>NW_020954645.1:3737042-3837255 GCF_900497805.2 Vombatus ursinus | reverse complement strand
GATAGATAGATAGATAGATAGATAGATAGATAGATAGATAGATAGATGGCACAGGGTGAGTTAAAGATGAATGGTGATGTCTGGAGAATAAAATTAAGGGGTGAGAGGATTATACTGGGAGAAGGAAAAACAGAGAGGTAGAATGGGGTAAATTATCTCACATAAAACAGACAAGAAAAGGCTTTTACAGTGGAGGGGAAGTGGGGGAAGGTGAGAGGGAATGAGTGAACCTTATTCTCATAGGATTTGGCTTAAGGAAGGAATAACATATACACTCAATTGGGTATGGAAATCTATCTTACTTTACAGGAAAATAGGGGGAAGGGATAAGAGATTGGGGGGATGATAGAGGGGAGGGCTGATTGGGAGAGGGGGTAATCAGAAGCAAACACTTCTGAGGAGGGACAGGGTCAAAAGAGAGAATAGAATAAATGGGGAGGTGGGATAGAATAAAGGGAAATATAGTTAGCTTTCTACAACATGACTACCATGGAAGTGTTTTGCATGACTACACATGTATAACCTGTATCAAGTTGCTTGCCTTCTCTAATGAGGGTGGGTGAGGAGGGAGGAAGAGAGAAAATTTGGAATCTGAAGTTTTAAAAACAAATGTTAAAAATTGTTTTCACATGCAACTGGGAAATAAGATATACAGGCAATGGGGTATAGAAATCTATCCTGCCCTATAGGAAAATAGAAGGGGAATGAGATAAGAGAAGGGGGGAATGAAGATAGAAGAGAGGGCATATTAGGGGAAGGGGTGTTCAGAATGCATGCCATCTTGGAGTGGGGGAGGGACGAGATGCGGAGAAAATTTGGAACTCAAAATCTTGTGGAAGTGAATGTTGAAAAACAAAAATTAATAAATTAATAGAGGAAAAAACATAAAACTAAAAAAAAAAAAAGACAATACATAAGAGGAATTTGAAATGGGAGGAGGAGAGATGAAAATACCAGAAATAGGGACATGATAGAAATGAGGAAATGTTGTTCTGTTAATTGTTTGGCAGATCATCACATGCACTCACATGACATCTCTTGTATGTCCATATTAAGGTTATTTAAATCTCTCATTGTTATTTAACATCTCACATGTGTTCATCTCTTGATAGTCTCATAGATTAAGAACTAAAGAGTCCTTTGGAGAGTGGGAGGGCAGCTTAGAGAAGAATGAAGACACAGCTGATTTGGCCATTCTCCTTAAAATGGATGTCATGAGAGAAAACAACTCATCAGAGGGATACCACAGGGCATCTTCCAATGCGAGTAGTCCAGAGATAGAGTGAGCTTCCGGGTGAAAAGGTTTCTATGGTAAGATAGGTTGTTGTTGTTTGTCCTTCATTTTATTTTTTTTTATTTTTTAAAATTGTATTAATTTGTTTTTAGTTTTCAACATTCACTTCCACAAGATTTTGAGTTCTACATTTTCTCCCCATCTCATCCCTCCCCCCACCCCAGGACGATGTGCATTCTGAATTCCCCCCCCCCCACTCTCCCCCCCCTTCTCACCCCCCCCCCCCCGTCTCTTATCCCCTTTCCCTTCTATTTTCCTGTAGGGCAGGAAAGATTTCTATATCCCTTTGCCTGTATATCTTATTTCCCAGTTGCATGTAAAAACAATTTTTAACATTTGTTTTAAAACTTGGAGTTCCAAATTCTCTCCTTTCTTCCCTCTCCACCAACTGCATTGAGAAGGCAAGCAACTCGATACAGGTTATACATATGTAGTCATGCAAAACATTTCCATAACAGTCATGTTATGAAAGACTAACTACATTTCCCTCTATCCTATCCTGCCCCCCCATTTTTTCTATTCTCTCCTTTGACCCTATCCCTCCTCAAAAGTGTTTGCTTCTGATTACCGCTTCCCCCAATCTGCCCTCCTTTCTATCATCCCCACCTCTTTTATCCCCTTCTCCCCTATTTTTCTCCAGGGTAAGATAGATTTCCAATTGAGTGTGTATGTTATTCCCTCCTTAAGCCAAATCCAATAAAAGTAAGATTCACTCATTCCCTCTCACCTCCCCCCTCTTCCCCTCCATTGTAAAAGCTTTTTCTTGCCTCTTTTATGTGAGATAATTTACCCCATTCTACCTCTCTCCCTTTCTCCATCTCCCAGTACAATCCTCTCTCACCTTTGTCCTTCATTTTCTTTTTTTTTAATTTTTTTTTTAATTTTTAGGCAATTGGGGTTAAGTGACTTGCCCATGGTCACACAGGTAGTAAGTGTCAAGTGTTTGGTCTGGGGTTGGATTTGAACTCAGGTCCTCCTGACTTGAGGGCCGGTGCTCTATCCACTGTGCCACCTAGTTACCCCCTGTCCTTCATTTTCAAAGAGGACTATGACATCAAGAAGGTGATGCCATGACTTGCAAGTGAATTAGATTTAAATGAAGAAGGGTTGTGCAAAGTCACCAGCCTCACTTTCTCTTCCATAGCCATCTGAGTCCAGTAACAAGATATAGATCAGGATGACTGGAGATGGCCCCTGACATGATAGAGAAAGTTCATAGAGGATCAGGAGTGCATCAAATTCATCAATTTTGACATTAGAAGACAGATGATATATACTTCTTGAAGAGGGAATGGACTAAAGGTACAGAATGAGGCATTCATTCTTAGATGTGACAAATGTGTTGACTGGTTTTGATTGAATATCACATGATTTCCTGTTCTAAACCTCATACTTTTTGAGGTAGCACCACCGTACTATCATTTCATGCAGTTTCTTGCTAACCGTGAGTGTACACACTCTTCCAAAACTCAGTGGAGGGTGGTTGGCGTGGTGATCTCCCTCTTCTCCAAATTGTCGTCTTTCCCCAGGACCACCATTTTAAGAAGGACTTTAATCATGCTTCACTTCACTCATGCCTGGACTCTCTCTCCAGAGTCCATCTCCTCCTTTTCTGCTGCCTTGCATCCCTTGAGAAACCTCAGCCCTACAGTATCCCACAATAGGCTACCCTATTGTGATTGATGACTCCCTCCTTGAGACCACCATTTTAGAAAAGATTCCAGCCCTGCTTCAACTCCCTCATTTGGGTACCCTTCTTTCCTGTCTCCCTACATTGTTTTCCAGATCTCCCTTATGTGTTGTCTTTCCCCGTTAGAATACAAGCTCCTTGAAGGTAGAAGGTAGGGACTGTCTTTTGCTTGCTTGAATGTATTTGAATCCCCAGCACTTAGTCCAGTGCCTTGAACATAATCTATCCATCTATTCTCTCTCCCCCTCCCTCTCTCTCTCTCTCCTTCCCTGCCCCCACCCTACATTTACCTCAAGAACACAGACAAATCAATACTACAGCTCATTCTTCAAACAATGTCAGAACCAATATTCTTCTGGAGGAAAGGTCCAGGCTGGTGTTATTGTTACTTTCTTGGGGATATTGAGGATTGTGTTATTCTGGGATCTAATGGACAGTTCAGGCTGGGAACCTACGAGCTTTCAGCATTCTCGTGGTGATCTGATCCAGAGCAGTCTAACCACTGTCCTCCTGGTCTGAGCTCTGGTCTAAGTTTCTGACTTGGATTTGGGTTTGAGCAACAGTAGACTATAGCTAGACTCTATCACTCTCAGCCCCCTGGGAAGCTCTTCTGTTTCACAGTGTCAGAATTGCAAGTTTCTTTTTAATTTGGAATTCATGTCCCAGTTATTCCTCTGCAAGCTTCAGACTGGGTTAAATTTTGGAGCTGAGACTTTGCTCTCCTCCTAGTGACCAAGCTACATTGTTTATGTTTGCTTCTAAACTTGCTCCTCTCTCAGTATACATCCAAAGCCTGTTACTGCTGCTTACCCTGGAATGCCACTCTAGGGTCCAGATCCCCTCCTCATTCCACCCTAGATCTGTGACATGGAACTGGGTAGTGAATGACAAACCTTCCAGTGGGTACCTGTTCTCACACCCTACATGAGGTCATGGTGCTCTGGTATAGTTCTGGGACCTCTTCTTTTTTTCCCCATATTTTATTCAATAGGAAACCTATCTCTACAGTTTTTATTGAGGAGTTTGACCATGTCCACAACCAAATCCACCTCTAAATTGGAAGTCTGTTGCTGACCCAGCCCCGGCCTTGACCTTCTTGTCAGCACCAGGGAGAGCAGCACTTCGTCTGTATCAGGTTGCTCACCCTCCAGACCTTTAGGCCTTGGCCTTCCTGTCTTGGGACGACTTCTGCAGAGCGTGGCAGGCATGATCTCGGGGGGCAGGTGAAGATAATCCCGGAGGTACTACATGCCCTCATTGGTGAGGTACCAGTAGAAATGCCTCCATGCAAACAGCTCCTTAACATAGCCGCGAGACTTTAGAAACTGCATGGCCTTCATGACATGGAGATTGGGCACATTCTTGTCTGCCAGCTCAGGGTGCTTTGGCATGTGGACATCCTTCTTGGCTACCATTACTCCCTCCTTAAAAAGGAGTTCATAGATGGCAATTCAGTTCTTCTTGAGCATCAACATCTCGGCGTCTGCGACAGGTGCTGCTCTAGACAGAGCCTGGGATAGAAAGGCTCTGGGACCTCTTCTGCTTTGGTGCATGGCTTTGCTTGCACTGAGGTGCCTCATGGCACACTCTATGTACACAAACCTCTCTGTCTGTCTCTCTATGCCATCCTAGGCAGACAGAATGACTCACTATGATTTTTTCTTGCATTTCCCCAACAGAATTCAATCTTTAACATTTTCTAGATCCAGTTTGGAGGTGTTTTGGAAAGGAGCTTCCTCTATTTCCTCATCCATGGATTCTTAGGCAGGGCTGTCTATAATACTCTGAACAAAGAAGTAAATAAAAAGTTTACAGCCTCACTATCGCATGATCTGTCAAAGTGGAATTTTGCTTAAGGACAATCTCTCTTGAAACTGGTAGACTTCCAAACTATTTAACTTATTTAACCATAAAGCTTCAAGGAAATGAATTTTTTTGTGTCCATAATAATTCTTTTTTTTTTTTTTTTGGTGAGGCAATCGGGGTTAAGTGGTCACACAGGGTCACCCAGGGTAACACAGCTACTAAGTGGCATGTGTCTGAGACCGGATTTTGAACTCAGGTCCTCCTAACTCCAAGGCCGGAACTCTATCTACTGTGCCACCTAGCTGCCCCATCCATAATAATTCTTGAAGATCATCTACTAAGTTTTAAAAGAATTGTGTGACTCCAGACAAGTCATTTAAACTTTCTCAACCTCCATTTCCTCAACTGTAAAATAGTGATAATAAAAGCACCAAACTCACAGATTTTTGTGTGATCCAATGTGATAATTTATGCACAGCACTTTGCAAACCTCAAAGCACTACGTAAATGCTAGCTGTCATCATTATCTCTGTTAGTGACAAGAAGAATCCAGAATAACAAAATCACAAATACTTTAAACACTGAATAACACAAAGTGTTATTTAACTCAAAACCTTTAATTCACAGAATGTATGGTCCTTGAGGGCAGAAACTTTAATTCATTATTCTTGTACCTCCAGCACTTAGTGCCACCTTTCCAGATACAGAGTAGACACTTGGCAAATGTTTATGAAATTGAATTAAATTGAATATTACACAGCTCTAGATCCCAGGATCAGTATCTAGTACCTTAATCACATAGACCAAATTTTTCTGGATAATCCCAATTTCAAGAAAAGAAAGTATTTTTGACAAGAATGTGTAGTATAGTGGGAAAAGATTCTGGATTTGGAGTCAGAAGACATAGGCTCAAATCCTAGTTACCATTCACCAGCATACCTTTCATCAATCTTGAACAAGTTACTTTTCCTCTTCAAATCTCACTTTCTTCATTTGTAAATGAAGGGTCAGGATCCAATGAACATAGGATCAGATTTAGAGATGAAGTAGGGAAGGCAAATTTTAGACATTATTTAGTCCAACCTCTTTGTGTCACAGATGAAGAAACTGAGTCCTAGAGAAGTGACTAACCTCAAAGATCCCTTCTAATTCTAAAATCCTATTGTAGCTCTTATAAGCTCTGGGTATCCTTAGCCCACATCCCCCCTGTCATTAAAGAGACCATGGCTGGTTCCATCTCCCTTCAGGGTTCTAGGATCACCTCTGAGGGGTAGTGGCATTGTCTTTTTAATAGTACTAGCTTGAGCCCCCATTTTGGCATGTTTTCCCCAATACCAGTCTCTAGCTACAATTAAAATCATGAACTAATCATTTGGAAAATATTGATTCAGTCAGTTATGTAGATCTTCTAAATGTTGATGTATTTCATTAGACAATATCAAAAAATCGCATTCTTAAATATCATCACCTATCTCATCAGAAAAATCTTTAAGAATTAGGAAGCTGCCAGACTCACAGGACTGGATACAAGTTTTCCAAAATTTGAATTTTTTACTTTAAAGCTTGAATTTTATCATTTGCAACAAATATTGTCAGTTGTTTTACCCTGAAAGAGTCTCAGGACCCCAGCGGTTCCAGGATCACACCTTGAGAACCTAGAGCCCAGAGCCATCCTGACCTGAGTCCTAAGAGAATTAACACAGATTGATACCTTTTCCAGTCCAGCTACTTGAGAGCTAGCACCATCTCCTGGTGATAAAGAGAAACTGCGAAGAGGTATAAGATGCCCAGATAGAGAAGTGAGTCACTAGACTGGGCCATTGTCAAGGACCTCAATGCTACCCAGTAGTTGAAGAAACAGTGCACCAGAGGAAGCTGTAGCCAAGGATGCTAAAAAACCCTAAAGAGCAGACTATCAGAGGGAGCTACAGACAGCAGAGAACTGAGCCCTGACCTTCCTCTTTGCTAGAGACCCGCCCTGAGCAGTACTGTAAGCCAGGAAACTTGTTCTCCCTTGGCAAGGGAGCAGAAAAATGGAAGGAAAGGGTCTTGTGGCTTTTTAATGCATTTTGGTAGAAGTCCTTCTGTTTTCCTGTGCAAATAGAACTCTTTATGATGACTTGTGAGCATGACTACTTAGAACTGCTATTTGTCCTTCATTCTCAAAGATCAAAGCATCACGGAGGTGATGCCATGACATGCAAGTGAATTGGATTTAAGTGAGGGAGGGCTGTGCAAAGTCACCAGCCTCACTTTCTCCTCTGGAGCCATCCAGGTTCAGTGTCCAGATATAGATCAGGACAACTGGAGATGACCCAGGATGCAGTGGGGGACCCACTTAGAATAGGAGTTTGTGGCCACCTTTGCGGGGAGGGTATGAGAGGCAGTACCAGTTATTGACAAATTTCACTTGGGTAGGATCAAATGTGCCAGAAACATTTATGAGAGCTACCCTCTCCCTCCAAAAAAAAGCATGCCTTAGCCCTTTGTGTATGACTGGAAAGGAGAACCAGCAAGAGGAAGTTTTGCAGAGTTTTCCTTAAATTAATTATTTTAATTTAATCAATTATCAATTAATATCAAAAATTAAAATATCATTTAATTAATCAATTAATATTTTACAATTAATAACTATTTAATGAATGAATAATAACAATAAATCATCTTTTCTCTTCTTGGCCCTCCTTTTCCAGTCATATATCTCCTTAATGATGTCTTTTGTAATTCTTCATGAAAATGATTCATCCTCTGTAATACGCTGCTGCCTATATGCACCTGTTATATGCCTCTTCATTGTCTTTTGGACTACCTCAGTTCTTTGGGGGCTAGTATCCTGTGACTCCCTGCCATACAGAATCACAAGAAGAAGACTGATGTTTAAAAGATTTGAAAAGCTTGGGATTATTAAAAGCTCTTTGCAATTTCCCAGAGGCAATCCACTTTATTCTCTTTTGTATATTCAATTATGGGCCCAGTTCATTGCCCATCTGTATTGTGTGTCCACTTTCGTATGTACTGATGGGCTGGTTCCATGGTTGTCCATCCAATATATTCATAGTCTGGTTAATAAGCATTCTCCATTTACTTGAAGTTTCTGGGGTGGATTGTTAGGCTGACGTTTTTTGAGTGTTATATAAACATGAACAGTTTCTAAATATGAACAAAAAAGATGTCACTGTCTGGAATAAAGAGGTCTACCACCAGGCAGCTTTCTCCAGTGACAGAAGATTAAACTAAAAAATCAGTTCTGTGACTTGGAGATCAATACAAGGTAAGACGTGTCATCAACACTCATATCTCCCCTAGATATCATTTGGGTTCTGGTTTCCAAGCAGTACTCTAATTCAGAATAACATAATCCTTCCAGGGAAATGGAATCTCTGATACTCAGCTCTGATTCATGGTACTAGCTGATGTCCACCATCCCCATGCTTGTTGATAACGGTAGAGTTTTAACAAAATAAGCCTGGAAATACTGGTTGGAGTCAGATTGTGAAGGACCTTAGAAGTTCTTACCATTAATAACCCAAGACATTCATGGAATGAATGAACCACACAAGCTTTAGACAAACATCCCATCACCAGGTATAGCAGCCAGGGCTACACATAGCCACACCAAGGTAGATGGGTAGGAAAACCCCAGACTACCACTACCACTACCAAATCAATTCAATCATCTCAAAATCCTACTTGCTGCCCCATCTTTTTCTTATCTGAGCAGAATACACCACCAACTGTTGGCATATATAATTGCTCTAGTCTTTCCAGGTAGATGGAGTCCCTGATACTCAGCTCTGAAACATGGCACTAGCTGATGTCCCCATGCTTGTTGATAACAGTAGATTTTGGGATGGAGAATTGAATGAAGTAAGGGTTAGGGATTGTACAAGGCCTTAGAAGTCAGGCTATGAAGTCTGCATTTGATTCTAAAGTCATTAGAGAGCCATTAAACGTGTTTTATTTTGTTTTTAGTAGAGGAATGGCTACATCATATGACTTAAGGATCACCATGCAGACTGCAGACCTCCCCTGATGTCAAATTCTTCTCCCTCTCCCTATTTCAGTTAGGAAACCACCTAGAATCATAGATTCAATCCTGGAAGGACCTTAAAGACCTTTTCATCTAAGCCCCTCATTTCATAGGTGAGGAAACTGAGATCAAGAGAGATTAAGTGTCATCAAAGGTCACACAATGTAGTATGTAGCAAAGCTGGGATTTGAATCTTGGTCCTGTGACACCCCCAAAAAAAGTTTAGTACTGGAAGTTGTTGAAGATGTGGAGGGAGTGTTTAAAGGGACAGTGGCAACTGACAAGCAAAAAGAGGATGGAGGTGGTCCTCAGTGTAGGTTTCTTAAGGACACAACCAGATCCAGGTCCAGAAATGCATCCCCGTGGACATTATTGCATTTCTACCCCCTGGAAATTAAAATTCATGCAATTAAATGTGTCAGTGGAACACACTGGCTTTCTTAAGGAAGTCCTACTAAAGTAAAAATAGCCAAACAGAATAACTACTCAGAGAAATAAGTCAGAAGAAGTCATCAGAATTGAAATGACTTGCAACGTAACATCTCTACCCCCAGCTCAGGCAGTCTTTGGTAAAACTATGAGGGCAGTGAGGTCTATCTTTGAGACTCTGCTAGCCTCCCCTTTCAGAAGTCTTCTCTCTACTCCTGTTAAGTTTTCACTCCTACGTTCTCCTCTACCTTCCTTGCATACTGAATACCCTTCCTAAGCACCTATCCTGCTATCAGCAGGCTATTAATCAATCCATTTAAGGTATTAATATGACATGATAAGGAAATTAAAGCACTATGATTCCAAAGGTTATTCGCAGTTTCATAAGGGACTTTTGAATGGTGAAAAGCTATTAAGACAGAGAAATGATTTAATGTGAAATTTCTAACATTATGAAAGGGAAGGTTTGTGTGTGTTTGTGTGTGTGTGTGTTTTGAGGGGGGCTTCCAAATGCTCCTCAAATCACACCACATTGTTGGCCTCCTACTCCTAAACCCCACCTCTGCCCACTGCTCTGTGCTCTGAGGCAGACTGGCTGGCAGTAGGGAGCATTCCCAATGATGAAAAGGAAAGCCACTGAAGGGGATGTGGACATGGGATTATAGCTCATGACACTTTCACAAGGCCCTCTGTACCATGAAGGCAGCAGGAGGGGGGATTAGGAAAGGATAAGAAGAGGAAGGCCCCAAGAGCACAGGCAGAGAGATTCTCTTTACCCAACACAAGGATTTGTAAATGAGTGGAGAAACAGCTACTTGCTCAACCAAGGAAATCCACAGCATAGATTTCAGCCTCTAAGGAAATGGGATTGGGGGGCAGCTAGGTTGTGCAGTGGATAGAGCACCGGCCCTGAAGTCAGGAGGACCTGAGTTCAAATTCGACCTCAGACCAAACACTTGACACTTACTAGCTGTGTGACCCTGGGCAAGTCACTTAACCCCAATTGCTTAAAAACTAAAAAAAAAAAAAAAAAATGAGATTAGGAAAGACATCAAGGAAAAGGGGGTAGACACAGAAGGAAGAAGTAAGCAAAGTGGGCACTATGCCATCCCAGGGCCGTGAACTTGCACTAGCATCTATAACATTATTTTCTCTCTTTCCTTCTCCTTGCCCTCCTAGAAAGCCCAGATTGTGGTTATGTCATGGCATACTAGAAAGACCACAGGATTAAGGGAACCATTTCATTCAGAACTGATTCAAATCATTCAGAACTGATTCAAATCCCACTTCTACTTCTTCCCACCTGGATAACCTTGAAAAAAAAAATCATTGCCCCTCTCTAAGCCTCATTTCTTCATCAATAAAATGAGGATGGACTAAATAAATGATGGGGAGCAGGAGAAAGTGTCAGACAAGAGAGCCTTGAGGGGCTAGTCTCTGAATGAATGAAGAAGAGTTTACTAAGTGCTTTCTACTGTGCTAAGCACTGTGCATCTCCTGCCCTTGAGGGGCTTACATTCTAATACAGGAAGTCTGCACTTATAGGTGACTGGTGGCCTAAGAGGAATGATTTGGTTTGGAGGGTTGGAAGGATGATGAATGGAATTATAGAGCAACTGATTGACATGTATTTTCCAGGAAAGGCAAAGTCAGTTTGATTAATGTTTCCAGCACTAAATCTAGAAAGCAGAAAAATGAGCAACACAACATAAAGACGACCAGAGAGCCACATGGTGATCTAGGTCTGGTAGAATATAGACAACTCTCACCAATCAACAATCCAGAACCTTAACTACTAGGCAAGGAAATTCTGGGCTGACCCTGGATTGGAATGTAGATGTGGCTTACTGAGAGGCCTGAATAGATATCTCTGGTCTCCTGAACCCTTGGGTACGTGGAATTTTAGAATAAGAAGGAACCTTAGAGATCATCTATTCACTCCTCAGTTCTTTCCCCAAATATCACACACACACACACACACACACACACACACACACACACACAGAAAATGACTCACCCATGATCACGTGGCAGGTTAATGTCGGAACCAAGACGAGAACTCTGATCTTCTGATTTGGTCTAGTTCTTCCTACTGCTCCAGGTAGTTGAAGTTTAAGTGGCTGGTCACAACTCTCCATTATCATAAACCTTGCATCCCCTAAAATTCCTGTGCATTATTCCTGTTGCCAAGCCTTGGACTTCAGGGTTTGGGACCCTCTGTATTTCTTCATCTATCCTTTCTCCTTTACAACCTCAGCATGAATTGGACCTCTTCATCTCAAGCTATGCCCTGGATCCTCTGTCCTATTTTTTCCAGGCTGTCTCCCCATTAGCCAGTCCCTTTCTCTTTCATCTTTAATCTCTACCTACCTACCAGTTCTCTGCCTACAAACATGTTCAGGTCTCCCCTATCCTAAAAAAAAACTTCTTTTAAGGTACTCCTCAAACTATTATCTTATCTTTCTCTTCCCCTTCATTATCAACATTTAGAAAGAGTTTTCTAAATTCACTACCTCCACTTCCTCATTAACCATTGGTTCAGACCTCCAGGCCTGGCACTGTATAAATTGCATTACATAGGTGCCCTGTGCATGTGCTTATCATATTCTAAATTGTATTATAATTTCTTGTGTTTATTTTTAATCCCTCCTCCTGGACTATGGAACCGTAGGCAGCTCACTGAGTCTCTGTGAACCTCCTTTACCTTATCTTCAAAAAGAGAATAACAATTGTACTAACTACCAAACAATCTAATTGTGAGAAAAGTGCTTTGTAAAAGTGAAATAGGGGCGACCAGGTGGCACAGTGGATAGAGCACCAGCCCTGGAGTCAGGAGGACCTGAGTTCAAATCTGGTCTCAGACATTTGACACTAGCTGTGTGACCCTGGGCAAGTCACTTAACCCCAATTGCCTCATCAAAAAAAAGAAAAAAAAAGTCAACTGTATTCTGTTCCTTTTGAAATTGTTTTTTCATTATTCTGTGGATATTTTATAATTACTGATTCATATATTGAATTCTGCCATTAGAAAGTGACTTCCTCAAGGACAGAAGCTGTTCAATTTTTTTTTCATCTCTACATTCTCTTTGTACGGTCTTTGTATAATAGGCATTTAATAAATGTTTATCGAATTGAATTAAATACAAATGAGTTACTATTATTATAATTATCACACACACAAACACACCAGGAGTTTTTAATATTTTACCCAATTTAATCACTGTTCCTATATTAACCCATAAAGAATCTCCACAGAATATGGAGGAAAAAATCATTCCAGACTTGTTGCTTTTATTTGTCTTCACACTTAAACATATATTAATTTGAGGTCTTTGTACCCTGACTAAGGAAAATAATGAACATTTTAGAGAGGGAAATAATAGTGGGTGGGAGAAGTAGAGGATGGGAAATTGTATATCAGAACCACAGGGCACAGGGCAAGATGATGAAGTGATATGGTTGGAGCATCTGCTGAGGCTTTCCACCCCTTGAGGAGAACTGGTATCACCTCTGATCAGCCCATTCAACAATCCAGTAGCCATTCAATTGAATTTAATATCGATTGAAATTCTCATACAAAATCTCTTCATTGGAATAGGCTAGGTAAGAGAGAGCAAGGCCCAAATAAATAATGGCCATGGGAATTAAGACCTATTCCTCATCATCCATCCCTGAAACCTCTCATAGCATCTTTTCTATTCTCTCACCTGGAAGGGTATAGAATAGAAGTTACACAGGAAAAAAGGAGGAGAGGTTTACTGGGGAACATGTCTCTCATCTCCAGGAGGGAGAAATAGGAAGGGACTGGAACCTATACCTTCAGGGTATAAGAAGGCTAGGATTCAGCCCTGGAAAAACAAATGGATCAGATTTAAGAACTTTGATTGATGCAATGATCAACCGTGATTCCAGTGGACCAATGATAGAGAATATTACCCACTTTATGACAGAGAGGTGTGATGTATAAAAAGTTCGAGAGATGTAATTCCTAAGTAATTAATAATTTTATTAATTATGGCTAGTGAATAATTAATGAAAAGATGGTCATTTGGCTGTCTCTTGTAAACCAAAGATCGATCATGGTGGCCTCTCGGTGGCCTCTTGATGTTCATACGCCCTTGGAAAAGTGAATGTTCCTGACAGGCGGAAATCAACTCTTATTAGTTAACAATGAATGAGAAGAACGAATATTATTATGAGAGGTGGACTTCTTCCAAAAAGGGGCTGGGGGACTTGACTTTGATTATGTCACTCTTACTACCAGACCACTCTCCAGTCTTGGACAATCTAGACAAAGGCTATATTCCTGTACCAAAGCCTCAGTAGAGCACAGTGGGCTTCCCCAGTTGGGTGGTGTCTTAACAAGTTTGAAGAGAATGTTAAATCCAATTTCATTATCAGCCCTATTCTTCAGGGGCTGATTTGACCTAGTAGAAAATGAGGAAATACTAATTGGTTATTAATATAAGAGAGAAATAATCATTTTTGTCAGAGATGATGAACTAACATGCAAAATGAGACAGACATTTTTGAATATGGCCAATGTGAGAATTTGTTTTGCTTGACTATGCTTATTTGTTACAAGAGTTTTATTTTCTTTATTTTTTTCCAGTGGGGGGGGAGGAGGGAGAAAAAAATTCTTTATCATTGAGGGGGCGATTAATTTAAAAAGAAGGAAAAAACCAAGTGGGCGCATATAAACCTCCCTTCTGGGGTCAATTTTCATCGAAGTGAAAAGAGTTAAGTGCCATAGGAGATCCTGGGGGACAGAAGGATAAAGGGACCAGGGAAACTGGGATGTGAGAGGATTCTGGAGAGCATACCAGCTAGAAGGCCAGATGTTTGATGTTCTTCACCCCTACCCCTACCCCTATCAACCTGTAGGGAGCCAGAGACAACTCCTCAAGGGTGAAGGGTTTGGAGGGCAAATCCCCTGGAGCCTTGGGTATAGGCTTTAGGTGGCCCTTTGTGGTGTTACCATGGCAACACAAACAGGTTCCCCCTAGCATTGATTCAACACAACAGCTGGCACATAGTAAATGCTTAATACATACTTATCGACTAGCAACTCCTTTGTCTATCCCCTGGTGCCCCTAGTCTTGACCAGAGAACCCACATTTCAGTAAGTAAAACTCACCCCCATCAGGGAACTTTCTAGGGCACAGGTAACAACCACATCAGGGGCTACCTGCCCACCAGAGACAAATGCTGAGCAGTCCTTCACCGGCTGCAAAAGTGAACTTCAAAACAGGGCTAAGGGCTCAGGGACAGAGTAGGAACATAAAATATTGTAATTTGGAGGGCCATCAGCCATCTTCTAGTACAACCTCCCATTTTGCACATAAGGAAACTGAGCCCCAGAGGGGTTAAGTCTTTTACCCAAGGTCAAACAGGTAGTGAGTAATAGAACTGGGATTTGAACTCAGGGCCTCTAACTTTATAGACAGTGTGTTCTTTCTACTAAAGGGGCCGTACCTTAAGTCTCCCAAAACGGCCTTGAGAAGCCACAACTGAAGCTGGAGCAGAGATGTTCAGTGCCTTTTCCATTCACTAATTCACATTCCCACTCAAGGAGAAGCAAGATGGCGAGAGAAAGAGAAGCTTTAGTCCTCTTTAGTCACTGCTATCACAACCTCCATTAACCAATTCTCTTGTTCCTCCCTTTGGCTATTACACAACATCATCTTAGCTCTCTACTTGGGTCACTGGGAGATATACAAAGGTTAGGAATTAGAGGTTCATTATATATTTCATTGTTTTAGTAAAGATGTTAATTATATTGTATTATAATTAATATTTATATATAATAAATATATAATTAATTATATTAAAGCACAATTTTGTAGAAAAGTATAACTATCTTGCATGCTATTGTACTAAATTATTATTAAGGTCCTGTCCAGCTCTAAAATTCCATGATTCTCTCTCCGTTACCATTGCTTAGGGAAAGCTTAGCTAGCTGGAACATACAACCATACACCAAGGTACTACCCTTCACTGATAGCCAGTTACCAGCACAATGTTGGGAGGAAATAATCAGTTTTTATAATGATGACCTTGCAAACCTAAGAATTAAAGTGACAGAAAACATCACAGGCACCAACTCTCAGGGCTTCAATCAGGAAACACTAGCTCTTGGCTCCTACTTGGGGAGAAAGAGTTACAAACATCCCCTTTAGCTGACCTAGACAGAGTAAAAAAGAACTGGCCCTCTCCAAAAAAGTCTTCTGGCTGGGAATCATCATCATCAGAGTGGGAACTGTGGGTACTACAGGGAACTGTGTTTCTATATCTCCTTTAAAATCTCTAGCCTGACTATCTTTGAAGCTAGGTTCCTAAGAAGAGAAAGAACCCCAGGGTTAATTTAAGTGACTTGGGAATAAAAAGGCTTTTCAAATTCAGCTGAATTTAACATCAGAAAGACAGATTACTTGCATTGACTCAGACTACAAACTCAAATCCACATGGGGAGAAATTGGTCTGGTATCACAGGAACATGTCTGGATTTAACATCTCTGTGAGAGGTTCCCAAAATCCAATGCAGAAGCAGTGGGCAGAGAAGATTAGGAAAAGTTGAGAAGACAAGATTGAGTTACAAAAATAAATAAATAAATAAAAATTACATTGGAAAATTATTTAGCCACAGGATGGGAGAGGGAAAAGAGACAAGATTTTTGGCGGGGATAACCCAGGACAGTCATCCTTTATTCCTCTCCTGGCTCTGCTTCTGACTCTCTGGGCTTCACCGCCAAGCCTTTCCCCAAACTCTTCCCCCATCCCTACCCTTTTCAGCTCTCTTTGATGGGTTTCACCCTTAGCTCCTTGAGGGCATAGACTTCTCAGCACAGTGCCAGGCACATAATAAATACTTGTTGATTGACTGAGGAGATAAGGGAGGAAAGCAGGTTGGGAAGGGGAGTTGGAGAGGGAAAGAGATCAGGGAATGGAGGAGGGGAAGTAGGAAAAGTAAAGCAGAACAACTGGAATGGTAAAGGTCTCCAAGGTCACAGCATATGAAGAAGACTGGTTGGATAAACTCAGGGTATTGTATCTGAGAGGGCAGTGGCTGGTGGCACAGTGGATAGAGCAACAAGCCAGGAGTCAGGAAGACCTGAGTTCAAATGCAGCCTCAGACACTTACTAGCAGTGTGACCGTGGGCGATGTTGGCCTCAGGTTCACCATCTGTAAGATGAGCTGGAGAAATGGCGAACCACTCCAGCACCTTTGACAAGAAAACCCCAAATGGGATCGTGGAGAGTTGGTCACAACTGAAACGACTGAACAACAACAAATTGAGAAGAAGAGGGGCCTTGGGGGAGGACCTGTTAGTATTTGCAGGTCTGCTAGGTTGGACGTGCTCTAGTTGACTTGCTCTACTGAGCCCCAGAGAAGAAGACTGGGACCAGTAGACAGACACTGCAGAGGCAGATTTAAATTAATGTGCAAGAAGAAAATTTTCCTAACACTTAGAGCAATCCCAGGGTGGAACGGGTGGGAGGGAGTGCTCCTTCCTAGAGGTCTTCAAGCAAATGTTGAATGACCATTTATCAGGCATGTGGAAAAGGAGTCCCTTCTGACTCTGAGATTCTGTGGTTCTGTGGGATAAGGCAGAGATGTGGGAGAGCTGAGGAGTTCAAGGGATGAGAAAAGGGGAGAAGGTCAGAGGATAAGAGGGGATGAGGTGAAGGGACCAAAGGGGATTCTAAAGCATGAGCAAAATGAGGAGATGGAAGGTAGAAGAGGGAAGGACGGGTGGATGGGAAAGAGGAGAAGCAAGAAAGGAGAGCTCTTCCCCCAGTCTTACTCTCTTCTCCTTGAAGTCACAGTCTTCAGTGAATTCAATGTCTTCTGCCCTGGCACACACACTGTCCTGAATGGTGAATTGTATCCCCTGGAAAGTCCCCAAGCTTTCACCCTAGATAAGAGGAATATGAAGATAAGTACATGTTGAGAAATATGGGCAGCCCATCCCCATTTCAGGACAATCCCTTAGTAAAGATAAAGTCTTTTTGTCTGTTACTTAGGCTAGACACATTTATTTTCTGGAGAGACACTCCGGGTTGTTTTCTTCGATCCAAGAATTGTCTTTAACAATGCCAGCAGGCACTCAAGATCTGCCTTGAATGTTCTTCAGCTGAACTTATAGATTTTCTTTCCCTCCAGACTCCAAGGCCTTCTAGGCACCTAATTAGAATATCAAGGGGTTATTCTTGGAGATATGAGGGCAAGGTACCTCAACCCCAAATGGCCCAACCTTATCATTTCTCCCAGAGCCCAAGAGAGTGAAAATGGGGGCAGGCAAAAATCTCTTACCTCAGATTCACCTGACCAGCTCTCAGGTCTCTATGTCATCCTTTCTATCCCACCCTACAATTAGAATTCACTCATTCCGTCTGAGGGCAGGGGTAGAGAGGAGCTTAAAGGCTTTATTCTCCAAGGCCATTATGTTAAAGTTATTCACAGCCAAAGCCAGGGCTTCTAGGTAACTCAGACCTCTACTGGAGATTGGAGAAGCATAAACATCTCCAGTCAGACCCAGCACCAGCACAGTCCAACTGCCTTCCATCTTCTCACTCTCTGAGATGCCACCAACCATCCTCCACCACCTCAAGCCTTTGAATCTGGGCTGTGACTTGAATAAGGCATCTCAGTGGCCTAACGCCACATGCTTACATTCCTCCTTTACTTATTTCACCCATAGGAAATTTCCATTAGTCCACCATGCCTTGAAGAAATGAAGAAATCAGAACCAGGAGACCTGAAGAAGAGGAGAGATGAGTGAGCCCAATTCTGCAGGAATCAGAGTCATGGAGCATGCAAGTGAAGTACCTCCTCTAGCCAGAATAACTAAACAGAGTAGGAAGGACAAGAAGAAGTAATCCTGGTGAGTCACCTCAACATTTCTCTCTTGTTGACCTTGGGACAGACCTAGCCTGAGATGGTTCCCAGTTACTCTAGGAATTTAGGATTTAGAATTAACATGTAGGAACAAGGGTGCTGGATTTGGATTCTACCTCAGCCATCTACTAATTGTGTGAACTTGAGCAAGTCAAAACTTCTATACACCTCAGTTCCTTCATCTGTAAAAACAAAAGGGGGGGGGGGGGGGGCTTGGATTAGCTAGTCTTTAAGGTCCATTCCAGGTCTAAATCTATGATCCTGAGGAGTTTTAGAAATCATATAGCTATAGTCCTCCAATTTTGTGTCCAGATCAGTGTGGTAGTATGGTAGCTCCTCCAAAGACAACTTCCCAGCTTTCCCTTTTTTGAAACAAAAAGTCCTTTCCTTGGTGTGCATTAGAGATACTCCCTCTCTTTTCAGGCATTCTGGGTGGTAACTGGTAGGGAAGCAAATTCCCAATTCTAAATTTTTGAACATTGTAGTTTTTTCAGGGGAGGAGAAGAGAAAGAATCTGATTCCTAGTACAGCTGAGTTAGGGCCCATTTCCACGGAAGTAAGAGTTTGTTCTTTAAGGCCTTGGCTAGGTTTCTGAGAAACTCTTCATTGAACAGAGAGGTAGGTGGTCATGAGTTCACGCAAAGAACAAAGGTTGTTCATGGCCAGGATTTCTTATTTGGTTCAACTCTCCGTGTCAGGTTCTGGCCTGTAAGTCAATGTTATGATGAATGGGTTAACAGTAACGATGAGCCTTATGTTCAAATACTTCATATTTTAGGTGATTTGCATCTATGAAATGAGCCCACATGCGTAGAACTAGAATATATTCTGACCCAAGGTGTAAGGGAGGAGGCCCAAAAATAACCACCGGCAGTGGTCCTAGTTTGCAAAATGAGGGAGTTGTAAATGGGAAGAGGAATGAAGAAAGAGCTTCCTGCTTAACCATGGACAGGAAACCCATAGAACAGGTTTCAGCTTCTAAAGGAAAAGGATGAAGAAAACCAACAACCCTGGAGTGGAGATGTGATGGATGCAACAGGCAATGGCATCACCAGATCACCCCAGGAGAAATAGGAAGCTCTCAGTTAAAATTCTAAAGACATCAAGAGAAACCATTCCAAAGAGAAGGAGAAAGGGTAGTATCTAAAGTAGCCAACATGGATGGATGTAGGACAGGGCACCCCCTAACCAACTTAGATTTTTAAAATATAGTGATGAGTTCACCAGTATGGAACATTGCAATTTTTTTCATTTGTTAATTGGTTTTGCTTAACTTTTCCCCTCTTTTTCCTTTTTTAATTCTTTGTTATAAGATGTGGACCTCTATGAGAGGGGTGGGAGAGAAATGCAGGTGGAAATATATGCAATATAAAACTTTTAAACAAGCTAGAATTTGCCCCTATAACCTAAAAAGACCCTAATATTTGGTCCAGTTGTCTAAGATTTTCTAGTTATTGAAAATCTAACTTAGATTGGCAGCTCCTCCAATAAATAAGTAAAAATATGTATAAATAAAACTATGTGTTTTGTAAATATGTGCAGAAATGGAAGTGAGGTTAAGTAATAGAGGATGAACACCAAAGTGTGTCAAAGTCCTATAAAAATTACATGGCAACTAAAACTGAGAAGGAGCTGAGGTTGATAAGGAAAGGACTCTTTGGAGCTTTTTTGGCTATATAAGGGAAGAGGAGGATCAGGGAAGTGGTAGGACTGCTGCTAGGGGAGGAAGGATGGGAATATGGTAACTGACAATGTAGAGAAAGCAGAAGTCAGATAATATTTTGCTTTTTTTCTCTGCCGGGAAGAATGATATTTGCACTGGAGAGGACACAACAGAAATGTTTAATGGGGAACTAATACACAAGAGAAGCAAGGAGATAGTAAAAGTATACCTAGTTGGTAAGTTTAATTCTCTGGTCTATATTAATTACACCCTAGGGCACTGAAAGAATGGGGAAAATGTGACCGATGAGCCATTGTCCACAATTTCTGAAAGATTCTGGAAAACCAGAAAGACATCGAAAGTTTGAAGAAGCTCTAATGAGAGCTGTCCAAAAGTGGAGAGGTCTGATTCCAGAAGTGATGGGTTTCCCCTCCTTCCATGTCTTCAAGCACTGGATCAGTACCTATCCAATACATCATAGTGGGAATTCCTTTCATAGGTGAGTTGAACTAGATGGCCTCGGAGGTCCCTTTCAAATCCCTAATTCTACGATTCTGTGAAATTCCTCTGCCTAGCTTGCAAAGCCCTCCACAATACAGTTCCAGGCTTCCTGTTCAATTACATCACCCATCACAGCCCAATACACACCTTCTATTTCAGGTAAGTCACTCACTAGCAAAATTCTGCAAGTGTAAACATATCACCTTAGTTCATACTATTACTTCCTCCTGGAGTGCTACATTCTGTTAAAATGCAAATCCCTCAGGATGTGGAATATGTTGAATAATATCTCACTGCGTTTATCAGTCTCTTTCTTGTCACAGTTTCTGAGAATAAAAGATTGTGCACCTAGTATAGAGGGAAGAGGAGGAAAGTCCCTGGTCCAGGGGCAAGTATACCCAGATGGGACAGAACAGTTTAACATTATTGACCGCTATGATGAAACATGCTGCCCAGCTCCAGATGGAGAAGGAATGAACTCAAAGTGCAGAGTGAGGTTATGGTTTTCTTTGAAGGGGAGGGGTAGTTTGGATATAACAATGCAAGAATCTGTTTTGCTTGACTATACATGTTTGTAACTGGTTCTGTTTTCCTTTCTTTCTCAAAGGTGTTAGAAAGGAAGAGGTGGGAAAGAGAGAATTCTAAATTCTAAATAAAATTAAACTTTAAAAATCTTTAAGAGAAAGCTAATTCAATGTATTTGCATATATATGATTAATGTCATTAATTGGAGCTGTCGATCAAGACCAACTAAAATAAATGAGAAACTTTCCAAACAAAATACAATTAAGGAAGAATAAGCACTACCAAACTAGTATGATGATGCTTTCCTAAAGAGAAGTTTCATAATATAGTCTGGTACAAAATAATAGCCTGCCTCCTGCATGTAGAATTTTTCTGTATATTTCTCTACTTTATTATTTTATTTGATGACAATTATCTATAAGCAATGTATAATTTAAAGTTATCTGTATTTATTAGCAAAGGTGATAGTAAGTGCTATACAAATGTTAGTTGTTATCTCTGCAAATTTTGATATAATTTGTTTCTTTTAATCTAAGTTATATTTTCATAACTAGAAAATCTTTGACAACAGGACCAAATATTTAGTGCCTTTTCAGAGGATGGGGCTGAATTCTAGCTTGTAAACCAAGAAACAATCTACAGATTATTAATTTTTCCTATTTAACTCATAGCCATATAAAAATACTTCAAATTCTACTTTCACTAAACATTTAATATCACGACTTCTTATTAAAAGCAATGCTTTAAAAAAAACTGCCTGTCAGGGGCAGCTAAGTGGGGCAGTGGATAGAGCACTGACCCTGGATTCAGGAGGACTTGAGTTCAAATGCAGCCTCAGACACATAACACTTACTAGCTGTGTGACCCTAGGCAAGTCACTTAACCCCATTGCCTAACCAAAAAAAAAAAAAATTGCCTGTCCAAAAATAAATAAATAAATGCAATGTTTAATATGAGAACTTTATTGCTTTTACATAGGCAATCTACAGGAAATATGCAAAAAATGTTGTACATAAGATGGTAATGACTGAAAAGAAGCAAAAATTCATTTAATTTTTTACAAGATATTTTATTTTCAAAGCAGAGAAAATGGTGTACAGACATGTATATATATTATATATATAATATTCTTATGTGCATATAGGACTAGCATGCAATTTTTTTTACTAACTTTGAATAAACAATTATATGTTACTAAACACGACCAAAAATTTGCTTATGTAGATTCTATCTTAAAATTGAAAGTATAATGCTGGATAATTTTTTTAAATATTAATGACTATTCAGAGGCCCGTGGAGGTAAGGCCCTGCACCAACTCCCTCTCCCTAAGGAGCATCTCTGCTCTGGATTCATGCACATGTGTGATCTGGATCAGTTAGTCCTGAGGGGGCCTGGTTCCCTTTGCTCATAATCTTCAGCTCATTGATTATTTAAAGCTTAGATTTAGGCTGTCATCTAGGTCAAAAGGGTAAGTTGCACAATAAAAATGAAATATGGGACAGGTATTTATTTTCTATGCACAAAAGAAATCCTAGCTCAAAAGACTCTCTCAAGTATCTAATGATGGTAAAATCTGAATTAAATTAGCAACAGTGCTAACAATGGTTATACTCGAACAGGAGGTTGATGTTAAAGCCATCTAAACATGAAGCACTTTGCAGGACTGCTAGTTGGCCATGTTTATACCCCACCTTAGTTCTGCACTATCTCCCTCAAAATCTACGTCTTCTAGCAAGCCAGGGCTGCTCCTCTTGTTGGCAGTTGACTTCTCCAACATGGAACTGTCCTTGATACTAGTCAGCTCCACTCACTGCCCCCAGGACCTACAGACCACTCAGATCTATGAGGTTGCCTCCAAGCCCGAACATGACCTCCTCAAGAACAATATTTAATCACCTCCTCAGCCAAGGAGATGGAAAGGAGAAAAGGCAGCCAGGGACCCAAGGTCAAGCATGGCTGGTTAAGTTCATGTTCCATGTTGTTGTAGCAGTGGGAAAGGAGGAAAGATCACAGCCAATCTCCCCACACGCTCACATGTTGTCTAAAGGCAGAGCACACTACTTACCACACAGGAGAGTCAAAGCAAGACACTGAGTCAGACACTGTCTCTTTCATTTTCTTTAACGTGGTAGGGTAAATGTTTGTAGCAACCACTTGAAATCTGAGCCTACTTTCCCTAGGGACCAAAGTGGTTTGAAGGAGAGTGTATCCTTAGTTCAGAGGGATGTTGTTATACTTCTGTTCTTGGTATATGTTTTCAATAAATATTCCTTTGTGAAAGCTATTTGGTATTAATTGGTTCAATTATATGGAGCATTAATCACTGAGTCAACCAATGATATAGGAGAGATACTAGCTAAATTGTGATTGATATTGGGGAGAAGACACTAGACTGGGAATTCAAGCATTTGAAAAAAACCCTACTGCCTTTCAGGGGTGCCCTTAGAACCCTAAAAGAGAGAGATATGACTAGTTGAGTTTTGGGGATTTGACTTGTTAGCGTGTGAGTGTGGGTTAGCAGACTGAGTTCCGTGTCTCATGATAGTGGAATATGTTAGTCTGAATCTAAATTCTGACAGACTGCTTTCTAGTTTTCCCAGAAATAATTGTTGTTGTTTTTTAACCGAAGGGAGTTCTTTCCTAGGTAATTTATGTTCCAAGGTTAATAGAACCCTTGATTATCAAGTTCCATTATTTCTGATTTTCTCTATTCAATCCTATTGACCTATTTTTCTCTCTTTTAACCAATACCAAATGGTTTTGATGATTGCTAGTTTATATTATATTTTGAGGTCTAGAAGTGCTATTCCCCTTTCATTTCTGCCTTTTTTCAGGTTTTCCTTTGATATACTAGTTTTTTTTGGTTCCATTAGACTACAGGCTCTCTTAACATGAGGTTTTGTATCTCCAGCAATTAGTACTGTGTCTGGCCCATAGGAGGTATTTAATAAATGCTTATTGGCTGAGGACTTCTGTTACTGTCTTGTCTAGCTCTATAAAGCAGCCCTTTGGTACTTTGATTGCCATAGCATTAAACCTGTAAACTAACTTTGGTAGTAGTCATTTTTATTATGAACACCGAATATTCCTCCAGCTATTTTAGTTGTTCTTTATCTTTAAAGTGTGGTGTAGAACTGAATCTATACAGGCTTTGAATATGCTTCAGTAAATGACTCCCAGAGCTTATGCATTTTGTAGTTATTTTAAATGGGGTTTCATTTTCTATTTTTGCTTCCTAGATTTTGCTATTATCGCATCATGTTATCATACTTAGTTGATGCAGCATTCAACCCCACTAATGTTGTCACAGGGTGGGAAAAGGACCAAGGGACCACTCAAGGTTTGCCACAACATAACAGAACACCACATCCTTTCAGCACGGGTTACCACATGACCAGTATTAGCCAAGGAGTTCATCATTTCCCATGGGTCCAAGTGCTGAGGCAGGGAATATCTGTGAATGCTTCTTTACAACCCATGCTACAATACAAAGAGGCCCTATGATGACTGGACCTAGAGTCCAAGGTTCAAGTCCTGGCTTTTCTACTTACAGCCTGCTTGTGACCTTGTTCAAGTCTCTTCACCCTCGTGTTTCTCAGGCTCCTTGCCTCAAAAATGACAGGATTAGTCTCAGGGGCTCTTAACCTGGGTCCATCAACTTGATTTTTAAAAACATTTTAATAACTATATTTCAATCTAATTGGTTTCCTTTGTAACATTATGCATTTTATTTTATGCATTTAAAAACATTTTTCTGAGAAGGGATCTGTGACACAAAAAAAGGTTAAGAACTCCTGAAGATGATTTCTAAGGTCCCTTAGAGTTCTAAATCCTATGATGCTAGAATGAGAACATTGGGCACATGGGAGGTAGGACATCAGAAAGGGCCTTAGAAAGGGGAAAAGATCGACTATGACAACTTCGAAATTTGACACAAGACTGGAAGCTCCTCCCTGAGCTTCCTCTTCTGGGGCAGGGGCTCTGCTTCATATTTCTTTCCAAGCCCTCCTCCTCCAACTCCTACGATTCTAGTGCCTAGCACACCTGGGGTGAATGGGGGTGCTCATACAGACTCATTCCAATGAGGCTTTCATTGTTCCTCTTTGGAAACCAGCTTCGTACAAAGAAAGTAGTTTCAAACCTTCAGCCACACTGAAAAATCAACAACAATAAACACATACACGCATTATAAATGTTATAATCCTCAACAACAACAAAATCAAATTAGCATACAAAATAAATAAAATTTAAATAAAACTTTTAGCATTTAACAAAGTAGAAACAAATGAATTTATGTATAATCAAACCCCAAAAAAGCTCTCCAGGTTTGCTTAGAGTTCTATTAGTTTTGGTCCATCTGTCAGTGTACTCTTCCTTCCCTCTTTTCTCTTCTTTTTGTTTCTTTCTCTTCTTTTTATTTGTTATTTCTTTCTGTCCTTTCTACCTGTTCTTTCTGTCTGTCCTATCTGTTCTTTCTATCTCTTTCTTTCTGGCTGTTATTTTTATCTTTCTTTTCTGTCTATTTCTTCTTTCTTATTTTTTTCTTTCTATCTTTTCTTTCTGCCTAGTCTTTCTCTGTGTTCTTTCTATCTTTTTTATCTGATATTTTTATCCTTTCTGTTCTGTCTCTGCTTTTCTTTCCTTCCTCTCATTCTTATAGTCAATGTATTTTTAGTTTTAGTTCTGACCTTGCTTTTTATTTTTTGTATAGATCTTTCCATAATTCCTTATATGACACCATAATATTCCATTTCATACTCACATCTTGCTTTTTAGCTTTGAATATCCTACAGCAAAGAACATGGAAAGCAGTACCATGGGTATAATTAGGCTACAGTCCATTACCAGTAACAACTTGCCCATTAGGGGTAGCACATAAAACATTATCAAGGACATTTAGGGAAAAGAGGCAGGGAAATTAAAGAATAACAAATAGTTAGACCAAGTACTGCATTTATGTCTATAAAAAGACCCAGAGGATAGCCTCCAGAGCATTAGATGGCTCTTCTATGGAGCATTTAAAGAAAGATATGAATAAGAATCACATAAGATGAGAAGTCGTGGATAGGTTATAACCTGTACCAGCAGATGAGTGGTAACACGGTACAGTGGTAAGAGCACTTCTTCTGGAGTCAGAAGACCTGGGTTCAACTTCCCACTCTGATATTTACCTTCTGTATGACTTGAATAAGTGACTTAACCTGGGCCTGAGCTTTCTCATCTGTAAAATGGAAGGTTTGGGCCAGCTGGCCTCTGAGGAACCTTCCAACTCTAAATCTATGATTATTTGGAGTAGCTACAGCAGAGAGATCATAAATATATCAAAGTATCTCCCAGAGGATTTGCCATACACATTGCAAGCTTTTAATAAATTGAGTTTGAAGTCAGAACACCTGTGTTTAAATGCTAGCTCTGCTACTTACCTATAGGTGTAACTTTGAGCAAGTCACTTTACCTTTCTTGGCCTCAGTTTCCTTATCTGTGGTATGAGTGTAATGGGGGTCAGACATATGTGCAGATACCATTAGTTTCACTAAGATGACATCGTGAATATGGAAAACATCAGAGCAGCAGTTCTCAAAATGTAGTCAGTTCATTCCTGGGGATTCCCCAAGACTCTTTCACAGGGGGAGCAGGGAAACAAGGAGCCAGGTACCCAGAGTGTCCTCAGCTATTCCTTTCCAGATAGCTCCCCTGTGTTCACCAAGATATGAATGAGATCTTCCTCTTTCTCCCTCCCCCAGCACAGGGCTGGGCACAGAGTAGACATCTACACCACAGAGACTGTTCTGAATTGTTTCCTCTTTCTTCAACATCACCCTTATGCCTCACATTTATAATACAAGAGTTAGCTTCTTCGTCATAGCTGCCCTCTATGTTTCTTGACTCCTTTGTATCTTTTGACACTGTTGACCATCTTCTCCTCCTGGATACTTTCTCCTCCCTCAGTTTTCATGACTCTTTTGAACTGAAAATATGTAGTAGGCTCCCTACTATATGATGATAGCCGTATAAATAGTTCAGTGTCTTCAGCCAAACATCCAAGGAGGCCAAGCCGATTGGGTCTCCACATTAACTTCAGCACCAATAGAGAGAGTTCTTGGGAGGGAGGGGGCCACCAGGTTACCTAAGGAGGGGTGAACCAGCCTATAACAGAAACAGAGCTGGTCAAAGCTATTGTGCTGATCAGAGATGAGATTGACCCCATGACTCACTGCTGTACTTCTAGCCTGGGACAGATAGGGAGATCCAGTTTCAAAATAAACAAAACGATGGATAAATTGCTTAGAATTAAATTGGGGAGGCACTTCAATGGGAGGCTGAGGAGTTTGCATCTCATCCTGCAGGTAATGGAGAGTCATAGAACAATTTTGAGCAGGAGGGTGATATGGTCAGATGTGTATCAAGGAAGATAATGATGACCATATAAATTATAAATCCTTTGAGGGAAAAGACCATGTGTTACTTAACTCTTATTTGTCTCCAATGTCTAGCACAGTGTGCTTACTTTAGTAAGCGTTTAATGTTTTTTTCTTTTTTTATTTTAATTAATTTATTTTAAATTATCAACAATCACCTCCATAAGCTTTTGAGTTTTAAATTTTTCTCCCCCTCCCTCCGCACCTCTCTTCCCAAGACGAGATGCAATCTGATATAGGCTATACATACACATTCCTAATAAACATATTTTCACATTAGTGATGTTGTAAGTAAGAATTAGAACCAACAGGAGGAACTACCAGAAAGAGGAAACAAAACACAACAGAAGAAAAAAAACTAGCAAATAGTATGCTTCAATATGCATTCAAACTCCATAGTTCTTTCTTTGTATATGGGTAGCATTTTCCATCATGAGGCCTTTGGAGATGTTTTAGATCCTTGTATTGCAGAGAAGGGTTAAGTCTATCAATATTAGTCATCGCACAGTGTGGCTGTGACTGTGTATAATGTTCTCCTGGTTCTGCTCACTTCACTTTGCATCAGACCATACAAGTCTTTCCAGGTTTTTCTGAAATCTGCCTGCTCATCATTTCTTATAGCATAATACATTCGTATACCACAATTTGTTCAACCATTCCCCAATTGATGGGCATCCTCTCAATTTCCAATTCTTTGCCACCACAAAAAGAGATGCTATAAATATTTTTGTACACATGGGTCCTTTTCCCATTTGTGTGATCTCTCTGGGATATAGCCCTAGAAGTGCTACTGCTGGGTCAAAGGATATGCACATTTTTATAGCCCTTTGGGCATAGTTTCACATTGCTCTCCAGAACAGTTGGATCATTTCACAATTCCACCAACAATGCATTAGTGTTTCAATTTTCCCACATCTTCTCCAACATTTATCATTTTCCTGTTTTGTCATGTTGGTCCATCTGATAGGTGTGCTGTGGTACCTCAGATTTGTTTTGATTTGCATTTCTCTAATCAATAGTGACTTAGAGCATTTTTTCATATGACTGTAGATGGCTTCAATTTCTTCATCTGAGAACTGCTTGTTCATATCCTTTGACCATTTATCAACTGGGGAATAACTTGTATTCTTATAAATTTGACTTAATTCTCTATATGTTTTAGAAATGAGGCCCTTATCAGAGATAACTGGTTGTAAAAATTCTTTCTCAGTTTTCTACTTTCCTTCTAATCTTGGTTGCATTGGCTTTGTGAAAAAACTTTTCAACTTAATGTAATCAAAGTTATCCATTTTGCTTTTCATAATGTTCTCTATCTCCTGTTTGGTCATGAATTCTTCTGTTGTCCACAAATCTGATAGGTAAATCATTCCTTGCTCTCCCAGTTTGCTTGCAGTATCAGCCTTTATATCGAAATCATGAACCCATCTTGACTTTATTTTGGTATATGGTATAAGATTTTGATCTATGCCTAGTTTCTGCCACACTCTTTTCCAGTTTTCCCAGCAGTTTTTGTCAAAGAGGGAGTTCTTATCCCAGAAGCTAGGGTCTTTGAGTTTATCAAATAATAGATTACTATAGTAATATTTTTTAATGAAATCAATTATGATATATTATAACATAATTCCCTAAGGAAAGAGCACTTACATACTTGCACAGAAAATTTTAAGAACTCAAGTGAGTTGGATTCATAGAAGAATGTTTTTCATGCTTGTACCCCTAAAGGGCCCTCTCTGTCATTAGTAGGTTTGTGAATGGTGACACTCCTTGAAAGATGCGGGGAGAAGGGCAAGAAAGAAAGGATCAAAAAAAATCACACCAAACAAAATTCTATTGTAAATAAGACAAAATAGATGTCCATTTTATAGAACTATAAATCTAGAACTTATTCCCAACTATTAATCACTTGGAAAAATCCCAGGTGTAACAGCTATATTGTTCAAAGAATAACTATGAACAACTAGCTATTCTGCGTATTATCAATATTCAAATCAACTACAAAGGACCTATGAAGAAAGATGCTATCCACTTCCAGAGAAAGAACTGATAAACATAGAAGTATGCATAGCAAGGTTTTGCACACGCACACATGTGTGAAATAATGGCCTTCTCTAGTGCAGGGTGGGGAGGAAGAGAAGGAGATAGTTTGGAACTTAAAATGTAACAAAAAAAATTTTAATTTAATTTTAAAAGAAAGAAAGAAAGAAAAAGAAAAAGTCCCAGGTGTTTTGCCCACAGAGATAGAGCATCCGCCAAGAACTCCTTGACAAGGGATTCCCATGTTGGGTGGCAGCACCAAGACCATACTTTGATATGGTCTTTTTCAAATTCAAAGGAATCAGGTGTCATTTTACTTGAGCCTGGTGGAAAAAACAAGGTAAGGCTACTTGGGACAATTCTCTGGGAAAGGACCTCAGCAGGTAACAAGTAGAACTGACTCAATTAATGAGAGAAATATTCAGACCTAAGGGATCTCAAGTAAGACAAATCCTAAACTGAACAACACCAGAATTTCTATCTCCTCCAAGGTATAACTAAGAACACTAGTCTATGAGTCAAGACAATAGTGTTTTAAATACAGCTCTGGCGCTAACAATGTGGTTTTTAGTTATTTAGCCTGTCTGAAAGATGAAGACATTTTCTTAGATACAAAATGGCCCTCCCGGCTCTACATTGAGTGATTCCATTCTTTATATCTCTGTGAGTGAGATTTGAGTGCCAATTTGGGACAGGGGTGATGTCACATGAAAAGACATGAAATAGGGTAGCATTTGGCATGAAGGTATACAACTGAGCCCTTGCCCTTTTTGCTTTCTTGTGACTTTCAGCGTGAGGAAAGGCTGGTAATCTATCATTCTATCCAAGTCTTTCCATGTGGTCACTCTCATTCTTTCCCATTGAGGCACTTATTTGAGTGTTAAAGAATAGAGGGAGGGAGGGAAGAGGGAAATGTAAAGGGAAGTCGAGGAAAAGTCCATATAGCTGCCAGGCACTATTATTGCTGTTCCTGTTATGGGGGCAGCTAGAACACTCTGACAGACAGAACTGAAATCTGGACCTAAAATGATCTAAAATTAGCTGTCAGCTAAGGTTACAGGGAGCACTGATGTCACAGTAAGTTCCAGAATGCTAGAGATGGGCTGCTACCAGAAAGCAACGATAAACACTGAGCAAGGGGTGGGGAAATGGATCTTTCTTCCCATTCTCTCTTTGCCTTGTTTATTTTTTTCCAAGTGAAAATTTTTATAATTTTTCCAATTACATGTAATAATTTTTAACATTCATTTTTTTTTAATTTTGAATTCTGAATTCTCCCCCTCCCTCCTTCTCTCTTTGAGAGGGCAAGGAATTTGATATAGATTATATATGTACAGTTAAACAAAGCATATTTCCATGTTAGCCATGTTGCAAAAGGAAACACACACCAGGCCTTATTGTTTAAACCAGAAGCACAGTGCCTAGCACATACTAGGCACTTAATAAATACTGATTGATTAAACTTCAGGTTTAAACAATCAAACAAACAAAATCAATATTTCCTACAATCTACAGGCTCAGGGGTTTGGGGAAAATGATGTGACAAAGCAATTTCCTTACCATTTTATTTTACTAAGTACAATAAATTGTGTGTGGCCACATTAAAGATTTCCTGTGTAATATAAAATGTAGAATGTAAGCTATATTTAAGGCAATCTCTCATACACACAGGGTGAGGGCAAACAACCAGACAGATCTCTAGAACTCTTATAATTCACAATGCTATTCCATTTTCTTTTTACCATACCTCTAAATCAATTGAATTGGGGCAGCACCCCAACATGAAAAATGCTAACTCAGGAGGATGGAAGGGAAATAGTTCTTTAAGAGCTCATAGGTGGGGACAGCTAGGTGGTGGAGTGGATAGAACACAGGCCCTGATGTCAGGAGGACCTGAATTCAAATCTGACCTCAGATACTTGACATTAGCTGTGTGACCCTGAGCAAGTCACTTAACCCCAATTGCCAGGGATAAAAAAAAAAAAAGCTTAAAGGTGAAGACAGAAAAAGAGAGAAACAGAGAGCTTATAGCTGGGTACTCCCTGGTGAGCAGTGGGGATACTGCAGTCTTTGAAGAAATGAGCAGTCCTCATTGGACACCCACGGACAAAACCAATTGACAGCAGCTTAAGCATACCACCATCTGGTGGCCAAATTAAAGAATACACCGACTTGCTGGTTAATTAATTTATTTATTGACAAAATGCTTTTCCATAAGCTTGCAGAAAGTAGAATGCAGACTAGGTGTGGGTTACTGTTGCTATTACCCCACTCAGGTGTCCCCTGGAACACCAGCCAAGTGCACAGTACATGCACTGCAGCCACACCAATAATTATCAAGCTGTGAGTACTTCATTGATCTTAGAGCCCATAAGATCATCTCCTTAAGGTAAGTAAGGTGTTATTATCATCCACTTTTTACTCATCTTTTCAGATGAGTTGACTGATGCCCAGAGAAATCAAATGATTTATACAATGTCCCACAACTAGTTAATGACAGAATTAGAATTAAGCAGGTTTGTTTGTTGGGGTTTTTTTTAACTTAATATAAGAAATTCCTAGCAATGAACAACGTACATAACTGGAACCAGCTGCTTCGTGTCACTGGGTATGTTCAAGCAAAGATCTGATGTCGAGGTTATTAGAGAGGAGACTCTAGCATCAGACAGGAGTGGGAAATAGGAAAAGTAATAGAGTTGTAAACGAGAAAATCTAAGTTTAAATCCTGGTTTTGATCCTCAATTCAATTGAACAAGCATTTATCAAGTGTAACATCTACTGTAAGTTCCACGAGTGGGAAACCTGCAACCTCAAGGCCATACGTTGCCTTCTAAGTCCTCAAGTGCAGCCCTTTCACTGAATCCAAACTTCACAGAACAAATCCCCTTAATAAAAGGATTTATTCTGTAAAATTAGACTCAGTCGAAAGGCTGCACCCGAAGACCTAGAAGGCCACATGTGGCCCCGAAGCCAGAGTTTCCCCACCCCCTTATACGCTCTGTAGACACAAGGTCAAAAATGAAACTGTGGTCTCTACCATTAAGGGCAGCTAGGTGGCGCCATAGTGCATAAAGAACTGGTCGAAGGAGTTCAAAAAAAACTGTTCATTTGGCACCTCAGATAGTTACTAGCTATGTGATCCTGGGCAAGTCACTTAACCTCTACTTGCCTCAGTTTCCTCATCTGTAAAATGGGGATAATAATAGCACCTACCTCCCAGGGTGTTTATGAGGATCAAATGAGATAATAATTGTAAAGCACCTAGAAAAGTGCCTGGCACATAGTAAGCATTATATAGACATTGGGTAGTATAATTATTTTAATTTTTTTATTATAATTATTTCAAGGAGCTCATACTCTGTTTATTATCTGTGTTTCCTCAGGGAGGTCACTTTACCACTCTGAGTTTCAGTTTCTTCACCTATTAAAATAATAGGTTTGGACTAGATCAGTGGTTCCCAAAGTTTTTTGTTTTATGAACCCTTTTCAACAACAATAAATATGTTTTGTGAATCCTGAGGGTACTTTAGCATATTTCTCATAATGTTCTTTTAGTTTCATTCATTAGGTGCTCATAATAACTAAAATGATAATTTTGGCCTCCAAAAATCTCCAAATTAAAAAATACATAATTGTAAAATATAAAATTTTATTCTACCTAGAATTATGGAAATCTAAATACAAAATAATTATGGAATTTTTATGGGGGAAATTCTGTAAGAATTAAAAGAAGTAATCCAGCAAGACCTCATATGTTTACTATTATCTGTAAGGCTTCATATTAAATGTCTTTATTTTACAAATTTTATTAAATATAAATAACATTTTAATGAAATAAGTTGCAACATAGAAGATGTTTGGCATAATAATCATATAAAAACTGTATTTCTATGTTGTAGTTTTTTGTTTGAACAAAGGTTTGCAATATTTGGCTCAACATCATACAGTCTTTGATCTAGTTCCACATTGAGTTTATTTCTGTATTTTGATTTAAAAGAAGAATCAAATGAAAACCCTCACTTATGCAAATAGAAAATGGAAATGGACAGGAGAATTTTACAAATGCTCTTGTTGAGAGATGGAAATTAATTTTTATTTTTAGCTAAAATTTTATATGGTTGCCACTTTTAATTATATTTACAGTCTACAATCTTTTGATATGTCAAATAAAATATCTTTTTTATCCGTTCATCATCCAGGGATGGAAGAGATACGTCAAATGGGTTGTAAATCCAATTTAATTTATTGGAAAGTTCAGGAAAATATTCATTAAAAGTCACCTCCAAAAATTCCATGTGATCACCAATGTCTTTCTTGACAACCTGATCCAAAGACAGTTAATTTTCTAATAAGAAACTATGTAATGTCACAAAGCACTTGGTACCATTCTTAATTGTGTGGTTCCAAAATTTTGGTTTCTTAATCATGCTTTTTACTTTGTCTTGAACATTGAATAGTTTGTATTTGCATCCTATAATGATGTGTTGAGTTCATTAATTTTTGAAAAGATGTCTGCTAATTATGCTACTCTGTAGCCATGCCATTTCATTTGCATATTACTTCTTTTAATTCTTACAGAATGTCCCCATAAAATATTCATGTTTGGTCTCTTATTGAGAAATGGAAATTAATTTTTATTTTTAGTCAAAAATTTATATGATTGCCCACTGGATAAGAAAGTCAGGTCTGGAGTCAGGAAGACACAAGTTCCAAATCTGACCTCAGAGACTTATTAGCTGTGTGACTTTGGGCAAGTCATGTAATCTCTGTTTAACTCAGTTTTCTCATCTGTAAAATGGGGATAATAATAGCACCCACCTCTAAGGGTTGTTGTGAGGATCAAATGAGATAACAATTGTATAGCACTTAGCACAATGCCTGGCACATAGTAAACACTATGTAAATATTAGCCATTATTGTCATTAGCTATTATCAAGTGAAAAGGATGGTCAGTGAAGAAAACAGCTAACTCTTCTCAGTTCAAAAAGAAGAACAATAATTCTGCCATGGGAAAGCTACTTAATATCTATGTGTTAGAAGTATAACATGCTCACTGCTAATCTCTGCATAAAATGGTAAAGAACTGAGAGTTAATTGGTCTTGATTTTGTAAAGTTAATTATTTTGATAGCATTGTCTAACGTGCTTTTAAGTTATGACATTCTCTTTGATGCCAACACTTGTTTGTGCGTGCTAGAAAAGTGCCCATACTATATTCACATTAATTTTTTAATATGAGAAACATTTCCAAATCTCTCAGTCATCAATTTTGTCCCATGTGTGCAAATTCCACCAAAGGGGATAAATTAATGTTTTCCCTGAAAGTATGAATTCTTCAATTAAAAAGTCTTCTCTGGGCAGCTAGGTGGCGCAGTGGATAGAGGACAGGCCCTGAAGTCAGGAGGACCTCAGTTCAAATCCGAACTCAGACCAAACACTTGACACGTACTAGCTGTGTGACCTTGGCCAAATCACTTAACCCCGATTGCCTCACTAAAAAAAAAAAAAAAAAAAAAAAGTCATCTGTAGTTGTACATCCTGTTAATTGACAGAAAAAGCAAATTCTCACAATACAATTAAAATTGCTAAGCTACCTTAGTGATCTCATCTAATTGCACAGCATAAATGTCCCTTTTAAAACTCTTTCTACAATAACTTATTCATCATCATTGGACTTATCATGTACCAGGGATGTACTGAAGCTATCTCAAACCAATTCGCAAGAGTTGATTATTAAATTTTAAATGTGGACATTTACACCCCAGAAACTGGTAAACACTACAAATCAGGGCTTGATTTATTGTTTTGTTGATGAGTAAGACTTAATGGAGTGATAGAGAAAATGTTAATATTATATATTGAACTTAAAACTGTGTTGTGCATCTTTTTTTTTTTCCTGGAGATTGGTTGTTAAAGCTTTACCAACACAGCCTTACATATATCTCATGCGATACTATATTGTTAGAAATGATTATCACCTCTAAATACACACTTGACAATTGCTTTGGCATGTGGCAAAATTAATTTTTCTGCAATAGTATGTTTCCCCATTTTTTATAGTCTGATAACTTACTAAAGGAGCCACGAGGTAAGCGCAGTGGATAGAGTGCTGGGCCTGAAGTCAGGCAGACTGGTCCTGAGTTCAAATGTGACCTCAGACACATTCACACATGTGTAACCCTGGCAAGTCATTTAACTTTGCTTGCCTCAGTTTCCTCATCTGTAAAATGAGCTGGAGAAGGAAATGGCAAACCACTCCGGTATCTTTGGCAGATACCCAAATGAGATCACAAAGAGTTGGACACACATGAACAGCAACAACAAATTTACTAAATGTGAAGCTTTACTTTTTTTACTATCTTGTTTATTCACAGTAGTCAATGAATCAATGTTGTATTTTCAAATTTTGTTATTTCCACTTTATAAATCAAGGTAGGCTTATCAACATAGCTTTCATGTTTTGATTATAAATGTGGAGACAAAAGAGAAGATTTTAAACTGTTATTTATAAGAACTTCTCCACAAATTACACATGAATATCATGGATATTCATTACCTCCAAGAATTAAAAACCAAATTTAAAGTGTTCTTCATTTTATTTCCTCTTTTTTCACACTAATTGTAATAGAAGCATCTCAAGGATTTTTGTGTATTATTTCAAAATTGTGACGTATCAAATGACTTTTACTAATTTCCTTATTGCAAAGTGCTGCATCTGAATGAATATTTTGAAATACCTCAATGCTTTTTCCAACATTTTTTGCACATTTCCAGTCCTTATTAAACAATCCATTTATTTAAAAATAAAAGTATGTCTACAAAAATTTTATTTTCATATTCAATATTTGTAAAACAATATTATGCCAGTGCAATAGATGTAAATGTACGTTCCTCCAAGTAACTTTGTTTCTTAACAATAGACAGGACACTTTCCCAAGGGCAAAAAGTCCAGCCATCAGAGCACATGAATTCTGGACAATATGACTACCTAATCAATTAACAAAAATTAATAGCTAGTTATGATATAAAATATTTACTTTTATATTGGTTAATGACAAGCACTGTGTTAAATGGTAAATATACTAAAGTGCTGTTGGACATACTGATTTTTTTTAACAATGTGTATATATAAACCAACTGTTGTAAGCAAAGAATCTTTTCAAATACGACTTTTTTCTCTTCTCCCACTGGCACACCAGCGACAGTCTCACAGAATGACTCTACTGAAAAACTGACCCATGTTGCCAATCAGTTCATTTGAAAATCTGTCAGCTAGAAGAATGGTAAATAACATAGTAGAGGATAAGTTTAAATGCAAAAACAGCCTTAGTACTATAATGAAAAGTAATATAAGGTTTGTTTATAAGAATGTTTGTGATGGTTGATGATGATTTTAATTTATCTTGTAGTGAACATGCCCACAAATGGCATTTTTTTCACACAGCGTGACATTTGAGCTGCAAGAACACAACTTTGTAACATTTTAGTCACATGATTACATAACTGATTTGATATAATAGAGGTAACTATTCTGGTGTAGTATATGAAATGCAAATGAGGATATTCTTGTGGGTCTGACCATTCATAGAGAATCGGTTTGCATTCAAATGTCAAACCCTTATGGAGGTCTGGAAAGAATTTGATAACAGGTTGAGAAACTGCAAAGAACACACCACTGTACTCAGTCAGAAATGGTCAGAGTTTTATGCAATCTCTGCATGAACAACAAAATCAATGTACTCGTGATCATAACAGTTTCTATTTTTCAGTTTATGGAATAAAACAAGCATTTCCATAACATAGTACAATAAAAAAAGATAATTGCACATGAAACTTCAAATCTACTATACACAATTTGCTATTCTTTTCAAATATACAACAAAATTATCATGTAAATTTCTTTTTCCTTCCCTCCCCCCCAGAGATGGCTACCATTAGACACAAATGGGAATATATACGTATATACATACATATATATATATATACATATATATACACTTATATATACATATATGTAAAATTATTCCATGCATACTTCTATCAGTTCTTTCTCTGGATGAAGAAGGAAATGAGCAGAACCAAGAGAACATCATACATAGTATTAGCAATATTGTACTAAGAATGACTTTTGGGGGCAGCTAGATGGCGCGGTGGATAGAGCACTGGCCCTGAAGCCAGGAGGATCTGAGTTCAAATCCAGCCTCAGACCAAACACTTGAAACTTACTAGCTGTATGACACTGGGCAAGTCACTTAACCCCAATTGCCTAAAAATAAAAAAAAAAAAAGAAACAACACCAAGAAAAAAAAGAAACAACACCAAGAGTGACTTTTAGTGAATAAGTTATTTTGACTATCATAAATACCCTAATTCTTCATATGTCCTTTATAGTTAATTTGTTAATTTGAGGAATATGGGTATCTACATATGAGGAATTTATATTCATATATACATATGAATAATTTGGGTATTTATAATAGCCAAAATAACTTATTCACTAAAAGTCATTCTTAATACAAAATTGCTAATACTATGTATAATGTTCTCTTGGTTCTGCTCATTTCATTCTTCATTATTTTGTGCAAGTCTTTCCATGTTTTTCGAAAATCATTGAGGTCATCATTTCTTACAGCACAGTAGTATTCATCACAATCATATATCACAGCTTGTTCAGCCATTTCCCAATTGATGGACATCCCTGCAATTTCCAGTTCTTTGCCACCACAAAGAAAGTTGCTATGAATATTTTAGGACATATAGGTTCTTTTCCCTTTTCTCTAATTATCTTCAGAAATAGACCACGTAGAGTTATTGCTGGGACAAAGAGTATAGATAGTTTAATAACTCTTTGGGCATAATTCCAAATTGCTCTCCAAAATGGCTGGGTCACAGCTCCACCAACAATGAATTAGTGTCCCAATTTTTCCATGTTCCCTCCAACAGTTGTCACTCTCCCCTTCTATCATTTTAGCCAGTCTGGTAGGTGTAAAATGAGATTGTTTTAATTTACATTTCTCTAATCAATAACGATTTAGAGCATTTTTTCATATGACTATAAATTGTCTTGATTTCTTCATCGGAAAACTGCCTGTTCTTATCCTTTGACCACTTATCAACTGGGAAATGATTCATATTCTTATATATTTGACAAAGTTCTTTATATATTTTAGCTATGAGACCTTTATCTGATAAACTGTTTATAAATTTTTTCCCAATTTTCTGCTTTCCTTCTGATCTTGGCTACATTTGTTTTATTTGTACAAAACCTTTTAAATTTCATGTAATCAAAATTATCTATTTTACACCTACCTCTCTGTCTCTTCTTCATTCATAAATTGTTCACCTATCCATAAGTCTAATAAGTAATATGTTCCATGTTCTTCTAATTTTCTCTTTAAAATCTATCTGTATATGTAGGTCACATATCCATTTTGGCCTTATCTTGGTAAATAGTGTAAGATATTGGTCTATGCCCAGTTTTCACCACACTGCTTTCCAATTTTCCCAACAATTTTTACCAAATAATGAATTCTTATCCCAAAATCTTAAGTCTTTATATTTGTCAAATACAAAGTTATTGTGTTTATTTCCTGCTGTAAATTGTATGTCTACTTTATTCCATTGATCTACCTTTCTATTTCTTAGCCAGTACCAGGTAGTTTTGATAATTATTGCCTTATAATATAATTTAAGATCTGGTACTGCTAAACTTCCTTCCTTTACATTTTTTTCATTTTTTCCTTTGATATTTTTGATTTTTTGTTTTTCCCAGTGAATTTTGTTATCATTTTTTCTAATTCAGTAAAAAAAAAAAACTTTTGGCGCTTTAATTGGGATGGCATTGAATATATTAATTAGTTTTAGTAAAATTATCATTTTTATTATATTGGCCCTGCCTACCCATTAACAATTAATATTTTTCCAATTATTTAAATCTGGTTTTATTTGTATAAAAAGTTTTTTATAATTTTGTTTATATAGTTCCTGGGTTTGTTTCAGCAGGTGTACTCCCTGTCCAGGTATTTTATACTGTTTAGACTCTAGACTCTAGAGTTATTTTAAATGGAGAATTTTTTATTTTATCTTCTTGCAGAGTTTTGTGACATACAGAAATGCTGGTGATTTATGTGGATTTACTTTATAGCCTGCTACTTTGCTAAAATTAATTGTTTCAACTAATTTTTTAGTTGAGTCGTTGGGATTTGAGCATGCCAGTTTCTAATTGCTCCAAAAACAAACCCATAATGTTTCAAACATGCACATATTTGTTATTACAAAGGAAATAATATATTTGTAATATATCTGGACAATTATTAACTGCTTATGGTGCCCTTAAAGAATTGTTTTACAACTGGGACACAAACCAGTAAATGGAAAAATAGGAACCACTAGACTAGATGACTTTAAGGCAACACTATTTCCATAATGAGAACTAGATAAATGTTTATTGTCACCATCCCTCTTGATCCTATATTGATAGGATCATAGGATTAAGAGCTGGAAAGACCTTTGTAATTATCTGATCATATCTTGAACTAGATATTCCTTAAACACCTTAAACTCATCATGTTCACAACTAAAGTTTCATTTTTTAAATGAATTTTTATTGATTTTTTTCTGTTTTGCCCAATAACTAGATATCCCCCAAGGCTCTATCCTGAGTCCTCTTCTCTCTCTATGCTATTTCTCTCAAAGATCTCATCACCTCCCATGCAGATGATTCTCAGATTTATTTACACAGCCTTAACCTCTGTCCTGACTTCTAGTCTCCCTTTTCTAAATGCCTATTGGACATCTAGACGTCCTGTAGATATCTTAAACTCAACATGTCTAAAACTGAATTCGTTATCTTTTTTCCAAAACCTTCCCCTTTTCCTAACTTTCCTATTACTATAAATTAATATTACTACCCTGTTACTTTAAAGGGCGCTACTACTACTACCATCTTCCCAATCACCCAAGCTCACGAACAATCTAGGTATTGTCTTCATTCCTCACTCTGTCACATTTTGTATTCGATATGTTGCCAATTCCTGTCTATTCTACCTTTATGATCTCTTGTACATATCCCCTTCTGTCTTCTAACACGGCCACCAGCCTGGTGCAAGCCCTCATTACCTCATGCCTGGACTATTGCAATAGCCTGCTGGTTGATCTCCCTGCCTCAATTTTCATCCTCCATTCAACTTCCAAAGTAATCTTCTTAAAGAACAGTTCTGACCACATACCCCTCCCTCTATACACACATACACATCCAATTCAATAAATTCCAGCGGCTCCCTATCACCTCCAAGATCAAATATAAAATCCCCTGTCTGGCTCTTAAAACCCTTTATAACCTAGCCTAGTGTTCTTTCATCTTACTCCTCTATATATATTCTATGATCCATTGACACTGGCTTCCTTGCTGTTCCTCCCATAAGACTCAGCCATTTTCACTGACTGTGCCCAGTGTCTGGAACTCTCTTTGTCCTAGTCTCCATCTCCTGGCTTCCCTGGCTTCCTTCAAGCCTCACCTAAAATCCTGCCTTTTGCATGAAGCCTTTACGGGTACCCTCATTAATTCTAGCATCTTCCCTCTAATATTATCTCCTATTCGTCCTGCATTTCTTATTTGCATATCCTATAGTTGTTTGCACGATGTCTCTACCATTAAACTGAGCTCTTTAAGAACAGAGATTGTCCTTTATCTTTCTTTGTATCTCTAGCACTTAACACAGTATCTCTAACTTAACAATGTTGTTGTTAGTGATGGCCAACTCTTAGTGGCCCTGTGGACCGTAACATGACAATGCTGTCCAGGAAATTTTCTTGGCAAACATACTGGAGTGGTTTGCCATTTTCTTCTCTAGTGGACTAAGGCAAGCAGAGGTTAATTGCCCAGGGTCACACAACTATTAAGTTTCTGAAACCAGATTTGAACACAGGTCTTCCTGACTCCAGGCTTAGAGCTCTATCCACTGCATAGTAAGTGCTTGATAAATGTTTATTGATTTAACACAGACAGTTAAGTGGCAGAGCCAGATTCAAACCTGGGTGCCGAGACTCCAAATCTGATGTTTATTCCACTGAATTATGAAGTTCCTCTAGACTCTTTATTCTGTTAAAAAAACAAACTATAATGTGGAAACTCCAGCCCAGAGCTGGGGGAGGGAAATTAAGAAGGCAAGCATTTTACTTTTGTCTTACAAATGGAGAGTCAGTCGGCCTCTTTATGCTTTAAGTTCTCTGTCCTAGATGAAGTGGCTTGCAATTTAGCTCCCCTCGCCTAAATAACTTAGGCCTTCTCCTCCAGTTCAGAGATTCTTTGGGCTATGCTTTGGCATTTGCTTGTTTTCTAGGTGTATCCATAGACTCATTGCACTTTGTTTGAGGTCTTAGGAGATCTCCCCTCCCTGAGGGCTTAAATTTTGGTTCTGCTCTAGGAGAACTTTATCTCTATTCAAAGCATAGTCTGAATACTTCTTCAGCTGCTAGGCTGCAGAGGAAAGGGGGAGGAGAAGGCTGAAGAGTACTCATTCCAGTGTGATCCAAGGCCTAATGGCTCCCTTTTAAGATTTTGAGTGAAAAATTGTTCTTATATGTTTTTTCATTCTTCATTCATTCTTGGAGGAGGACCAGTGACCAAAAGAAGGGACATTTATTTTTGCATGAGGGCGAGTGAACAAAGGAAGAGATGCCCCTCAACCCTCCATCTATGCAGCCACTTTACTGTTATCTAAGAGCAAAACATCCTTAGGCCAGTTTTGAAACAAAGCTTCTAGACACCCAGTGAGACGTGGGGGGGGGGGGGGCTGCCATTAGAAACTACAACTCCCAGAATGCAGTGGTAGTTCCGCCGTACTGTGCAGTTCCTTTGGGTAGCTTGCGTGGCATGCTGGGAACCACCGCTTCCATCCATTGGATCTCTTTCTCCTTCTCCCTATTTGCCCTTCCCCCATCCCTACTTCCGCTTCTCGATCTTGGCCCCGCCTCCTCTCGAGACGCCTAGTGATGGAGCAGTTCTCGACAGTCTTCCCTCTTTGCATTCTTATTGGTTAGGCCTTGCTGCCCTTCAGGGGGGTGGGACGGAGGACCCGTTTTCTGATTGGTGGCTAGGTTTGGCGCCAACTAGGAAAGGTGGGCGGGGCAGCAGCGGTACTGTGCTAGCGGCTACTGAGAAACACCCGAGCAGCTGGGGCAGGAGGTCGGCTGGACACTGGTGCGCTCCTACTCCCCGCTCTCTGCCGCCACCGCATCTGGGCTGATTGAGTTGAAAGAAGACGGCTCAGGCTTGCGTCTCCGGCTTGAGGTTATCAACCTGCCCCTCCACCCCGTCCCTCCTTTCCACCCCTGCACCCGCCCCGTTTTGTTTGGGTTTAATCCTCAGGTTGGCGGCGCCTGCCCGCGCGGCCCTGGAACCCCTTGCGTGTGGGCATCGTTCGTTCGCTCCCTGAGGGACCCGCCCGCCCCGCTTCTCCGCGGCGCCCGCGTCCCTGAACCTCGGGGTCGTGTTTGTGTTTGACCCGCGGGTGGCCCGGCCCGCGCGCGCGCTCCGCGCTCCGAGAAGCGGTGGGGGCAGCGCTGCGCGGGACGAGGCGGGCGGGCGGGCGACCCACCTGAGGGCAAGGGAGAGAACGAGAGGCGGCACCGCCGCCACTCCTCCGGATGGAGCTGGGTCCGGAGCACCCGCACCGCCGCCGCCTCCACTTCGCCTGCAGTTCGCCGCCCGCCGTCGTCAAGGCCCTGTTCCCAGCTGGCCCCGGGGGGCTGTCCCCGGTCACCAACCTCGCAGTCACCATGGACCAGCTGCGGGGCCTGGGCAGGTGAGAGGGAGAGGAGGGCGGCCTGGGGCTTCTCCTCCCGGGACCTTCCCCGCAGCTCAGGGGTGCCCTTGCCCCGAGCCTAGGGAAACCTCCTTCCATGTGCCTGGATCCCCCCCCCCCAGGCCAAGGCACCTTAGCTCCCCCCAAGTTCACTCTGATTTTGTTCTTACCCCTTGGCCCATGTGCCCACCTCCCCGGGCCTGTCCCCCTTTTCCTTCCTGTTCTGCACCCTAACGTTCTCCCCCCTCCCCTGCCACCCCCAGTACACCCGGGGTCCCTCTTTTTCTCCATGCTTCACTCACCCCATCACCATGTGTCCTCTGTTGAAGCCTATGGGTTGAGGCACCGGGATAGTGCCAAGAGTTCAGTTTTAGAATCACAGGCCCTGATTTTTCAGTTCTGATTCAGCTCCTTAGTAGCTCTATGACCTTGGGTAAGTCACTGCCCTTTTTGAGCCTCATTTTCCTCATCTGTAAAATGAGAGGATTGGACTGGATGATCTCCCAAGATTCCTTTTAGTTCCCAATCTGTGATCCTAATCCATCAGGTCCCCATCCCCCACACACATTCTGTCCCAACATACATTGCCTCCTTTCCACTGCCAAGTAAATCCTGATCTTCATAACCCCCCCATATGTTCTCCCTTTTTCAGAGCACGCCTACTCACCAAGCACACCCTGACATCCTTTCTTATTTTCAGCCCCCTGTCCTTTATCCCCTTCGTTTCTTATTTCTTCTCCCCTCATGTGCACCATATTTCAGACTGTACAGTCCCTCAACAATATACATTCTTCTCCAATATCCCCCATCCTGTTCCCCCTGTTTCTTCCCTTTCCCCTCTCTTCTTCATTCAACCCACTGCTGTCCCCAAGTATACACCATCTAAACTTCCATTCTCATTCTCCCATTACCAACTGTACCTGGATCTTATTCTCACTACTTCCTACTCATGCCATGTTCCATTCTCACTGTCTCCCTCATACCTATTAATCTCTACCAGGTCTAGTTTTCTCCCCAACTTTCCCATATTCTAAAATCTTTGAATCTCCTGCCTTCCTACCCACTCACTCTACAACCCTTTAACAGGATCTCCAGTGGGAATAGCTCTTCCAATGTAAGCATTCCATTTCCTTTTTTTTTTTTTTTTTTTTTTTTTTTTTTTTTTTTAAGGCACATGGTGAGTTGGCCTGTGAATTAAATTAACCACAATTCCCTAGCATGTGGCCCAGGGTCGGTCACCTTGCCTCCATTTTACTATGGGCCTGAGTGGCCCCCTTCCCCCACACAGTACTTTAGTAGATCTGAGAAATGTTTTGGAGGAGGGCTAAATTGAAGGCTTTTCTTGCAACCTGGTCTCTTATTAACTATGTGCATCCTCTTGTTTCCTTGCCTTTTGACTCCTATCAATTTCTGGAATGCTGTTTTTCCATTGTAACCTTGTTCTAAATTCCCCCCAAATAAACATAAAACCCCACAAGAGTAAAGAGGTATTCTCCTTGGAGGTGGAGGGTCCAGGGAGCCTTGGGTGGTATTCTTGAGAGCTTTGAATTCCATTGGACTTTAGGTGCTATGCTGGGGAGTTATTGGCCCACTCATTCTGTTAAGGAATTGTGATCAGCAGGAGGGTGGCCCTTGTAGGACATCAGGTAGGGCCAAAAAAGGCTTTAAATAGTTTGATATTTTGCCTCTGTCTCACTGATAACCCACAGTCCATGGAGAAGAGGAGTTTTGCTTGTTGCCACATTCCAAAACTGCATATAAAGAATTGTGTGGTTTTCTTTACAGTGAATGTGAGCTTCAGCTGGAAATGAACAGCAACAGCCTCCCGCGGACAAGCTCCACAGAGTCTACAGATTCAGGTATGCGTTTGTTGTATCTGATGTACATGCCTGCTGTGCTGGGGTAGGCCTTGTGAAGGAGAGAGGACGTGACAAGCCCCTCTCCTTTTCAAGAAGCTTCTAGTTTAATAGAGGAGGTACATTTATGACATGTACATAAACAATTGAAAGGTAAGGCAGTATAGGATAAGTGCCATAGAGATAGTATAATATGAATTATTACTTATATGAAGTATAATAGTGGATATATTAATAATATATGGATAATAATAATAATGGATATATTACTGAAATAACAAGAGGGAGGAGTTTGTTTCTGCAGAGAGGATTGGGGGTTATAAAAGCAGCATCTGAGAACAAGTTAATTTTCAGTAGGGAAAAATAGAGATTGAAGTAGAGTGGCCTTCTACTCTTAAGGCTTGTGATCAAAGGCTTGTTGAATGTTCAGGGAAGGTAGGAAAGGATAAGATATGTCCAGGGAAGAGTAAATGGTCCATTTGGCTGAAGTAGGGAATGTATAGAAGAGTACTTGGAGAAAAGGTAAATTCCCTTCAAATTACCAGTGTGTGTGGTTGTCTTGGGTATCTTCCCACTTGGAAGGGCAGTGGGAAGTGAGAAGTGGTCTGAGGGTAGGTGGTGATTTTAGACTATGCCTATTCCGTTGTGACTGAATGGCCAGAAAATAAAAGGTGGCTGGGAGCTGATGAGTCTAGGCTACTTCAAGGTTGTCGCGTAAATTAGATTAAAACTCTAAGATCTTCTGCCTTTGGGGAGCAGGAATTTCTTGTTGGTTGCCATTTTTTTAGACATGAAGCCAGGACCCTACCAAATCCCTTCACAGTGGCTCTAATTAGTATTTGTTCCTGCTACCCATGGATAAATTGATCTGAGTTAAAGACTTGTGCTGTTTGACCAGATGTAGTCTACTTGCAGCAGTGCTGACCTAGGACTTGCCATCTGGGAGGGATATAACATGGATATTAACCATAAACCAGATAATCCATTCCTAAATAATCAGAAGATGGCTGTAACAATTCATCTAGCCTACAATTTTCCCTTAAGTCTTGTTTCACTGATGGTAACTCCAGAGCAGAGGAAAGCATTATGTCTCCTTCAGAGGCAGCTCGGTGATGAAGTGATAGAGCTCTGGACCTGGGGTCAGGAAGACCTGAATTCAAGTCTTGCCTCAGATGCTTGCTAGCTCTGTGACCCTGAGCAAGTCAGAGTTAATAATAGAAGGAATTAAGGTATTATAATAATGACTTACAGAACAGCTGAATCACAACAGCCATGTAGTAAAGACATTTTTCCCTACCCCAACAGGTTTTTGTCTGGATTCTCCTGGACCCCTGGATAGAAAAGAAAAGTATGTATTTGCTTCTTTTAATTTTTTTTGAAATATCAAATGGGAATATTATTAGGACCCTGACTGGCTAGGGACCTGGACTAAGATCTCCCACATCTACACTGTTGCTGCACTCACTCTTGTTTTATATAACATACTAGCTTACTTTAGTTTTAAGTGTAAGTATTCAAATCTGTCATGTTCCTGCCCCATCACATAATTCTTGCCTTAAGGCAGGACATCATAACCTGGGATCCATGAACTTTAGAAATATCTTGTTAAACTATTTCAATATAATTGATTACCTTTGAAATCCTGTGTAATTTATTCTATGCATTTCAAAACATTTTGAAAGGGGGTTCATAATCTTCACCAATTTGCAGAAGTAGTCTGTAACACACAAGGTTTAAAACTCCAGCCTTACGGGAATGTGTTTAAGAGAATATTTTGTTTGAGCTTAGTCACTTTCCCTAGAAGCTTAAGGTATTTTGGATTGGGTGAATTTGGGAAAATGATGTTCTCTTTCCTTAGACATTTAGGTAAGTGGGTTTGCCTAAAAGGAAAGAATAAGTTGCCAATCAATGTTGAATTACTTAGCTAATTTTAACATGCCTTCATTTGCTCTGTTCTTATTGCAGCCTTGAAAAACCCATGAGGAGAATAAACTCCCTGCCAGTAAGTTCTTTTCCTATTCTATTACTGACTTTGGGCTTAAATCTTGTGTCCACCAAGGATGATTTTGTTGGGAAAGAAGTGACAGTAAGTGTTGCAAATTTCACTAGAAGTAAGTGCTTGCAGATGGTAAAAAACTACCTCAAGGGCAGGGAGGTGGCATAATGGACAGAGCACCGGCCTTGGATTCAGGAGGATCTGAGTTCAAATGTGGCCTCAGACGCATAACACTTACTAGCTGTGTGACCCTGGGCAAGTTACTTAACCCCATTGCCTAGCCAAAAAAAAAAAAAAAAAAAACTACCTCAAGCTCCCATAGAGAAAGGGAAAAAGGAACCTCTCATCTAAGAAAACTTCAATAGAAGGCTAGGTCTTGCCCTTTTTTACTTCTATTTTTATTCTATTTATTCTATCTAAAAGTATTCTGTTTTTACATCCATAAGTGTTCTAGCTCAAACCAGAGGTGATTTCTCTTTTCCAATGATATTATAATACCTTCATTTGTCCAAGTAGACAAGTCTGGGAGGGTTATTACCAAGTATTGCCAACTATGTTTTGATAAAAACATGGAGAGGGAGAAATTAATTTTTATATATGTGTTTTCCCTGATAGCTGCCTAAAGATTATGAGATAACTGCTTAGATTGTTTCTAGTTAGCTATGTTTTTCTTTGAATAACTGAATTAAATAAGAACTTCACTGAAGTATCCATTACTCAACTGATGTCCAATTTATTCTTGTCACCTTGACAGCAGAAGCTCCTAGGGTGTAGCCCTGCCCTAAAGAGAAGCCATTTTGATTCATTTGACTGTGATATCTTTCAACTAAGTGACCATGATGATAACAAGGAAAATGTGAGTATGGCTTTAAGTCAGAGATGAAAGCAAAGAGGATTAGTAACTGGTGGGAGACTTAAATTTTTGGCCAAGGCAAAATAATAACAAATTGCCTTGAGGGTAATTGCCAAAACCTTAAGACAATATCCCCTTCGAAGAATTGGGAAAAACAAGGTGAATGAACCCATTTAGAACTCAGGTAGATAAATGGTCATCTTTTTTCTTTTCTTTTTTTAATTAATTAATTAATTAATTTTTAGTTTTTGACATTCACTTCCACAAGATTTTGAGATCCAGATTTTCTCCCCATCTCACCTGTCTCCCCACCCCAAGATGGTGTGCATTCTAAATACACCTTCCCCCAATCTGCCCTCCCTTCTATCATTTCCAAGTGTGTACGCCACCCCCTCCTTCTCTTATCCCCTTTCCCTTCTATTTTCCTGTAAGGCAGGATAGATTTCTACACCCCTTTGCCCGTATATCTTATTTCCCAATTGCATGTAAAAACAATTTTTAACATTGAGTTCCAAATTCTCTCCCTTTCTCCCTCTTCACCCACCCTTGTTGAGAAGGCAGCAATTTGATATAGGTTATACATGTTTGGTCATGCAAAACACTTCCATAATAGTCGTGTTCTGAAAGACTAACTATATTTCCCTCCATCCTATGAATGGTCATCTTATAATAATCCAAGTCCAGAGGTACTTCTCAAAGTTCAAACTCCTTTGACAGCAAGACCTTCTACCAACTGACCCAATCCTACCTTTCTAAACCCACTTCATTCCCCAAAACATCCACTCTAGTTAAGTAGTTCTCATGGTCCTCTGAGCATATATTCTTATCTGGTAATCTATGCAGTGTCTTTTATCAGTGCAACTTTTAACCAACTATTCTTTGTGGTCAAGCTGAAATCCTTCATGTCCTTCATGAAGCATTACTATGATGGAAACAAAGAGAAAGGACACAACAGGAACACACAGTTATCTCTCTTCCTTTCCTACTCTGTGCTTCATTTGGATCCCATGTTAATTTTGCTAGAGGTGCTACACTAATCAGTATGTGTTTTGTCTCTCCAGATAAGATTGTTTCTAGAAGGTAGTGTCTCATACCACTCAGTTGCACTGTTTGTTATATGTAGTGGGTATTTTGTTTCCTGGACAGCCTTTGTCAGGGACACCTGGTCTCTGACTCGGGCAATCTTACCTTGGAGACTTACTTAAGAAGCATTGTGATTGGTCTGTCATGTTCATGCCTAGCAAATGGGCAGTTAAAGAGAAAACTCAGCAACAGAATGTAAAAAATAATTTGAGAAGCTTTGCTTCTTCTTTAAAAAGATACTTAGAAACAAGGTTAGGCAGCCTTCATAGACCTGATCTCATCACTGTAAATGCTAGGGGACTATGCGAATTCTTTTGTTCATCAGTGATGACACTGATATCTTTTGGTTCCACAAATTATAATATCTTTCTTGTAATAAAATCTGAACTCTTAATTTTGAGGTAGTCATGATATATCTCACCTGATCTATATCTCAATTTATGAGTCAAACATGGAGGGTTGTAGAAAGAGTATTAAAATCAGTCGTGCTGTCTTGCAGGAGGTCTTTGAGTTTAAGAAGCCAACAAGACCTGTACCCCGTGGCCCTCTTCATGGACTTGGAGAGGTCAAAGATGTCTTCACCCAAAGGCAGAATTCAGCCCCCGCTCAAATGGTATGTCCTCTTTGCCTCGACTTGCCCAAGTTCTATCAGTTAGGGGGAAATTCTGGGGCCTCTTCCAGAGAATGTGTGTACCCTATAGGTTCTGGGACTGTCTTGTGGCTGAAACTCATAACACTACCAGGCAGACCTGACTTGTACATGGAGGTTTGGTTAGGACGCCAGAGGTAAGGAAAGGGGTCTGCATTTATCCAAGGCCTGCTGCCAGTTCTGGCCAAGATTTCCTCGTGAATTAGTGTGTTACAGGATTGTGCCTCTTAGTTGAATGATGTCTCTTTTGGTAGTTTTATGATAAAGGCATCATTCTCCCCAGAAAATAGTATTTTTGGATGAAAAGGACTTGGCCTCATCTGGAGATGTTCTCTAAGAGCTCTCCTACCAGTCATTCTCCAGTCAACTATCTGCCTACAGGGTCTGATACTTAAATAAACTGTCAGTGATAGCAACCATGATTATATATCTTGCCCTACTATTAGTCGGAAGTACTAATAGTTCTAAGATAGTTTCCCAAGTGTTAGCTTAAAGTCCTGGCCCTTGGTACTTTTCCCATTAGTTAGAGTGAGACTCCTTTAGCCACAGGCACTGTACTTCCTGGAGCTGGCCCCTTTGGCCATCTATGCAATCAAAGGATTTGGATTCTTCCAGAGCACTAAACTTTGGACCTAGAACTTGGCATTAACAGGAATCACATGTTGCATATCTATCCTGTTTCTTTGAGACTGTGAAAACAGTTCATGATCTCTAGACATCTCTCTGACTGATCTACCTGTGAGTAATGGTTCTTTAGTGGTAGCACTGAGAAATATAACGCCTCTGTAATGGTTGTGATAAGAAATGGGTTTAGGTGTCCTAGACTTGGGCTAAAAGTTTGTTCTGAGGTGATTACAGTACCCTTAGAGAGCTAATGTTAACACAAGGCAATTTATAAATAAAATGTATATTGTAATGAGAAATAGACCTTGCCCAAGAACTTTATCTCATTTCTGTCAAATTAATAATCTTGAGTTGCCCTTCTCTACTGTAGGAGTATTTCAGTGTAAAGCGCTTGGGTCAGTCATTTAGACCCAGAACATTCACTTTGGCAGATTGTTCATTGCAAGTAATGCATGGGTGGTAGAGGGGTGTCTTGTTCAATTCCGGCTGAGTTGTGGAGATAAAAAGATAAAAATCAACATTGACCACATCCTCAAGGTGCTTATACCCTTCTTAGAAATCTATTTCACAATGAACTGTAGTGTAAGCTAGAAGTTGATATACTGTAGAAAATGTCAAATAGTAAAGGACAAAAGAGGAGGGAGAAATCACTTCGAGCCGGGAGGACCGGGGAAGGCTTCATAGTACCATCTGAACTGGGCGTTGAAGGAAGAGGAGGATTTCAACAGGTAGGTCTTTAGGAATTCTTTGCAGGCTGGAGGGATAGGTAGGCTTGTATGCATGGAGATGGAAAACGCTAAGAAAAAATCAAGAAAAAGCAATTCATCCACTTTGGATGGAACATAGTACATGAAAGGGTGGAATAAGGAGCCAGAGTAGGCAATGGGGAAACTAACCAGTGGTTCTTTAAAGAAAGAGAATGATAGAACAGAGATTGGAGTCAAGGAGTTCAGTGATGAGGTGATTAAAATAAGATTTGTTGAATAAATAATTTGGGAGGAGAAATAATATGGGCCTAAACTGGGATGGTCACAGGGGGTTTATTGACAACCCACTAAATAATCAATAAGCATCCATTATTCCTGCTATGTACCAGGTACTGTTAAACACCAAATATACAACAGGAGAGTGACACATAATCCCTACTCCCAAGGACCTTACATTCTACTGAAAGGATATAACATGTTTACAGATAAACAGATAAAAGGCATATATAAAATACAAGTGATTTGGGAAAAAACAGGAATCCAGAAAGGTCTCAAAGGAGACAACAGTTCAAGCTAAGTTTTGAAGGAAGCTGAGGGTTTTAAGAGGTAAAGAGAAGGGAAAGCTTTCTAAGCATTGAATGTCTACAAAGACGTGGAGGTGGCAGGTGCAGTGTCACATATAGGTGGTAGTAAGTAGGCTGGTTTGTCTGCAATATAGATTATGTGGGGGGGAGGGATATGTAATCAGCCTTGAAAAGGGGGCTGAAGCAAGATGGTAAAGGGCTTCAAATGCCAAACAAAGGAGTTGGTATTTTATTCTAAAACATTTGGGAACCACTTGAGCATACTGGTGGATGTGATTAGACATGGTTTAGGAATATAAATTTGGTGGCCAGGTAAAGAATAGTTTGTAGAGGTGGTTGATGGGTCTAGACCAGAGTGCCTGAACTAGAGTGGTGGTATGAGTGGAGAGAACAGGTTGTAGGTGAAAAATAATTGAAGTAGCATCAAAAAGACCTGAGAGCTGATTTGATATGGGGCTGAATGAGAGTCAAGACTTGAGGCTAACTTCAAGATTGAAAACCTGGGTGACTAGAAGAATGGTGGTGCTCTTGACAGAAAAAGGGAGAGAAGGAGGGAATTAGGTTTGAGAGGTAGAACAACTAAGACCTGGCAACTCACTGGATGGTGGGGGTTGGGAGGAGAAGTGTCAAGGGTAACACCAGGTCTTGACCAAGTCCCCCTTGATCTATTGAAGGGAATAACATTTGGCCTGATCTATAATTTTTTTAACCAAATCTGTGAATTATCTTATAGTTTTCCACCAATGAAAAGGATAACAGTGAACTTGCAAACTACTTCCCTCTCTTCCTGCCACAGTCTCCTCTTACCTCTCTGGCTGATGAGGATGATGGATTCCTGGAAATACTTGATGGAGAGAACCTGAAGGTACCTGCCTCCCTTTCACTCTACCCCTAAATGTCCTCTGAGTTTTCCCAGGAGTGCCAGAACATACTTCTTATTTGGGCCTCTTATGAAAATGAAACCCAGTATACCAAAGCACATACCAAGGATTTAGGGGCCTGCATGTTTGATATTGCTGGACAAGCTACTAAAGGATGCTTGATGAATCAGGTTTCGGGGCAAGAACTAACTTGCTTGAAACAATAGGAGAACAATCATTTTTAAAACTTTGTGATGTTAACTATAATTGCTATAACAGTATGGAAGAGGACAGTCCTGTGGTGAAAATGGGGTATGAGCTAGCTTTATTTTGAAGACTGAGTAGTATATAGATAGCCATTGGAATGGAAGGAAAACATACTACCTAGAAATGGAATAAGAGAGAGAGAGAGAGTGTGTGTGTGTGTGTGTATGTGTGTGTGTGTGTGGTATGATTGGGAACAGCAAGAGTTTAGACAGGAGCAGAAACATGTTGGTCTGGTAGGGTGGCATTATATTATAAAAGGCTTTGAGATAAAGCCAGATAGAAGATAAAAACTAAGTTGTATTAACTTTAGCTTTGTGGATTGAAGAAAACCTTAATCATCTCACATTTCCTTACTTTTGTTTGAGGTATTTCTTTGACCCTAGCTAAGGTAATAGAGGCAGGGCATTTATGCATCAAATATCACCTATCCCCAACAAGACCTAACTCCACTAGGCCTGAGTTAAAAGGATTGGTCACAATGCCGAAGACCAAAACTATAGTGTATAATGGCTTCTTGGAGTGAGAACGTAATTAAGAATAGATTGTTTGCTTGCTTGTCTCTAGAATGGTAGTAATGAAATTACTGATTTTTACCAAATTAACTGTTACAAAATGTAGCAGTTGACTCCTTCAGTGCACCCCACCTCGAAAGTAGATATGCCTGGAGCAGCTAGGTGGCACTGTGGATAAAGTGCTGGCCCTGAAGTCAGGAGGACCTGAGTTCAAATTTTGCCTCAGACCAAACACTTGACACTAGCTGTGTGACCCTGGGCAAGTCACTTAACCCTAATTGCCTAAAAAAAGGAAAAAAAAAGGCAGATATGCCTTCGAGAAGCAATACCCTCTTCCTTCTTTAGACCCACTGTCTTAAGATCATACCATTTACAATCTTATTTTTTTTTAATACATTTTCTTCTCATTTAGAATGATGATGAAACGTCATCATGCATGTCAAGCCTTTGGACAGCTCCTCTCGTGATGAGAAGAACAGCAAACCAAGTAAGTCACAGTATTATTGACCAAAATTCTTGGAGAGCTCAGAGCTAAGGGTCTGTGTCCATGCTAAACAGATGGTTCCTGGCATTTTACCATCACTCGAACAGATCGACATCATAGCCTTGAGTCCTTGAATCTGTCAAACTCCTTTTCTTCTGTGTCTCTAAAATTTTAACACTGTTACGGTCACCTATTAAAGGGCAAATTACAAGGTAAGGAAATTTGGGGACCTACTATATACCTGCAGATCAGTTATAGACTCATTATTTAAATTTGTTCAACATAATTTAACTTAATTAATCCAACTAGCAAAAAGCCACTACTCTAGATTTTGTCCTTAGGCTACCTAGCATATTTTTTTCAGCCTGCGATTTTTCCTTATATGTCCTGCCTCTCAGTTCCAGATCAGACTTGTTTAACCACTAAACCCCAACTTAATGGTTCTATCTTTTCTTCAGTTTCACTTACTGCATTTTAACAAATCTCTATTTTCTAAGCCCTTTCTCTCTTACTGGACAAAATTTCCCAAGCATCTTCTCTCTCATTTTCTGAAATGATTAATTTGTATAGTTGGCTTATATTTCTGCACTGCCTATCCTCAGCTTCTTTAATATTGATTGTCCTGATTCTCCTATCTTTGTCTATTCCTTTTGTCTCTTTATTAGTTCTTGTTCTTCTCACTCATGAAATGTTGGCTTTTTCCAAGGTTTGGTCATTCCTAGTCTTCTTTGCTATACTCCTTTTCATAAAGAGCTCATTACTCTTGAGGCTGCTCATATATTTCCCCTAACATCTACAAAAGTGTTGTAGGTCCCATAGCATACTCTAGGTCTTCAATGGCAGTAATCTTTTACATTTCTATAATTCTTTGTGGTTTTTGAAACAGTTTAACATTCCATTTAATCCTTACAGATTTGCAGTCATGTGTTAATCCTGAATCAAATACTGTCCACTCCTACTCCCCCACCCCTATACAGGGAAGGAAAGACCTCCTAGAAGTTTGTTTGGCTGTGAAGAGGTTCCTTCTATAATCTTTTGCGGATTTCGTGTTCAAATCATATGCCACTGAACTATAAATATTAGAGTGATTATCCTTACTGTCTTGGCCATTTGCAGAGCCTCAGATTGGTGCTTCAGACGTAATAATAGGCTTGTTCCGTTGGATTTAATTTATTACATTTCTCTCTGGTCTTTGAAACAAACATAAAGCACAATTACCCTTATGTTGTAGAAGCACGAGAGATGCTGCCAGAGTATGAATAAGGTATTTTAGTTTTGGTGCCTGGTGTTACTAAAAGTTCATACTGGTTAATTCTGCCTTTTTTTCTGGTTGGCCACTGTTTGACCACAACCTGGTGCAATTAATCTGGGAAAAAATTGTAGAAATTGGTTCTTAAACAGAGTTTGGGAGGAGAATAACCAAGGAACCAGGCCTACTACTGGGTCAGTAGAATCAATGGCAGTTAGGAGAAAGTCATTTCTGGCTTCGTAGACCTGCCTGCATGATAGCTCCTCGGGTGAGGGTGGGGGGTTCAGCAAGATAGAGCCCTGGAAGCTAATCCATTCCACGTTGAGATACCAACTACTTCTCATTCATTCCTCTGACCCTTGCCTGGGCATAATGTATAAATTGGCATGTCATTCTCAGGGCAAGCGGTGTAAGCTGTTTGAATCCTCATCTGCACCCAGTGCCATGACCCGTCCTATGTTGAAGAGATTGGAACGTTCTCCTGAAGATTCCCCACCAGGAAACACAAAAAAGAGGAAAAGCACAGTAGAGGAATCTACTGAGGAAGCAATGAAACTCAATGAGGTTTGTTTGATTGTTATATTGATAGAAGACTGTATTATATGTGTGTGTAGGACTCTGGGCCTTTCTGTTGCTGTCTTATTCCCACAGCATTTCTATTCTGTTATTTTATGCCCTCATTATTTACTGTACAGACTATCTGAGTCTCTACTTTCACAAACTTAATTTATGAGGCCTTTTGATTTCCACATAGTGCCTTGACTATTGTCAGTCCTACAAATAGCATACCTAATTTTTTTTTTTTTTTTTTTTTTTAAAGAAAGCCTTGTAGGAACTAGAAGGTGAGGTGATGGCGAAACAACAAAATTCTGCCCAGTTTATCCTGTCAACTGTCCATAGAATTCTTCTTTCCAGTGAATGATACTAAGTGTTATGACTCAGCCTTGTGTTTCTAAAAGCTTCACCTTGAAAGTGAACCCTCAAAGAGTTACTCAGCTATCATAAAAGTTCTATGAATATTTTAGTGCATATGTGACCTTTCTGTCTTCAATCTTCTAGCAGGTGGGATGTGTGAATCAGAGTGTATGTAAGTTTTAGTCACTTATTAGTGTATCTCGAGTGCTTTCTAGGATAGTTGGAATTGGTAAATAGCTGGTAAATGAATGGAATGGAAATAGTAAATGAATGGAAAAATATTTATTAAATGTACACGAGTCTCTTTTAACAGTTGTTGAATACTGATGAGCAAATCCTAACTTTGTTGATTTTTTTTTTTAATTTATAGTTTAATTGTGTTATACAAAAATAAAAGGCTTGTCTTTCAGATTAGAAGTTGTCCACTAATCATTCACATCAAAGACAAATGCTTTCTCTATGTTCTAGGGTTAAGTCAAAAGCCCTCGGTCTCAGGAATCATTCTCCATTTTTGCGTTTTTGATACAGAGCCTGCAGCCAGCTGTATCCCAGTCACCTTCCACAGAAGAGACTATCAAGAGCATTTTGGACAGTGACCAGAGGGACCTCATTGGTGATTTCTCAAAGGTAATCTCCTTGGGATCAAAAGCCCTTCATTCATGAATTCAGGATGGTATTGGAAAACAGCCCACTTAAGTTTGTGTGTGCCAAAGAGGAATTTTTGGACTTAGAATAATATTGATGAATCTTAAAGAATGGACAGGGTAGCAGTTTTCCAGATTTTGTTGATGCCTTGGAGAGATTCAAGTGAGAGTGGAAGAAAAGCATTCAGGGCAGAGCTGGGCCTGGAGTCAGGAAGACCTGTTCAAATCTTGCCTCAGACACTTACTAGCTGTGTGACCCTGGGTAAGTCACTTAACTTGTTTGCCTCAGTTTTCTCATCTGTAAAATAAAGATGATAATAATAACCTCTACATTTTAGGGTTGTTGTGAGGCTTAAGTGATATATAACTTGTAAAGTATTTGGCACAAAGTAGACACTCTAAATGTTGATTCCCTTCCCATCAAAGTTGAGATCACTGTTAGTGAGCCTAATCCATTTTAGCATTCTAGTCATCCCTTACAGCAAGACTGCCATTTTGGAAGACTTAACAGGAAGTGACACTATAAGCATTGCTGTGGGGTATGACACCAATGACTAGATCTGCTCCCCATTAGAAATTAAACATGCATATATGTAACAGGTTTTGTTTTTCTTGCCTTCTCAGTGGGTGGGGCAGAAGTAGGGGGAAGAGAATTTAGACCTGAAAATAAAATAATATTGAATTTTTAAAAAAGAAAAGAGATTGCCATGGTTTCCCACCCCTACCGAAGGTAAAAATGTCCTTGTGAAAGAGGCAATGTAGAACAGTAGAAAGAACATTAAACTTGGAGCCAGAGGACCCAAGTTCAAATTCTGGCTCTGCAAAGTGAGAGAGTTGGTCTAGATGATGTGTGAGGCACCTTTTAGCCCTATCTTGAGGAGTTCTTCAACTGGGGCCCAGAACTTGGTATTTGAGGACTATATTTCTTTCAATAGTCGTTTGCTTTGTGATCCTCTATGTATTTTATTTTCTGCATTTAAAAACATTCCATAGGCTTCACCAGACTTTAAAAGTTAAGAACCTCTGATGTAAGGTCAATTGTAACAGTGTCTATAAAGCCTTATAGGGTAACAGAAATAGGCAATTTCTGGATTTACAGGTAACCTTTGATCTCTAACCTACACTAAAAATAGTGTCTTGTTGAAATAGCTGACCATAGAGTAAGAGCAGGCTTTATGCCCACACATTAACATGAAAGTCCTGCTCATGGACTGGTCTGCTGAGATCTGTGGGGAGAGGAGAGCCGCCTGTGGCAAAGGTAAAAAAAGCTGCTTAGCTAATCTGCCTTGTAACAGTGGCCGAGCTAGAAAGTGGCCACACTTGTGCCTGCAGAAGCAGCAGTGCTAATGTTTTGTATTCCGTTTTTGTTTTAGGGTTACCTTTTTCACACAGTTGCTGGGAAGCATGAGGATCTAAAATATATTTCGCCAGAAATAGTAAGTAACTTCCAAGGACTCAATTGTACACAAAGTATTTGAGTCTTTAGCTACTAAAAACAGCTAAAATTAAATTTTCTGTTTCTCTCCCCAATCTCTTTCCTCAGATGGCATCTGTGTTGAATGGGAAGTTTGCAAATCTAATTAAAGAGTTCGTCATCATTGATTGCAGATATCCATATGAATACGAAGGAGGCCATATCAAGGTATGAACTAGGGCTGCCATGCAGCAGGGGGTATCTTGGTATATCTTATAGGGAAGGTAGCTGACACCAGTCTAAGTGGTTATTAGTTGAATATAAGTTTCGGGTTTAGTTCTATAGAATCCAATCTCTCTCTCTCTCTGATTGAAAATGTGTCTTGTGTGATGTCTTTGTGTACTGTCTCCCCCTTCCCTTGTTCCTCAAAGGGATTTATAGGAACACCAACATTTACTGATGTGCTAACTAGAAAGGGGATCCTTTTGCAGGTAGGGGCATGTTGACTTGGGAAATTGGAAGGTTTTGTCATTTAAGCACCTATTCCCAAGGTTTAATCACTTTGATAACCATTCTATCCTCCTCATTTCTCCGTTCCTTAACCTCTTCAGTTATTAATGACTCAGAGTCAAATTCTAGAGATTACTGTCACTCAAAACTGCACAAAAGCAGTTGAATTTTGAGAGTCCCTACTCTGACTGAAAACTTCCATCCTTCCTATTCTGTCTTTCTTCCTGGACCATATACCTTCATCATGATCTCTGCTCCCTCTCAGTCCCTTCCCGGTTCTTCTAGTCTGTCACCACTGGTCAAATTTCACTTCAGTCTTTACTCTGTAGTCAGTTGTTTCAGTAAGACATGAATTTCTACCCTTGAATCCCTTATTTTCACCCTGCTAATACCCCAGTCCTGAATAACCCCTGACCAATTATCTTTTCCGTTTCTCTTGAGCAATACAGTAATACTGGGGGAAGTAAGGAGACCCCACTTACTGGATCTCCCACATAGAAATTTTTACTATCTAACCTCCACTGAGCTCTCATTTCCACAGGACAGTCCTTTTTTATTCATTTCTTTTGACTGTCACATGGAGAGATAACTGTTGTTTCAAATCTCCTTCATTCTCTCCTACCCTTCCCATCTCAACAGATTACCTACTTTACTAAGAGAATTGAAGCCATCTTTGGGAGTTTCTGACTCCTTTTCTCTACATTTGAAATTCTGTTTTTACTCATTCTTTCTTCATGTCTCAGGGCAGCTAGGTGGCACAGTGAATAGAGCACTGGGCCTGGAGTGAGGAAAACTCATCTTCATGAGTTCAAATCCAGCCTCAGATACTTACTAGCTGTGTTACCCTGGGAAAATCACTTCACATTGTTTGCCTTAGTTAACCACTCTGTTCTTTTTTTTTTCTGTTTAACATTTTTAAAATTAATTTATCTTCAGTTTTCAACAATCACTTCCATACACTTTTGAGTTTTAAATTTTTCTCCCCCCTCCCTCCCCCAGACAGCATGCAAGCTGATATCGGCTCTACATATACATTCCTATTAAACATATTTTCACTTTAGTCATGTTGTAAGGAAGAATTAGAACCAATAAGAGAAACCACAAGAAAGAGGAAACAAAACAGAAGGGAGAAAAAGCACAAATAGTTTGCTTCAATCTGCATTCAAACTCCATAGTTCTTTCTTTGGATGTGGATAGCATTTTCCATCATGAGACTTTTGGAGATGTCTTAGACCATTGCATTGCTGAGAAGGGCTAAATCTATCAAAGTTAGTCATTGCACAACATGGCTGTTCCTGTGTACAAGGTTCTCCTGGTTCTGCTCATTTCACTCAACATCAGTCCATACAAGTCTTTCCAGGTTTTTCTGAAGTCTGCCTGCTCATCATTTTTTATAGCACAATAGTATTCCATTACATTCATATACTACAACTTGCTCAGCCATTCCCCAATTGATGGGCATCCTCTCAATTTCCAATTCTTTGCCACCACAGAAAGAGCTGCTATAAATATTTTTGTACATGTAGGTCCTTTTCCCATTTTTTATGATCTCCACTCTGCTCTTAAATGAGAAGTTTGCAGTGGTAGTAACTAGCAGACATAAGACTCAAAACCAGATTCTCTGATTCCAAATCCAGCTCTTTCCACTGTACCACAATGCTTCTTAATTGCCAGGTCTCATACTTCCCTCTCCTTGGCATTCCTGAAGAATTTAATACTGTTAGCCACTCTTTCTTCCTACATATGCTCTTCCTCTTAACTTCCATGATACTTGTTTCTTGTTGTGTCTCTTATCTTTCTGATGGAAGTTTCTTCTTCTCCTTTGGTGTCTTCTTTTTCTTCTACCCATCTCATTCTATTTCTCATGATTATGCACAGTCCTCTTTTTTTCTATATAATCTATCCCTTGAAAAACTTATCTATTCCCACTTTAAATATTACATAGGTCCCAGTGATTTATAAATGTCTAGCTCTAACACCAGCCACTCCCTTCATTTCCACATCTCCATCTGCCTTAGATAGATAACACTTTAAATACTCAAACTCAACATGCTTAAAAAACAAATTGATCTCTCTTCCTCCTCCCCAAAAAAGTATTAACTTACTTATTCCCATTAGGGACACCACAGTCATTCTTGACTTTTCTCCTTTCATCCCTTCCTGCTTTTATTCTCTCCTTTCTCCATTCCATATCCCATGCTGTTTCCATAGTAATCTTACTAATGTACAGTTCCAAGCATATTAATTACTCTTCTAGTAAAAAAAAAATTTGGTCACTACCTATTGTCTGCCAAATAAAGTCCTTAGCCTAGCATCCAAGACCCTTCACAGCATTCCCGTTTGCACAGGCACCATTGCTGCCAGGTCATGTTAATGTATCTCCTAGTACCTAGAAAATTGCACTGCAGATTGTATGTGCTTAAGAAATGTTCCGCTGAATTTCCTATTCTTGCTGGCTTGTGATTTTTATATCCTTTAGCGCATTCTGCAGGCATTTTGCCCAATCTTATTAGGTCAGTTGGCAGCATAAGTGGGGGCAGCTATGGCTTGGAAATTGGTGAAATCTGCTGAGTGGAAGAAGGAGGTACTTGGAAAGTCATGCCTCCAAAAGGCTTTTGCTTCTAGCCTGACCGGGAAATGGAGTTATAGGGATCCTTAGTGCTCCTTCTTTGGCTTCATGAGTTTGTTGACTTCTTTCTAGGGTGCAGTGAACTTACACATGGAAGAAGAGGTAGAAGCCTTCTTACTGAAGAAACCCATCAGGCCAACAGATGGCAAACGTGTCATTGTTGTTTTCCACTGCGAATTTTCTTCAGAGCGGGGTCCCCGAATGTAAGTAACTGGGCACTATCTCTCAGGCACAAAATGAAGATTTTTTTTTTCTTCATGGACTGAACTTTTTAAGAATGTTCTTGACTTAGTTTGTTTATCTAAAGAAATGACATTTATAAACAATTAAGGCTCTCCATAATTGGAATAGGCTGCCTAGAGAAATGGTAGATGGAATTCTTTGTCAGTATTAGATTATACTGGGGCTCCTGTGGGATTATGTCATTTTATCTGTAGAACCAGAGCTTACTCAAAGTTGAGCAGAGAATTCCTAGAAAATAACCATTTCCACATTTGAGTCCCTTATTCCTTATTTTTGTTTATATTATATATTTTACATATGTATATATAATGTTATATGTAATATTGTATGTTATATCCTTATTCTTGAGGCCTTATTCCCAATATTCTCCACATCCCCACTTCTGGTTACTTCATTTAGGTATAGGTATATTCAATATCTGGTAAACTGGCACTGACCAACGCTGATTAATATCTCAGACAACGTTTCTTATGAATACCGAAAGCCTACAGAAGGCTTCCCAAAATCCTTGTCTTATTACTTATGCCCTAAAATGTAGGCAGTGCAAGTGAAGTTGTCAAGTGAGAGGGACATTTAGGGTCTGAGAGTCATTTGGAGGCACAATAAGTAGATTTTTGATATTTTAGGGCCTAAGCAACTTGGCAAGGCAAGGGTGGGCAATGACACACAGAATAGTCTTTGTTAACTATATTAGTCGGTCATACCATTTTCCACTACTGCGTCCTAGTGCTCAGATGGATTTTTCAAACATGGTTCAATTTACACACACACATACACACCCCACCTTGAAGCAACTACCAGACCTTCTGGTGCTAGAGAATGATGGTCGGTGGTTCAGGAGTGGCAAGGGTTTTCTTCCTTTTTCCCACCCTCGTTCCCTCAGCTAAATCTCCTTTGGTTTTTCCCTCTTTCTCCAGGTGCAGATTTGTGAGAGAGCGGGACCGCCTGGATAACGAATACCCCAAGCTCCACTACCCTGAACTTTATGTTTTAAAGGGAGGGTACAAAGACTTCTTTTTGAAATGCAAGGTAAGACTGTCCCAGAGCAGCACCTATCAATGACAGTGTTTCATCCATCTATGACGTGTAAAGAACTCATTATCTTAGGCTCTCAAGGATATTTCTTTTGAGAGGAAGAGACCTAGCTTATCTCTAATTACGTACAGGCCCGAGACCCCTCAGATTAGAAAGTTCTGGGACCAAAGGCATTAGAAGCAACATCTGTTCACATCCTGTATATCCTAGCCTTGAATTTTGACATGAGGAGGAAGAGATGTGGTAGGATGTCCCTTTGGACAAACAGACCCCAGTTCCAAAAATATTGCCTCACTCCCATCTCCTGTTGTGTAGAGCGCTGTGCCTAGGTATTGTGAAGAAGTTGAGTCCAATACTGGGTATGTCCTTTTCTCTCTTGCCAGTCATACTGTGAGCCCCCAAGCTACCGTCCCATGCACCATGAAGATTTTAAGGAAGACCTGAAGAAATTTCGCACCAAGAGCCGGACATGGGCAGGGGAGAAAAGCAAAAGAGAAATGTACAGTCGCCTAAAGAAGCTCTGAGGGTGGGGCTCCTCGGAGAGCAGCCAGAGAACCCCCTGTTCCAGAGAAGCCTGAGGAAAGGGGCCAGCTGGATACGTTTTCCTGGCTACGTCTGCAAGCCCGCTCACTCCACGTATGTGCTGACCATCATCACCTTGGTCTCAATTATGAGAGCTTCTGCTTCCTGGCATTATCCTGTTGACTCTCTTGCTGTCCCTTTGGAACTTTTAAAGATACTTTGATGGGAAAAGCTTTCCTTTGGCAGAGACCAGGAATGCTGGGGGGGGGGGGGGTGGTTTGCTGCTACCTTAAGTTACCTCGTGGAGCTTACTAAGAACTTATATCGACACTCAGATAAAATTGATGTCCCTGAGGTTGCCTAAGGCCCCTAGGAGTCAGATTTGTACCTCAGATGGCTTCTTCCCTAAGTGACTTTGGCTGTCTCCCTCCTGTGCAGCTAATCTGTGGCAGTCACAAGGAAATACTGGGTTTGAAGGGTAGGGGTCAAGGGGTGGGAACGAAGGGAATTGTTGCACACAAAGGTGCTACTGACCAAATACCAAAGACAATCTGAGGAGAAAGGATCTCTATTGTGTACAACTCCTATGTGTTAATTTATTCAACCTTGTCAATCACTTTATTTTTTTTAACTCCTGGATCATTAGGTCAAAATACTGCCTTTCCAAGTGGAGTATTATTCTAGGAACTGCCTTGGACCCAAAGTCTATTTTTAATTTTTTTGTTTGTTTGTTTAAAGAAAAGATAAAATACTAGATGTTCACAGACTGGTTTGGTTAGTGATGAGACAGGGAATGAGAAGATGAAGTAGCTTTCTAAACCCCAGGAGGTCCTAAGTAGTCCTGGAGGTTGCTTCAAACCAAGAGTGAGATGGAGCTCTGTCATCAAGATGGTAAGTGAGTGTCAGACTTGACTGTAGTCTTGTGCTAAACTCTGTGACTACTGTTGGAGACTCCCAAAGCCACAAGGCTTTAGTGACTGTCCCTTCAGCACTGCTATCTGCGTAGAACTGGGTTTTTACCATTAATCTTAGAGCAGTGGGGCCTATTTGATAGATGCCCCCTGCCCTGCCATTCCTTAACTCATCCTGGACCTTGCTGGGACAGAAGTTACATCAAGAAAGCACTTCAGGCAGCCTCAGCTGGGTTGCTCCTAGATCAGTGTTAGGGCACGTAGCATCTGTATTCCAGAATGGGGGGGAGAAAATAAGCTCTAAGGTAAGAGTTCTTTAATTTGGGTGTGTTCCTCTCTTATTACCTTCATGATACCATTGAAAAGCTTTTCCTTTTGATCTGCTCCAAGGCTGAAGAGTTTTCTGAACTTCAGGTTGGTGCTTTTTAAAAAGTTTTTTTAACAGTCCTATTTCATGGACCATGAGGTATCAAATCAGTGTTAGAGGAACTGCCTGCAGTTTTTTGGGGGGTAGGGGGGGACAAAGACTCTGGGCATTAAGAAGAAAGTTGGGAGTTGGTGTGGAATTGACCATACAGAACGTGTTTCTCAGGAGGGAGCCTGGTGGATCCTGAAGGTGAAACTTTCTGGGTTATCATGTTTAAATTTGAGGGGAAGGGGGTGGTAAATTTATCTCCAGTCACCCTCTCATCTAGTCCTGTGAGAGTGGGGCCTTAAAAGGACCCCTATAATCAAAGTTAGGGCTAGATCTTGATTTGCCAGAAAAAAAACTGCTCTGGTATCTTCTCTTGTATGTAGTAGATCTTCTAGCTACCTTACACTACAGGTAGCAGTCCTCATACCATCTCTGGCTCTGTTGGGATACAGCCAGGTTTCCTCAAACACAAATATTGCCTTCTCCTTCCTTAGCTTCCAAAAAAAGGGAAGTAGGAGAGGAAGGTAGCATGAGAATCAGTGATGTTGGTGACTGGTTGCTGCTATATGTTTTGGGTTTGGGAATTGCATTTAAATGTAAAGCAATCTTGTTGGAAAAAATATATGATGGGAAGGGGGAGAAGTCCCCCCACACACACACTCCTTGGCTTGGTCCCCAACCTGGTATTGTATGGACTGATATTGCCCAAGTTACAGGAGTGGGGAGGTCATAACAGACTTGGGGCTATATCAGCTAAGCCAGCATTAATAGACTCTTGCAGGCTGTGGAAATAAACAACCTATAACCCAAATCTTTCTGCCTCGTTTTTTTGGGATTGATATGCAATTGATTTGTTACCTTTCTTTGGCGTTCTAGAACTAGTAGCTCCATAAAACTGAGATAAAGTTGGGAGTATCTAAAGAAGGAATTTATGGTACAGTTGTCAGATTATTTTTTGCATGTTAGGTCCTAAAAGTAGAATATACAAAAATACTTGAGGATAGAGGAAAAGTCATAGGGGTCCAGCAGGCATTCTTGCTAATAAAAAGGGGTCCAAACAAATTCAGTGAAACGAAATAGGAACATTGAAATATTCTCTGAATGATTCTGTTTAGTTTGTGATCTTATTCCTTTGTCTTCTCAGTATCACTAGGGATAAGTAAGAGGTTTTCTTGTTTTACAAATGAAACAATAGTGATGTAAAAAGGAACTGAGGAAGCAATTGAGTAAATTTAATTTCTTTCCAAAGAGGAAGAGATTGGAGGTATTCCATAGTACTAAGTACACAAGACAGGGTAATATTGGAACTAAATATATCCCGGATTCTGAAGGAATTAAAGGCTGAAAATGGAAAAACTGTTAGGAAAAAATGCTTAACATAAACCACTGTGCTGAAGTTCTAGCTAATTGCAATTACAATGTGCCTCATTCCCTAAATTATGGACTGTCTGAGGAGCTTTTAAGTAAGATTCCTGTACCCATTTAGAGTTTGTAGAGGGGCTTCTGATTTATGAGTAGATCTTCCCACCAAAAGTAGAAAGGCCCTGTGTTCCCATACTAGCACTCAGGCTACTCACATTGAATATGACAAATTTTATTTATTCCAGAAGAAAACTTAAAGGAATTTAGCAGTCAAACTTTGTTCTCCAGAGGTTCTACCCTCCTTAGGGATACAGTCCACATGACTCAGTACCAAGGATGGCATAGGCAAGTATTGCTCTTCTAGGCTTTTCTGGGAAATCATTCTATTCATTCAGGTACCATTCTTTTTCTTTTTACTTGGCATTGGGAGGCTGTTGTCTTGGATGGATAACTGGCCTAGAGTTAAGAAAGAAATAATATTGGTTGTAAACAGACTCTTAATGAATTACAAAGCAGTAAAATTGGAAGAGTACTGGGCTTGGGACTCAGAAGAGCTGAATTTTAATCCTGCCTTCAACACTTAGGAATTTCGTGACCCTGGAAAGTACCTTCCCCTATTTGAGCTTCTCATTAGAAGATTTAAAGTTGTGATGAGACCAGATAATGGGGTCAAACTATAGATTATTGTTGTTTGTCCTTCATTCTTGAAGAGGACCAAGGTCATCAGGAGGGTGATGTCGACCTGCAAGTGAGTTGGATTTAAGTGAGGCAGAACTGTGCAAAGTCACCAGTCTCACTCTCTCCCAAGTCATTGGAATCCAGTAGCAAGACATAAGTCAAGATGACCGGCAATGGCCCAGAAGTTAAACTATAGAAGATTTTGCTCAGATGTTCAACATTTCATATCAAAGAAAAATTAGACCTAAAGTGGACTCTGGGATATTCATTTCAGCTCTGGAAAGGAATATAGGAGTCACTGTAAATGGATAAGTAAGGATGCTAGGCCATCAACAAACCTTTAGTGTTCTGTTTAATTTGGGGTGCCTTGTTTTGGAAAAGTCTCAGCAGTAGGAGCTATATAAGCAAGAGCAAGAAGGAATTGAACACATTAACCTAATGTTTACATAACTGAAGAATACAAACTATTGTAGGGAGACAGCTCTTTCAGCTAAGGCAGTAACTCTTAACTTAGGATCTGCTCTAAGATTATTTTTCACCTAAAGGCAAGCAATAGGAGTAGGCTTGTTTCTCCTAACAAAACTAGTCAAATTCTTACCATCTCAAAAAAATCCCCTTTGGTCTGAGCCATTCCATTTCGCTTTAGGGTTATTAGGTTCCATCAGCCATTTTCATCTCCCATAATTCTTTGGGAACCTTATGTAGATGAGTGGCTAGGGGTGAAGAGGTGCCAGTTCTTCAAATACAGACTCAAGTCTCTGACTTCCTGTAGTTTTTACCCCTTTACATTTCAATGTCCCAGTCTTGTAGTCCCTGTAGACCTTCAGTTTTTGCTGAAGTCTCACTGAGGCACTCCTTAATGAAATGAGTTTAGAAAACTGTGTTGGAGGCAGATTATGGAGGGCCTTAAAAGCAAGATCTCTGCCTGTGTCCTTTTCTTTTCAGAGCTTTCCTGGGAATCCTTGCTTCAGCTCCAGATCCAAGCCACCATATTGTAGCATCTGTCTTTGCCTTAGTCTTCTCCAATACTCTGAAGGCTTTTCTGAATCATACCTGTCTGGAATTGTCAGCCCCAGCCTCTAGTCTGGTCTCTCCCGAGCCATACTTTTGCCTGCTCCTGCCTGTTGTGAAATTCAGGCCTCCTGGGTGTTAATAGACACTATCATCACCTGCTTGGAGATTGGATCTCCAGGGAGGGCCTTGAACAGTTTAATTGCCTGCCCCTCTCAAGAAGCCTTTCTACAGACACTTGGCTTAGACTTCTTTCTCAATGGTTAGCATAATCCCACCCTGGTCATACTCTTCCCATCCCAGGGCTTCTGAACCCCCAGCTGTTATTGTACTACCTTCTTTCCCTACTTCCCTATTCCCTACCCCACAAATGTCCCTCTCCAGATCTACCCACCCCTAGCACTGTATTCTCTGGGATGCCTGTTCATTGCTCAACAATTTTGTGGGGGGTTTTCCTTAAAACTTCTACTTTTACATTCCTCTCATCTTCTGGCTCTCATTGAGAGCTGACTCCCCCTCAATGGCGCTGCATCCCTACCCACTTTCCAGTACTAGTTGTACTTTTACTCACATCTTTACCTGACTGGTTGTAATGGTGGAATTAGAATACTCATTGCTCCCTATTATCTCTTCTAGATTCTCCGTCTACCATCATCACATAGCCACATCTCCTCCTTTGAGGTTCATTGAATCTAAATTTTTCACCCAGTCAAGATGCTGTTAGGGGTTATTATCTACTGATGCCAATGATACTCTTTCCTTCTTCAATGAGTTCAGTCCTTGACCCAGTCTTTCTCTCCCTTTTACTAAGAGAATTCAAAATACATATCGATATTCCCTCAAACAACTTTACTTCCAAGTTCTTGAATGTATTCAGTTATCAAGACCTACTCCTTCAACCTAGCTCATAGAGATGGCCATACTGTTGATCTTGCCATTACCCACAAGTGTTCTGTGTTCATGAATGCTAAAATTGCTTTGTCAGATTATAATCTTTTATCATTCCATCTCTCCTGCCATATGATTCCTAACCCTGTTCATCCTCATCATGATCTCCAATTTCTCCATCCCTACGTTCTTTCCCAGGCCTTCACCTCTGCACTGACTACTGACTACACTTTACTCCTTTTTTTTGGGTAAGGCAGTTGGGTTAAGCGACTTGCCCAGAGTCACACAGCTAGTAAGTGTCAAGTGTCTGAGGCCAGATTTGAACTTGGGTCCTCCTGACTCCAAGGCTAGAACTCTATCCACTGTACCACCTAGCTGCCTCCTCTATACTCTATATAGGGGTGGGGAACCTGTGGCCTCAAAGCCACATGTGGCCCTCTAGGTCCTCAAGTGTGGCCCTGTGACTAAATCCAAACTTCACAGAATAAATCCTCATAATAAAAGGGTTTGTTCTGTAAAACTTGGACTCAGTCAAAAGGCTGCCCCCAAGGACCTAGAGGGCCACATGTGGCCTCAAGACCACAGGTTCCCCACCTCTGCATACTCTATTGCTTGGTGGTCTCAACTTCCATAGATCCAATTATCATCTCTGCATAGGATTCTTAGATCTATTTATCCAGCCCTAACTTCTCTCCCAACCTCCAATTTAACATCACTAACTTCCTATTGGACAATTCAAACTGGATGTCCAGTAGACATCTCAAACTCAACATGTCCAAAACTGAACTCATTATCTTTCCTCTGGACCACCATCTGCTAAATGAGGGGGTTGAACTAGATTCCTTTAAAGATCCCTTCTAACTCTCAATGTATGATCCTCAAATGAGTCATTTCTCCAGCAACTGAATTCAGGACTTGGGACAGGAAGTGGTTGGAAAGAAGGGATATAGTACTTCTACCTAAGTCCTTTGTTCTCTTGCTTTTGGGGGGAACAGTATAATTCATTATCTTTACTGTGCCTTCCAGGTATCTGTGTACTCTTCAGAGCCTCCATGGGTTTAACAGGGAGGAAAGTAACTCATAACATCATAGGATTTAGAGTTAGAAAGAGCCTTAGGGTTCATCTAATCCAGAGGTTCTTAGCCTAGGATCCATGAACTTTTAGTATTTTGATAATTATGTCAATATAATTGACTTCCTTTGTAATCTATTTTATTTTATGTATTTAAAAACATGATTCCAAGAGGGGATCCATAGGCTCCACCAGACTGCTGAGGGGTTCCTGGATACACAGAAAGGTTAAGAGCCCTTAATCTAATCTAACCTGGCTATTTTATGGAGGGAGAAGGTAAAACCTTCCTAGGTCTCTGACTTAATAGTTTTATGTTCTGTTTGTTAGGGAAAGAGCTACTTTCAAGCACAAAACTGTAAGAAAGGCAGGCCCAACCCAGACTGGTTTTTTTGCTGTGCCTTTACTTTTTTTTTACTTTTTTTTTTTAATAATTAATTTATTTTTAGTGTTCAATATTCACTTCCATAAGATTTTGGGTTTTGAATTTTCTTCTCCCTCTCCTCCCTCCCCATGCAATCTAATATAGACCCTACGTGTACATTCATATTAAACATTTTCACATTAGTCATGATATAAAGAAGAATTATGTGACTTTATTTCTAATTGAGTGGGGGTGGTGAAAGGAAGGAAGGAAGTTCATACAAGCTACAGCCTCAACTTTAACCTGTCTCCTGCTAGCTAAAGGTCTGAGAATTATAGGTGAGTGGGCAAGGCTGAGGGACAGAGAGCCCACAAGGGTAAAATTTTTCCAAAGAGAAACATTCTTTGTGGGTATGACCCAGCTGGAGAGCTGAGTGTCTCAAATGACCTTGGGCTAAGACTCCACAACTAGAAATATCCACGTGACCCTGACTTGCTGGCTTCCCTGAAATAGAGCAATGTTGCTTAATCTTAACTCTTCCACTAACTCGCTGTTTAACCTTGACCAAAGCTCCAATTCTCTCTCGGCCTGCCTTCCCTGGCTATAAAATGAAGGTGTTGGTCTGGATCATCAACAAGGTACTTCCCAGCTTAATGTTCCAAGTTCAGCTATTCTGTCAGCACCCTGTACTTGACTCCTCCAGGCCTGGCATAGGTGGCAAACAGCTGGGGTACAGTGGGAAGAGTCATTCTTAGCTCTAAGTCCTAGGATCCTATGAGTAAAAGCCAAGTAATAGACGTTATGTCTGTTCTCCAGAAACTAGCCTAGCTAAGTGTGAAATCTCATTACCAGAGAGTTAGACTCCTGAGGATGAATGTTTTCTGTGTGATAGCAATTGATAATTGTATCACCCATCATTCAGCATCAGGAGACCTCCTCTGACACTTACTAGTTGTGTAAGCTTGGGCAAGTTACTTCATCCCTCTTTGGGTCTCTGTTTTCTCATCTGTAAAATGGAAATAATAATACTTGTACTACTTACCTCACAACATTGTTGTGGGGAAAGTACTTTGTAAATCTTGAAGGGCCACAGAGATCAGAATTGTTGTTTCTTTGCTGGGCTCTGAGCTTTTTTCCATCTACAATGCAGGACCAAGGTTTCACCCTGGGTGAAGAGTGTGCCTTTGATGCTTTTCTGTATTTGAGTAGTGTCGCTCCATCCAGCCACAGGACCTTTTAATGCTCCTGGTAACTTTCTGTGAATGTTTTTGGTCAAGTAGAACAGAGAATCAGAGGCTTTTATAGGAATTGTGAAACAACCTCTAAATTCCTACTCTCGTGTAGCCCTATTACATCTTGGCATGGCGGTCACCCTGGGTTCTCCAAGGCTTTGTCAGTGGAACATATACCCTGACAGGTTCTGCCACGCTGGAAAATCTTCAGCTATGGGCTCCTGGGTAGTGGAGTCAAAAAATGTGTTCAGATTGCAGTTGCGCCATTTTCTAACTTCATGACAAGTTAGTGGCCAAGTCACTGCTTCCTTCTCAGTGAAATGAAGCAGTCGGTTAGACTACCTTTAAGGTCCTTTCTGGAGGCAGCTAGTGAATAGACTGCTGGTCCTGGAGTCAGTAAGATTCATATTTCTGAGTTCAAATCTGACCTCAGACACTTCCTAGCTGTGTGACCCTGGGCAAGTCACTTAACCCTCAGTTTCTTCATCTGTAAAATGAGCTAGAGAAGGAAATGATAAATCACTCCAGGATCTTCACCAAGAAAACCCCATATGGGGGTCACAAAGAGTCAGACACAACTGAAAAATAACTGAACAGCAGCAAGGTCCTTTCTAGTTTTAAATCCTATTAACCTATGAGTAAAAGCCAAGTGATGGACTTTATATCTATTCTTCAAAAACCAGCCTAGCTTAATGTGAAGAGGCTCATTATCAGCAGGTTATATACTAGAGAATTATCATCATCACTATCATCATTGCAACAGCAGTTCATAATTGTATCACCTCCAGTACAGGTCTCCTCTCTGAATATATTTGGTCCAAACTGGCTGCTTTCCCTGTCCTTCTTCTCTTTAGTAAAAGTTCCAATTCCTCTATAAATACTTCTGGAATCATAATGTTAGGATCCAAGTGAGATGGTTCTTCTATCCCAGATGGAGATAACAGTATTTGCAAAATACTTTTTGCCAGTCTTTCCCATTTCTCTTCAGTTTGTGGTCTTCTTTCATTTTTATCCTCAAGTGCCCTTAGGGTGATTTTGCTTAGCTGGACGTCTTGTTAAGCTTTCTTTAAACCAGTTTTGCCCTTTCTCTGCTTTATAAGACAATCTACTGCTCATAATTGTTCATTGGCCTTCATACTCACCATCCTTTTACAAATGAGTTTATATTCTAGCCTGGTTTTACTTTTGGCAACTATCTCTTCATTTAGCAAAAAAGTCAGATGTTTGCTAACTAAGTCCCCTCTTGGACTTTTTTAGTCTCTTTGTTGTGGCAATTAATTTATATTGGTTAAACTTCTGGATGAAATTATTAGTCAGTTTTGATGTTATTTGTTGTCCATTTCCCATTTTTTATTTTCAAATACTTGTTTAAATAATTTAGAATTAAATTTTATTTTATACCATATATTTTATTAAATTTTATTCTGTGCTATAACTTTTTCTCACTATTATTCTTATTTTTTAATACTAATTCTAATCTTAGCTCTGATGAGTCAATAGTCTGACTGTACATAGACAGTTGACTCAGGTATAACTCCCACATCAATAGCAAGTCTTTTCCTGTCTATTAAAATGTAATCTATTTTATTACTTGTGGGGTTATTTAGTGCTCACCATATCCAGTATCTACCAGTTCTTTTTTTTTTTTTCAAAGAAGTTTAGCCTGTCTGTCCACATGGAAAAGACCAAGTGGATAAAGGATGTCTGTTGCCCATATTTCAACATGCATTTGTATGGCATAGAGCGTGTCCAACATTAAGTATCTGAGGCAGAATAATACAGATGGACACTGAGTTGGTGGGTCCAGTGTTGAACAGGATTAAGAATGTGGGCAGGATTGCTTTCAGGAAATTATAGAGCTCTTTTACTGACCCCAAGCTTCCAGTGAAAGGAATGGCCAGTCTTTTTCAATACTAATATTTTACTGGTGTTACCATATGATGGTAAGACACATTCTGTGTCTTACAGCTACCTATGAAGAACAAATGATAAGTAAAACAAAATGAGATAATATTTGTAAAGCTCTTAACACAGTACCTGGCACACACATGCTTGTTTCCTTCCTCCAGATTGATGAGATCACAGATCCATTTGAATATTTGAGTGCATTGATTCATGAAACCAGCTACTAAATGATGGAAAGACCCAAACTATTGAAATTCTTGAAACAATTCCTTTCTGTATGCTACCTCCTTATGCCGTAGAGATTGAACATGGGAATGATCTCTTCAAGTTCTAACACCTATGGTACTAGAACTCTGAAATTTTGCAGTCATGCCTCAAGTCACACACCTGGTACATTCCCAGCTGCTCATCTTTGTTCCAGGATGCCCAAGGGGATGTCATTAGACTATGAGGTATAGGAAGGAAAAAGGAAGGCTGAGAAGAGATGGAGAGGCAGATCCATGCAGGTTTATTTGAGAAAGCAGCCAGCAATTTTCAGTTATCCCTTGGGTTCCACATCAAAGCCACCAGATGGCAATGTTTTTCCAGTATAGCCTTAGGTGTGACTGCAAAGGCTGATTGGGTTGTTTCTCTTTGTTCTTTGTAGGTCTGATTTTTGTCTCTCCGCCTGGCTATCTCTGTTATCCTCTTTTAGTCCCTTGCAACAACAGGAAAGAATCATGGTTTGAGGCACCTGCAACAAGCCTAGAACTCAGGTCACCCTTAGTGAGACTAAAACATTCCTTCCTCCTTTACCTGCCTTATCTCCCATCATCCAGAACCTTTTGTCTTTAAGTGATTCAGTCTCTGGATATACCCCACCCACTCACTCAGGCAGCTTTCCCCAAGTCCCAAAGACAATTAAGTAAAACAGATTCAGTGATTTCAGCTGGCAGCAAACCCAACATTCTCTATCCAGTCCTTTCCAACAAAAAGAAGAATGGACATTCCCTCATATCTTCTCCAGGATTATTCCAAGTATACAGCATTGAGAATCACTTTAGTTTTCTTTTTGTTTGTAGTATTTTAGTCATTGTGCAGAGTATTTTTCTGGTTCTTTTTACATAGTGGTGGTTGTTGTTCAGATGTGTCTGACTCTTTGAGACCTCATGGACCAGAGCACGCTAATACCATCCATGAGGTTTTCTTGGCAAAGATACTGGAGTGATTTGCCATTTCCTTCTCCACTGGATTAAGGCAAACAGAAAAGTTAAGTGATTTGCCCAGGGTCACACAGATAGTAAGTGTCTGAAGCTGGATTTGAACTCAGGTCTTCCTGACTCCGGCACAGCACTCTAATCACAGCATCGCCTAGTTCAGCGGTGAGGAACCTGCAGCCTTGAGGCCACAAGTGGCCCTCAAGTCTTCAGATATGGCCCTTTGACTGAATCCATCTTTGCCAGTGTGCTGGGTGTGATAACAATGAGGCTTCCCTCCAGCTCCCATACCCACATGTTTTAAGCCAGCCAAGGTTATAAACTGTCCCTGGGTCCTCTCCCTCTGATTGAAAAGGGTAGAGATAGAGAGCTCCACCCAGAACTTCCTTTTAGGAAGGGCACCCAGGGCAGCCATCTCTTCATTTCCCACTGGGCAACACTCCTTTGAGGACTTTGATAGCATTCTCCCTCCACCCCATTCCCTTTTCAGCTTCCTTTTGTGTGGCATCCTCCACCATTAGACTGCAAGCTCCTTGAGGGCAGGGACTGTTTCTTTTCTTTTTTTTTTTAAATTCCCATCACTTAGCACAGTGACTTGTGCATAGTTTGTGCTTAACAATTTTTTATTGATTGACTGACTTCGGAGAACCAGCTAGGAGGTGAAAGGATGAGAAAAGATCTTCTATAGAAGGTGTCATTTGACCAGAATCTTTGTTGCTTTTTTTTTGTTTGTTTGTTTTGTTTATTTGTTTGTTTTTTGTTTTGGCAGTTGGGGTTAAGTGACTTGCCCAAGGTCACACAGCTAGTAAGCTCAAGTGTCTGAGATCGGATTTGAACTCAGGTCCTCCTGACTCCAGGACCAGAGCTCTATCTACTGCGCCACCTAACTGCCCCCATTTGACCAGAATCTTAAAGGAAACAGAGACCCTAACACAGATGTGAAGAGGGAGAATATTTCAGGCAAGGGAGAGAGCCAGTGCAAAGGAACATGCAATGAGGAACAGCAAGGAGGTCAACCTGCCCCTAAGTGTATGGGGGGAGTGACTGGAAAGATAGGAAGGGGTCAGATTGTGAAGAGCTTTAAATGCCAATTAGAAGGGTTGAAATTTGATCCCAGAGGCAAGTAGGAAGCCAGTGGGGTTTGTTAAGTAGTGAGGTGATGTGGTCAGACCTGTGCTTTAGGAAAATCACTTTGGCAGCTATGCGGAAGATGTATAGGAAAGGGGAGAGACTCAGGCAGGGAGATTGGATAGGAGGCTATTGAGGTAATTTAAATGAGGGGCAAGATAAAGATTTAGAGCTAGAAGGGACATTGGAAGACAGTGAGTCCAACCTCCTCATTTTACAGATGAGAAAGCTGAGGCTGGGGAAAAATTAAGTGACTTGCCTGGGATCATATAGCTAGTAAGCAGCAGTGACAGGATTTAAATTCAGATTTTCCTGATTCCAAGTTCATCATTCTACTCACTCCTCCGATAGATGATGAGGACCAGAATTGAGGTGGTTGTTATGTGAGTGGAGAGAGAAGGGCATGAATGTGAGAGATGTTTTTGAGAAATAAATGACAAGATTTTGCAAGTGACTGGATGTATGGAGCAAAGAATAAAGATGACAAATAAGATTCTGAACCTGGGTGATTGGAAGGATGATGGTACCCTTGACAACGATAGGGAAATCAGGAAGAATGGTGAGTTTGGAGGAAAAGATGAGCTCAGTTGTACACATATCAAGTTAGAGATGCCTGTGGGGCATCTGATTCAAGATGTGTCCAGAGGGTGGTTGGCAATGTAGGACTGGGGCCCAGAAGAGAGACTATGGCTGGATGTATATATGGAAAGAGAGACCTTATATGTGGTAATGCCTCATGTTTTGCAAGGCCCATCTGGGGTGAGGGGCTGTCTTTGTGTGGCTCAAAAAGAGGTAGAATCTCACCTCTAGCCTCTTCTTGCTCCACTCTTCTGCAAGAGACTTTTTATTTCCCGCCAGGAGCATGAGCTTGAGCAAGAAGTTGGGTCCAAAGACCACTCTGCTGTCCTCAGAGATCGGAGGAACTAGCTAGGATTATATCTATCTGCTTCTTTAAATATTGTTAGTCTAAGGGATGTGATCAGGTTCAATCAAACTTCTGATGGCTGTATTATTGTTGTTGGAGACAAAGGGGAACCCAAGCTCTGTATCCAGGGTGTGACCCCTTTTCCACCTAATACCAGTTCCACAATATAGTGAATAACAGAGAAACCCATTTGTCTAAATCATGGCAAAACAGAAATTAGAGAAGGTATACATATAAGAATTTAGACCAGACAATATAGAGGGAAGGGGCTCTCCCTTTGGGAACAAGCTAGGGAACTCAGCTCAATCGAGAGAGAGTTCCAGATCTCACCAAAGGGGAAGTTCCCTGAAGTCTCTCGAGTAGCAAATTGGAGACAGGGACATGGTGGAGACTGCTAGCTCCTCTCATGTCTTCCCAGAGTCCTTTCCTTCAGCAACCTGAAATGGGGTTGGCCTCTTCCTTCTTCCTTCTTGAAGTTAAAAGCCAAAAGTGCACAAAGTGACTTAAAGCTTGAGGGGTTTTCAAGAGTGCTGGGGCTCTCTTACTCTCACCAGCTTCCCCCACTTCTTGCACAAGGCAGGACACTCACCCTCACCGATAAGAGAGCCTCATACCAATGGGCTTTGGGGCAGGGGTTACATATAGATTTGGGAATTATCTACGTAGAGATGATAACTGAACCCATGGAAGCTGAGGAGATTACCAAATGAAAGAGTATACAGAGAAAAGAGAAGATGGTCCAGCAGAGCTTTAGGGACAGCCACAGTTAGTGGGAATGATGTGGATCCAGTGAAGGAGATTGAAAAGTAATGATCAGAAAAACCAAGAGAAAACAGTGGCCAAAAGAAAAAAAGAAAAACAAACCCACAAAACAAAACAATCCAGAGAGAAGAGAATATCCAGGAGGAAGTGGTCGATAGTGTTGAATGTTACAGAAGTATCAAAAAGAATTAGAAATGAGAAGAGGCCATTAGATTTAGCAATTAAGAAATCATTGATAACTTTGGAGAAAGCAATTTTAGTTGAATGATGAAGTCAGAGAGAAGTAGAGGTATATATAGTGTAGATAACTTTTTAAAAGGAGTTGAGAAGATAAAGGCTAATCGATAATGGAGATGGTAGGATCTAGTGAGGGTTTTTTAAGGATGGAAGAGACTTAGGCATGTTTATAAGCAGCTGGGAAGGAACAAGGAGATAGGTTCCTGGAACAGAGTTCTAGCTTATCTTCATGGACAGGTGGAAACTGCTCAATTAGTAAGTAGCTCCCATTTCTGTAAGTTTCACAGTTTACAAAGTACTTTCCCAAAATGACCCAGAGAGGTATATATCGTAAGTATTATTCCCATTTTATAGATGAGGCCAGTGAGAGGAGCTGATTCTCCTCACACAGTTAATCGGTGGTGTTGCTGAGACTGCAACCCAGTTCTTCTGCCTCCAAGATCAGTGGTGCTTACGCTACCTCAAATCCTTATGCCCTCCTCAGCCATAGGTCCAGGCTGGACCTATGGATTGCAGTCAAGGAACCAAGTGAGGAAGGAGTGAGTGACGGTGGCTCCCAAAGAAGCAAATGGTGACTTTGGACTAATTGGCAGGTGAAAGAAAAGAGAACAATAAACTGATACAGAGATTTTTATAACTTGCATTCCTTTGTAGTTTTAAGATTTCCAGTCACTTGACAACTTATAGCAATGATATGAGGGAGATAGTGCACATATTGTTATACTCATTTTATTGGTGTAGAAACTGAGGCTTTAAAGGGTTTAAATATTAGTCAAACAACTATTAAGCATCAGACCCGGTATTTGAACTTGGATGTCCTACTCCATACAATAACCTTTTCCTCTACACCATCTTGTCTCTTGCACCAACGTTATGTCTCAACACACTGAAACATATTTTGAAGGAAAAGGGAAACTAATCAGAGTCCAGAAATATGGAAGGAAAGTGGAATGAGAGTCAAGGGTTTTTTTTGGAATAAAAAAGAATGGGATTCAGAGCAGAGGTGGAGGGGTTGGCTCTAAGAAGAAGGACATATATTGCGGTGTCAGTGGGGAGTAATTCAGGGGTGGTGAAGGATGAGTACTGCATCAAGTCCAAACACCTCTGCCTGCTCTTCAAAGCTCTCCCACAGACAAACCCCACCCTGCTTACCTAACCTTTTTTCTCACTACATTCATTTTATACCCAATGAGGTTGTTTATCACGTCATCCTGCAAGTACACCACCCTTATTCATTAGTTGTTCTTATACTTGGGTATTTCAAGGGAATGCTTCCCACACTGATGCAGGTATCAGACCTTCTCTGACTTTGTAGGTGGTAATTGAAAGTTTATGTGATCAAAAAAATTGGTGACGTTGTGGACAACCTAGACGGGAGCATCTCCCAGCTTAGGTTGGTTGGTTCTCCGACCACAGGCCGTCTTGGGCCTGTGCGTAAAGTCTTTCTGGCTTGGTAGAAGGATGCACCTACCATTTTGGAGTTTGTGGTCCACTTCCATAGCATTATGGAAATCGGGGTCATCTCCATGCTATCATCAGGCATTGAATTTAATAAATTTTGTTAAGCCCCTAATTATTCCTCTGCCATTCTTTACCCAAGTAGCTTTCAACTAAGATCTATCTAGTAGATAGGGAGCAACTAGGTGGCACAGTGGCTAGAGCAACAATCCTGGAGTCAGAAGGACCTGAGTTCAAATTTGACCTTAGACATTTATTAGCTATGTGATCCTGGGCAAGTCACTTAACCCTGATTGCCTAACCGCCCCCCCCCCCAAAAATAGATAGATAGATAGATGATCTCTAAGTTCCCTTTCAGGTCTAAATCTATAATCCTGTCTGAAAGTATTGTGCAAAGCTCCATGATGGTAGAGGTGGAAGCAGAGGAGGTTGTAAAAATGAACTAGAGATCCTTCTGCCCTTTGGAACAAAGGTTCTTTACTTGAGGTTCAAGGGGTCTGTGGATAGATTTCAGTGGTTTGTGAAGTTAGTTGGAGAGGGAAAATTGCATCTTTATTTTCACCAACTTCTTGTTGAAATTGAGTATTTCCATCAATTATGAATTTAAAAAAAAATTATGCTGAGAAACAGTGCATAAGCTTCAGCATACTGCCAAATGGGTCCATGACATAAAAAGATTAAAAATGCTTGCTTTAGAATCTCATCGAAATAAGAGAATAAATGGGAAGGGGGCCTCTCAGTACCAGATCTTAAAACTATTCTACAAAGCAGTAGATATACAACATACAGAAGAAATAAGCACGTAGTATTTGATAAATTCATAGACACCTCTTAATGGGGGAAAGACTTAATTTTTGACAAAAGATGCTGGTAAAACAACAGCACTCTGGCAGAAATTCAGTCTATACCACGCTCTCACACCATATACCAAGTAATCTCCAAATAGATAAATGATCTTTATATAAAGGTTATATTGTAAATAGAGGACAAATTAAGAAACTTCTCTTCCTTCAAGTCCTCCATTTTCCCTCTCTTTTATTTCTTCACTTAAGATCATCAAAACAAAGCAAAGCTAATTCCAGGCCCTCTCTTACTTAACTCTGTCTATGACTCTTGAAGACATTAGGGTTATGAGGAGACACTTATTTTCCTCTTATTAGAATATAAATACTTCCTCAACATATAGTCTCTTCCAATTGCTCCAAAGTATTTACCTTCTAGTTTCTCTTGACTTCTGTGTTTGCATGGAGAAGATTCTCTTCAGTTTGGGTTTTTTCATCAAGAATGCTTGAAATGGGGCGGGGGGTGGCAGGTAGGTGGCACAATGGATAGAGCTCTGGCCTTAGAGTCAGGAGTACCTGAGTTCAAATCCAGCCTCAGACACTTGACACTTACTAGCTATGTGACCCTGGGCAAATCACTTAAGCCTGATTGCCTCACCAAAAAAAAAAAAGAAAAAAGAAAAAGAAAAAAAAAGAATGCCTGAAACACCTTTATTTTATTAAGCATTCATTTGTTTCCTGGTAGGATTATATTCAGTTTATCTGTACAAGTTATTCTGGGTTGTAAACATTTATCTTTTGCTTTTTGGAATACTTTATTTCAACCTCTCTTTTTCTTTATAGTAATGTCAGCCAAGTCTTACATGATTACGACTGTGGTTCTTTTCGACTTGAACTTTTTCTTATAATGCTTGTACTATTTTTTCTTTAATCGAGAACCTTCAGATTTGGGTTATGATATTCCTGGGATTTTTTATTTTAGGGTATCTTTCACAGGGTAATCATTTAATTTTTCTATTTTTTTTCCTATTTTCCCTTTGCCCTCTGGTTCTATTAGGTTTAAGGTGCTTTCATTTATAATTTCTTGAAACATGGTATCTAGGTCTTCGTTGTTGTTATTGTTGTTGTTATGGTTTTCAGGTAGTCTGACAATCTTTGACCTGTTTTCTAGGTCAGTTACTTTTTATAAGAGATACCTTATATTTTCTTCTCTTTATTCAGTCTTTTGATTTTCTTTTAATGTTTCTTGTCTCCTAGAGTCATTCATTTCTCTTTGGTACATTCTAATTTTCAGGAGTCTGTTACTTGAGTAAGATTTCATACCTAAACTATTTATTCTCCTCCCAGTTCTTTCACTAAGAGCTCTCATTTCAGTTATATCTTTTTTCACTCTTGTTTCTCTTCTAGGAATTCTAATAGATCTCGTTGCCAAATAGTCATGGTAGCTGTGGAGTTTCTTTCTTCTTCTAGGCTTGTGTCTTGGAGGTACTTGGATCTATACATTTTCTTTATCATTCTTCTGTGTGTTCATTTTTTCTTTCTGGGTTGGGACCTTTTTGTCAGGGTCAAGTTCTGACTAGTCGTGTACTCTTGAATGGTATGGTAGGCCCCCCTGATCTGTATTGTCTGGGTTCCAGCTACAAGTAGGTCCTCCCTTCCTCTGGGGTTTATTTGCTATGTACAAAGTGCTGACATCTTCTAAGTGCAGAGCTCTGAGCTCTTCAAGGCCATCAGGGGAAACTCATGTCAGTTTGCTGCATACTTCCATAGTCCCCTAGGATATGTGGACTGATCACAGCCTTCTCAATGGGAGCTTTGCTGGCTCCATTTCCTAGCCAGGCCCAGACCTCCATGGCAGCTTAACCAGCTGAGGTTTCCTTACTGGAATCCAGGGTGTGCTTGACTACCCATGAGCTTCCTAACTGGAGGACTCCAAGGCTACGTGGGCTAGGAAGCCTCCAAGCCTTGTGCTTGCCTTGCCAAGATCCCCTGACTGGTCACTCTCCTTCATGCCTGCAGTCTTCTGACTTGGTTCTTTGCCAACCTATGCCAGATGAAGACACTTATTATAGTTTTTTCTCTTTGTTTCTTAATCATTTTTTTAGTCTTGTACCATTTTATTTTAATCTTTTCTGGAGTGCATATTTGGGAATTAGGTTGTTCTTCTCTATTTACTCCGCCATCTTGACTGAAAGTCTCCAGAAATTAAATCTAAGTCCTATGATTCCACATCCAGTGATTTTTCCATATTGCCTACATTAAAATAGGCCTGAGATGAAAGGTATTGGGCATATCTAGGGAACTCTGAGTATGTGTGTGGGACCAAATCTTGGAGGGTCTTGTATGGCAAGCTAAGGAACTTGGACCATATTCTGTGGACAAAATTATGCAAAAAAAAAATGCTTAGGTATTTTTGAGAAGGAGTACTAGTGGTAGTGATAATAATAGTTCAAATCCTGAGTTCATATCTGGCCTCAGACCCTTATTAGCTGCGGCCTGGGCAAGTCACTTAACTTTGTCTTTGTTCCTTATCTGTAAAATGAGCTGGAGAAGGAAATGGCAAACCACTACAGTATCTTTGCCAAGAAAACCTCAAATGCAATCACATAGTAGTAGAAGTAGTAGTAGTAGTAATAGTAGTAGTAGTAAAGGTAGTAGCAGCAGTCGTAATAGTAGTAGTAGTCATAGTCAAAATAGTAGCAGTAGTAGTAATCATCATCATAGTAATAATAGTAACAGTAGCAGTAGTAGTAGCAATAGCAGTAGTAGTAATAGTTAACATTTATATAATGTCTACTATATGCCAGGCATTGTGCTAAGCCCTTCACAAATATTGTCTCATTTGATCCTCACAATAACTCTGTGAGGTAGGTACTATTAGTATCTCAATTTTACAGTTGAAGAAACTGAGGCAGTCAGAGATGAGTCAGACTTGCCCAAGGTTACACAGTAGCAGTGAAAAGGCCGGACCAGAGCCCTGGTTCAGAAAGATTATTCTGATTGTGCTGTGTAAGGCATTTTGAAGAAGGGAGAGCCAAGGAGTGAAGATACTTAGAAGGAAGCTTTTGTAATAGTATAGAGAAGTGGTACTTAAAGGATCTGTGATTCTTTGATGGGGAAATTCCTTCTGGTGAGGCAATAATCCCTCCACCTTTCATAGCTTGCTATTTGCCAACCTTCTGGTAATGAAGCTCTCTGAATTTATGTAGGCTGGTCCTCAGATGGGCCTATCCTTGCCTGGTAGAATTTGCACTTGGCTGGTTCCATCTTCAATTTCCCTTATTTCCTAGAACCCTAACTAGGGCAAGGCAGGTAGGGCTTAGCTCCAGGTACTGACATCTAGAGGGGTGGCATTTTTCGTTCCCAGATACTTACTTCCTCCCTGTAGTCTCAGAATTGCTGTCCCCATACCTCACTATCCTCTGCAGTCCAGGGATCCCCAAAATGTTTAGGGGAAGGCAGCCCTGGGAGATGAGGGAAGAGGTCAGGGGAGAATGGGAAGGGGCCAATCCACTTTCTCTTCCCCCACAATCATTCCCATGTTTGGACAGTATCTCTCAGTCTGCCTGTCTTCAATTCCTATGGGAGTACAGGCTGGACTCTCTAGAGAATAGTTTCCCTTGCCCTTTACTCAACTGAATTGGCACCAGGTGCTCAGACTCTTTTAATTACGGCTCTGCCTTAACCCAACACTCAGTGAAAAACTTAATTTATTGTAGAGTGAGAAGACAAAGACTCGGAAACATTTTTACCCCCTTGCTTTCCCAACATTTTCCAGCATTTTTCATTTTTCCCAGCCTATGGGTAATGTTGCAGCTGATAGCCCTGAGCACTAGAAAGTTGGAGGAAAAGCCCACAGTATTTATGTTGAAGCAGGACAAACTCCAGAGTATTTACCCACTCAGCATGTGCTGTTTTAACTTTAATATTAAACTACATTTTTAAAAATTTCTACATGTGTGCTTATGAATCTTCTTTAAAACTGTTTGTTCAGTTGTTCTATGGATGTGCACTGCCTAGACTTTTTGAGGACAGAAATGAGGGCAGGAATGATGACTTCTGTTTCTTGTGACCTTACCACTCCCTACCACCTGTACTGCCACACCTAATATGTGCCTTCTACACAGTAGATGATCACAAAACATTGACTAGCAAGATTGTCTCCTCCTGCCTTGAGTGGTGGTATTTTTCCCAAGACTGAGCAGCTGGGCTAGAGAAATGGTTTGAGGATTTGTGCCAAACTTACGTTCCAAGGCACCTGACATACCCAATACCATCTGGTTGGTTGTTTTTGATTGTTGGGGGGTTTTTTTGGGGGGGGGGGAAGGAAGGAACGCTCTTGCTCTTTTCATTTTCTTAGTGGGAGAAAATGAGGAAAGAGGAGAGGTAATATCCTTTGGAAATATGGTATATTGTAAAGAACAGTGGGTTTTAAGTTTGAATACCTGAATTTGAACCTCAGCTCAGCCACTTATTAATTTGGGCAAGTCATAAAACTTCTCTTTAGTTTCCTCATCTTTAAAACAAGGGGTTTGGATCTGTTAAAATACTGTGATCCTAAAATCAGCTTAGTGCCGTTCAGACCATAAGCACACATTCTCTTTCCCCAGGCTGACCTAGGGACTGGGTGTTCCCAGCTACCTTCAGACTTAGATGGGTCTATTGTTTCATCCTTGTGATACTCCCTCCGATGATTCAGGTTCTAACCTACCCATCCTGTGTGACTCTTGGCTCCCCTAAATCCTTCTCAGAGGGCATGCCCAACAAACCCAGGGTCTTTTCCTACATGTCTTGACCTTGTGTGGGTGCCAGTAAAGAGCTGTTCACCCTTGGATCTCACAATGTGACCAGTCCCTCTTTTTTCCCCCATTCTCACAGCCTTCTTGGGACACTTCTCAAGGACAGCATCCTTGGGACACTTCTCCTGGGAAATCCTTCATGTATGATGTATTGTAAGCTGATTGTGCACCTTTCTGTTGTTCCCTGGTTGAATATAAAATCCTATGACTCTAGGATTTCTACATTTCAATGCATCAAGTAGAGCTAGGTGGCACAGTGGATAGAGTGCTGGACTTGGAATCCAAGAAGACACGAGTTCAAGTCCTGCTTTCAAATGTGTTAGTGGTGTGAATTTCCTCATCCATAAAATGAGGGGTTGGAATCAATTGAGAGAATGGCTGAACAAATTATGGTATATGAATATTATTGTGCCCTAAGAAATTATGAAAGAGACCATTTCAGAGAGACCTGGAAAGACCTGTATGGATTGGGAGCAGAACCAAGAGAACAATTTATATTGTAACAGCAATATTTTAAAAATAAATAATTCTGAAAGACTTAAAAACTCTGCTCAACCACAATTCCAGAGGACCAATGATGAAGAGTGTTAACCACCTCCTTACAGAGAGGTCACGGACTAAATATACAGAATGAGACACACATTTTTGGACAAGGCCAATATGGGAATTTGTTTTGCTTGACTGTGCATATCTGTTACAAGGATTTTATTTTCCTTTCTTTTTTTTTTTCCAATGAGGTTGGGGATGGATTTTTGTTAATTGAAAAAAATTTTTTTGACAAAAAAAATAATAAGAGAGTTGGACTCAATAGTTTCTAAGGTCCCTTTTAACTCTAAATCTGTCATCCTGTGATTAGAACCCACAGCCCTCCCTCCTAACTACTTGGACAGATCCTGGTATGCTGGTATGCTTAGCATCTGACTAGGTGACTCCTCCCTGCACATGTGGCATGTTGAGTAGGAAGTTTCTCTCTGTGACTAATGTGTCTCCCATTTCCCTAGATCTAATGGCTTAACATAAGGGATAGAAGCATGATTCTGCAGAGTCATTTTGCACATTGGCTGGGTTTGCGGCCGTGTGAGGATGAGAGGTCTAGAATGTATGCAATGAAATTGAATTTCATTTGGTCACTTCATCCATATAAGCTATTTCCTGAAGATAAATAACCATATCCTGACTTACTTAACACTTGGTTACTTAAAATGGGAGGAAAGAAAGAAAGAAAGGAAGGGAGAAAGGGAGAAAGAAAGGAAGAGGGAAGGAAAGAAAGAGAGAGAGGAAGGGAGGGAGGAAGGAAGAAAGGAAGGAAGAAGGAAAGAAAAAAAGAAAGGAAGGAAAAAAGAAAGAAAGAATGAAAGAATTTTTTTTTAAACCCTGTTTTAATCCATCACATTAAGTCCTGGACACAGCCCATCATTTTAGTAGGTGTTTCAAGGAAACAAATTACGTCTAATAAGACTGTTTCCCCCTAAGGTTCTCCTTGATTCCCCATTCCTATTAGCACTACTAACAGAACCTTGTTTAATGGGGCCCCAGAAACTTCCTGGAAATATAAAAGACCTTTTGGAACTGGACCAAGGAATTGAATTCTGACTTGGGGCAAAGAGACCAGAAGACATGTTGTTTTTTTTTCCCCGTATATGTAGCTGACACTTATTCTAATTTATACTATTTTAATTTAATCAAATAGTCACAAAATTTGAGTCCAAGAAGACATCAAAAAGACATCTAGTATAACCCCTTTATGAAACGTGAATCCTAGCTACCATAATAGCCCTAGCAAATAGTCATCCAGTCTCTACTTCAGTGTTGCTAGAGCAAAGGAATTCACTACTAGAAAAGGAACTCCATTTGACCCTTTTAAATGGTTCTAATTGTTATAGGTTTTTGTGTCCATTGAGACAAAAGTTTCTTCCCTATAATTTCCACCCACTGATCTCGTTCTGACCACCAGGGCCAAGAAGAAGAAATTTACTGTTTTTGTGGGCAGCCTTTCCGCAACTTAACAACATACCAACTTTTTGGGAATTTCCCACCAAGGGAAACAAAATTGCAAGAAACTGGGAAATAAAGCTTCTAGTAACTTCCAAGTAACCCCAGTTTATCTCCCCTACTAGAGTATATGACTGCATGTCATAGTGGATAGGGAGCTACCTCACAAGCCAGAAGACTTGGGTTCAAGTCTCACCTTCTGACACATAGTGACTGTGGGCAAATCACTTAACCTCTCAGTGCTCTGGACCCACAATGTTCCTGAGTGCTACCCAAAGCAGATTAATTATTAAAATGTAATTGATCTGATCTATATCTGGCCACTGGACCCGGATGGCTCTGGAGGACTAAGTGAGGCTGGTGACTTTGCATAAACCTCCCTCACTTAAATCCGATGCATTTGCTTGTTACAGCATCACCTTTCTGGTGTCCTGGTCTTCTTTGACAACAGTGCAAAGCAGCAAAATGTAATTGGGAGGGGCAGCTTGGTCGCAGAGTGGATAGAGTACTAGCCCTGGGGTCAGGAGGACCTGAGTATAGATCTGGCTTCAGACGCTTACTAAGCTGTGCTACCCTGGGCATGTCACTTAATCTTGATTGCCTCCAAAAAGAACAAACCCTGTAATTGGGAAATATTTAACCAAATAAATAAAAATACAATAAAATAGATAATATTACATTTTTAAAATGAAGTCAATATATGGGCCACAGGGATCCTTACCTATGGATTAGTGACCCCTGTTTCCATTTAACACCCTCCCTACTCTAGGCTGTTCTCTAAGATAAGTTGCAAATAAAGTACTGACTTGTATTGGGTAATGGGAGTTTCCTCACTGGCGATGTCCCTAGGCCAATGAAATCACAATTCCAGTCCCTAACTGTAGCAAATTATAAACTCTTAGAGGGTGAAGATCATATTTAACTTATTCTTTTATTTCCCCCAGTGTCAAGTACAGACCATTGCTCAGTGTAAACGCAATAGATAGCAGGAGATAGTAGAATTAACACTGGCCTTGAAACCAGAATATTTGGCTTTGAATCCCAGTTCTGCTATTAACTCCCCTGTGACCTCAGCCTTCAAATGCAGTAGCTGATTAAACTAAATGATCTCTAAGGTCTATTCTCATTCTAAAATCCTATCATCTGAATACAGAATTGTAGAATGAATGAATGCAAAGAAGTCTACTTTACACCATTTCCAGTCTTCCTGTCTTCACTGAAGACAACTGTTGGCCCTATTTGTAGAGTAAATGGAAGGGCTCAGGATTCAGAAAGGGAGAAAATCAGTTGAAACTGCAGCAGGAGTTAGTCAGGAGTACAGGGAAGGGTTGTTGGATCTCAGACCTGGTCGCTGTAGAATCCTCTTCCCCAGAGATCAATCCCATCTGTCCAGGATAGACTAGTTGCCCTTTAGCTCTTTCACTGCCTATCTCCAAGAGGAAAAGCCTTATCTTGGGCCAGCCTGGCCTGATGTCACGTGTCCTAAATAGAGGGGGTGTAATAGTAATGCTGAAGAGAGATGAGTTGACTTAGACAAAAACAGACCCCCAAGATTTTCCTGGAATCTGGGTCAATCTAACTTTTTTTTCTCCTCACGGCTGGTCAATTTGAAAAGTTCAATTTAGCTGAAAGGGAAAATCCTTTAATCCTCCCTCTAAATCAAGAAGTAACTGGGGAGAAAGGTGGAGAGATAAGGGAAGGATGGGGTGGTCTGTTTCTGCCTTCATTTCATTAACACCCTCCTCCCCATTCCCCCAACCCTCCAGCTGTTACCTCATTGGTGAGAGGCAGCTGGTAGCTTTATATAAGCTCTCTAGAAGCATCCAAGTCCCTCATTGCAGCTGTGGGTAAGTATAAATGTAGCAATAATAATGAGATTGTATAGTATCTAGCACAGGACCTTGCATGTAAAAGGTGTTCAATAACTATTTGTTATTTCAGTTAATAGTCAACAAACAATTATTAAGTGCCTACTATGTGTCAGGCACGATGCTAAGCTCTGGGGATACAAAAAAAGGCAAAAAACAGTCCTTGTTCCCAAATAGCTCTGAGGCTGGTGGAGGAGACAATATTCAGACAACTTTGTACAAACAAGATATATACAGGATAAATTGAAGATGATCTACAGAGGGAAGTATTAGCATTAAAAGGGATCTGGAAAGACTTCTTGTAAAAGGTGAGATTTTAGCTAGGATTTGAAGGAAGCCAGGAGATGGAGAAGAGGAGAGAGAATTCCGGACTTGGAGGACAGCCAGTGAAAATGCCTGGAGTTGGAGGATGGAGCGCTTGTGTCCCTGGACTTGGGTGTGGAAAGAATGAGTAAGGTTAAGAAGACTGGAAAGGTAGGAAGGGGCCAGGTTGCAAAAGGCTTTAAATGACAAACAGAGGATTTTATATTTGATCCTAGAGGTCTTAGGGAATCAACTGGAACTTACTGAATACAGCCTCCTTCAAACAGATGTTTTCATTTGAGCTGGCCTGACTTGACATTTCAGGAGAAGGTAAGAAGGTTTATCTGACTAAGGACTCAGGGAAGGAACAGGCACTGAGGGGCACTGGAAGAAAGAAGAGATTGCAGGTTTGCCAGAAAGTAGCTGAATTACTTGTTCTGATAAAATGAGGTCCTCATTTCCAGCCCCCATTTTTCAAGTAAGAAAACAGGCTCAAAGAGAGGAAAGCTATTAAAAAATATCAGATTTTACCAAAATTTCCCAAGCTTGAGGATTGAGGAATTTTTTTTTCCCCTATCAATCGACAAGTATTTATCTCGTGCCTGATGTGATTCAAGACACTGTGCTAGGCAATGGGGAGAGAGACACAGAGGTATCTGCCCTCAATGAGCTTATAGCCTTTCTACTAAATCACATTGCCATTATGAGTGTAAGGTTTCCCCAGCTCCAGCAACTTGTCAGGTTTGTTTTCCACTGTCATCCCACCCTGGGAAGCAAGGACCCGCAAAGAATGAGTGCTTAGGAGTCTCCCCTTTTTCCTATCAGCTCTGTCGTGGTATTTCCTTGGATGGGGAGAAAACTGACATCTTCAGGGGCAGCTAGGTGGTGCAGTGGATAGAGCACAGGACCTGAGTTCAGACCAGACATTTGACACTTACTAGCTGTGTGATCCTGGGCAAGTCACTTAAACCCAATCGCCTCAAAAAAACAAAAAATGACATCTTTATTTTTACTAAGCTCAGAGTAAAATTGAGCAATTCCTTAAATTATTTAGAAACATGATTGTGAGAAAGTATCCATAGGCTTGACCAGATTGCCAAAAGGGTCTACGACGCACAAAAAAAGTTAAGAACCCCAGCTGTCCAGTATGATGTCCAAGGTAGGAAGGTACACAAAGGTTTCACAATGCCAGAGAAACTCAGGGTACCCACTATGTGTCAGGATAGGGACTGGGTCTGTGTATTAATATATATTAGTCGTGTGTGTATATGTATGTTTTTGTAGTCTGTAGATTAGTATATATTAGTCTGTATTAGTATAGGAAATGAATTCCCATTAGGAAACTCTCTATCTTGGCAGGTCCAATACTTGACCAACTTAAAAGTCTTAGAGACTGAGTTCTGAGAAGTTAGTGTGACTTCCTTAGGGCCAGTCAGTTAACAAGTACGTAAATAACCATTGGGTGCATACCAAGCACTATGCTAAGTAGTAAGAATAAAAGAAAGGGGAAAAAAAAAAAACAACCCACCTTGGTGCATGCCCTTAAGGAGACTTTATTCTAATGGGAGAAATAAGTAACATGCAAACAACTATGAACATATACAATCCAAAAGAAAGGTATTCTTACAGGAAACAACCTCTTTTAGGGAGGAGAGGTTAGTATCAGCAGGTGGGGGTTTGAACCTAGGTCTTTCTAGCTCTAAAGCAAGCTTTCTATTGTCAACAGGCAATTGTAACTTACATGAAATAGTCCTTAATACTATCCACTATCCCACACTGCCTCTCTGCTATATAATGACTAAGTAAATTACGAGTACACAGGGCTTAAAATACTGATCAGCCATTCCTACTCTTTACCCGCCCACCCCCACCCAACCTTTTCATCTCTCAGGAAGGAAAATCTACTCATCCTGTATCTAAGTTTTATTTTTACTTCTTTGTAAATTTACTCTTTTTCAGCCTCCAGTAAGTACTAAGCCATTTATGGCAGAAAAAGCACAGGGCGTGTATGAAAGAAATCGTCCTTTAAACAACGTGTCCTAGAGTGTCAGATCTCAGTGCTTTTCCTCCTGTCCTTGCCTGTGCTTGGAATGTTCCCTATTCTCCACGCTCCCTTTGAAATCCTACCCAACCATCAGCTTCAGTGTCACCTCCCCCACCGGCCTTTGCTGATCCCTTTAGCACTTGGAGCTCATATAGCACTTCCTTAGTAATTCCCCTGTGCGCATTAGTCTTTGAATCAGATGTATGAGGTTGTGTCTTGGCTTTGCCCCCTACTAGCTGTGTAACCCCATTCTCAGTTTCCCGATCTGTAAAATGGGGATTACAGTATTTATATCACCTACCTCACAGAGTCATTGGGAATAAAGCATATGTCTTAAATGTACATATTTATAGTTATTTGTATGTATGTTGTGTTACTTTATTAGATTGTAAGTTCCGTTAAGAAAAGAGCTTAGAACACAGTTAATGCTTGTTCTGTATGTACATAAAAGGTGCTTAATGAATATTTGTTGAATGAATTAATGGGATGATTTATAGGATCTCTTTAATGACTTCTAGTCAACAGAGACCTCTTGGAGATAGTGTGATACAGTGGGAAGAGTACTAGATTTGGAGTCAGGAAACGTGTTTGAGTTCTGACTCTAAACCTTACTAGCTGAGTGACTATGTTCCTCTCTGAGTATAGGAAAGCACTTTGTAAATCTTGATATACTGTAGAAATGTAAGCTCTTCTTAAATTCTTAAACTGAATAAAGAAGTTACAAACCTGACACAAGAACTCAGGACAAGACCCAATTCCTGACTCTGATTATTAGTTGTTAAGGATAGGGAGAAGGGAAGGGGAAGGGAATAAACCACCTTATATGCCACCTACTATGTACTATTACTGGCACATAGTAGGCCGATATAAATGTTAACTATTATTACCATCGTCATCATCATCATCATCATCATTATTAAGTGATATTGTCCTCATTTTATAGTTGAGGAAACTAAGGCAAATAGAGGTTAAGTGACATACCCAGGGTCACACAGCTGGTAAGTGTCTGAGGCCAAATTTGAACTCAGGTCTTCTTGACTACAGGCCCAGCACTCTATCCATACACAACAGGACTTGGTGCTGTGTATGACTCTGTCTCTCTCATTCATAACAAGCCCAAAGCTTTGGCTCAATAACCCACAATACACTGTCTGTGCAATCTCTGATCCACAGATCAGACTGAGTCAGAATATGGATGAAGATTCTAACCCAGGAATGGGGAATCTGCGGCCTTGAGACTACATGTGGGCCTCTAGGTCCTCAAGTCTGGCCCTTTGACTGAATCCAAACTTCACAGAACAAATCCCCTTAATAAAAAGATTTGTTCTGTATAACTTAGACTCAGTCAAAAGGCCACACCCAAGGACCTAGAAGGCCACATGTGCCCTCAAGGCTGCAGGTTTCCCCCTCCTGGTCTAACCCTATACTCTGGCAAGAGCTTTGAATGAAACTGAATATATTCCATAGGATTCTGGACTAGAGCAGATTGGTTCAAGTTAGTGTTCAGATAGGTTCATTTTATTCTTGCATGTTGTAGGGTGCTGCCCAAATTCTTTGTGCCTGTTACACCTATCCTGACAGTGTTTTTCCTCACATAGGGTGTCCTAGAGGCCAAACCCAGTGATGGCACATCTAGCTCTACAGGTTGGGGTTTGGATCTGATCCCTATTTGCCTGGGATTCCTCACTGGCATCAGTGCAACTTTTCCAGACTTGTTCCTGGGGTAACCATCTACCAGATTCTGGACGCACAGGTGACAGACATCTGACCTGCAGATCAAACAGCAGGGTTTATATATCCTTGCTTTTTATATTGGAGAGATGGTATTCCCAAGGTTGCTTTACTCTCCTCTTCATTCTAAACATGTATCTGAGCTTTGGAATGAGTTTGCCTGGAAGAGAAGGGGGTAAGGTCAGAGATTTCAGTCCTTTCTTTTATAGGCAAAGATTATTCAGTCTTTTCTCTTAAGGAAAGCTGTAGGCTCAACTTAAGCCTTCAGAGAAAGGAAATCCATAATTATACAATCATAGACATCTACAACTGAATCTTTAGAACAAACCACACAATGCCAGAGCTAGAAGGGACTGTAGAACTTAGAACATAGAATGTCAGAGCAGGAAGGGACTCCAGAACAGAAAATAGAGAATGTCAGAGTTGGAAGGGTCCTTAGGGATCATCTAATCCAATTCCTTCTTTTTATAGATGAGGAAACTACGGCCCAGAGTAGGGATGTGATGTTCATAAATAAGTCTTTACAAAAAGATAAAATTTAAAGCATAAAAGATAAAAGGGGACATTGTATTTTGTATTTAAGAAGTCAGAAAAAAATTCCATCCAAAAATACATGAAATAAGATTTAGAAAAAGCTCTAGTACTTAAAGAGATCTGAAAATGTATGCGGAACACTTCCCTACTATGTTCTGATAGTCCTGGATAAATGAAACAGTACTATATTTCTACTGAATGTTTGCTAACATTTCTTTCCAATTACTTTAAAATTATATCATTTACATATCTTCAAAATTTGCTCTCAAAGATTTCTCATGGAAATACAACGACATAGGAAACAGACTTTTATTTTACCAAATAAATGGAGTTTTGACCCAATAAATATTCATTTTCAGAAGCAGTTAGAATAACTGCATTTATATAGCACTTTAAAGATTACAAAATACTTTTGTCCATAACTCTGTGAAGTAGTGGTGCAGACTTTATTATACCCATTTAATAGATAAAGAACCTGAAACTCAAAGTGGTTGTGACTCACTCAAGCAATGTTAAGTGTCAGAGTCCTTCAGTCAGTCAGTTAACATTTATTAAGCATCTACACATGCTAAGCACTGGGGGTAGAAAGAGAAAATAAAGTCTCTGCTTTCAGGGAGCTCACAGTCTAATGAGAAGACAACAGGTGAACAACTATGTATGAACAAGATACATGCAGGTCAATTGGGGTTAATCTCAGAGAGATGGCACTGAGATTAAGGATGGGTGGGAAAGGCTTCTTGCAGAAGGTGGGATTTTGGCTGAGACTTGAAGAAGTCAGAGGAGCCAGGAGGTGGAGATCAGGAGGGAGAACACCCTAGGCATGGGGAATAACCAGTGAAAATGGGAGGAATTGGGAGATGGATTGTCACATTCAAGAAACAAGGGCAGGTAAGTAGTACAGTGAATAGAGCACTAGCCCTAGAATCAGGAGGACTTGAATTCAAATCTGACCTCAGACACTTACTAGCTGTGTGACCCTGGGCAAGTCACTTAACCCTCATTGCCTAAAAAAAAAAGAAAAAGAAAAAGAAATGGTGTCACTAGACTGCAGAATTAGTTACAGATGAGTAAAGTATAAGAAGACTGAAAAAGGTAAGATTGGGCCGGGTTATAAAGGGCTTTAAAAGCCAAAAAGAGCATTTGATATTGAATCTTGGAGGCAATGAGGACCTACTGAAGTTAATTGACTAGGGGAGTCAGACCTGCATTTTAGTAAGATCAGTTTGACAGCTGAGTGGAAATTGGATTGGAGTGAGGAGAGACTTGAACTCATGTTCCAACTCTGCTTCTAGTGCTCTTTCCACCATACCATATTGCCTCTCATTGAGCCAATTTGTATTCAATATCATGAACAAAGAAAGGCGGAGACCTACTCCCTGGCCAGCAATCCAGCTGTGTATGGAACATTAGGCACCTACCAGGGAATCTGTAAATGAACCCAAGAAGAAACAAGACACAGAAGGAAGTGTGATTTGGTAGAATGAGCACTTTATGTGACTAGGTTTGAACCTAGCCAGCTCTAGTATCTGTGCAGTCTTAGGAAAAGTGACTTACCCTCTGGTCCTATAAAAGAAGGGGGCTGGACTGGACAAACTAAGGTCCCTTCCAACTCTATGAGTCAACATTTCCTGAATTTCTAGGTTGCCATTGGAGGTGCCATACCTGACCTCATAGCACTTGTCTATTCAATTCACTTAGCAATTAATTATAAATTACCTTGCATTGTTATTAACCTTTTTCTGTTTTTAAACCATATTTCCCCAGTTAGACTCAACTATTTCAGAGGCAAGTATGAGAAAAATGATCATTTTAGAGCCAGGATTCTGGGGTTTAAGTCCCAGCTATTATATTTATCAGCTGTGTGACCCTTGGATACTGGTTCAACCACAACTTCCTCATCTGTATAATAAAGAGATTAGTAATATTTGTTCTAACTGTCTAGCAGGGCTATAGTGAGGAAAGAGCTTTGTAAAGCTTAAAGCCCTAGTCTTATTGAGGACAGGTTCAGGAGCTGTACAGCTTTGTTTCTCTGACCCTAGCATACTGCCTTGTACATACTGGGAGCCCAGTACATGTTTACAGGTGGGTTGGTTGTGAATTCTAATGCTGGCTCTTCCTAGGCTTTATCATATCACACCGGATTACCAACTTTCCTTCTTAGCTCATAGGTGCCAATTTTTTCCTTTGTATAATGTTCTGGCCTCACACCTTCTGTTTTTGTTTTTTTTTTGGTCTGCTTCCCACCCAATTCAGTTCAATTAGACAAATATTTATTCAATGTCTACTATGAGCAAGGCCCTATACTAGGTGCTAGAGGTTTCAAAAAATAAAAAGTATAAAACAAACAAAAAAAAACCACAAAACAGTCCCTTGTCTTCATGGAGCCTACCTTTTATAAGGAGATGCAGCATACAAGGTAAATAAGAACAAGCCAATTTCAGGAAGGAGGAAACATTAACCAGGGAGACTAGAAACAGATTCCCATAGGAGGTAGTACATGAATGGAGTCTAGAAAGAAACTGAGGATGCTAAGAGGCAGAAGTGAGAAAGGAAGTGAAATGTTAAATTTGGGGAGTAGCAAGTACGTCAACTTGATGGGAATATAGTGAGTGTAGGAGGGAGTAATGTGAAATAAATACAGAATAGTAAGCAGTTGCCAGATTATGAAGAGTGTTAATAAATATCAAACAAAGAAGTTTGTACTTAACCTAGGAATAATAGGGAGCTGCAGAAGTTTCTTGAGGAGAGGAAGTGGCATGATCAGAACTGTCCTATAAGAAGTTATTTTGGCAGCTGTCTGGAGGGTATACTGCGGAAGGAAAAGATGGGAAGGAGGCTGTTGTAATAATCCAGGGGAGAGTTGGTGAGGCCCTCTGTTAGGATGATGGCTATATGAATAGATACAAGAGGATAGATGCTGGGGATGTTGTGGAGATAAAACTGATGTGACTTGGGAAGTGATTGGATATAGGGGATTAAGAAGCGTGAAGAGCTAAGGATAACTCTGAGGTTGAAAATAGGTGACCAGGAAGATGGTGGGAATAGAAATAGGGAAATTTGGAGGAAGGGTGGTTTTAGATGGAAAGCTAATGAACTCTGTTTTGGACCTGTTGACAGGATGATGATGACAATGATGATGATGATGATGAAGATAACCAGTGAAGTGAGGGCTGTCCCCCTAATGTAGCAGGTGGCATGGGGGTGTTGTGTGGCTCCAAGGCTAGCATAATGAACATCTCTGTCCTCCTTTTCTTCCCTCACTCTTCACCAAAGGAGATTTTCATTCCTGTCAGGAAGGGAAGCAGATAGTGGGGGACAGAAGGTTGGCCTCTCTGCTCTGCTCAGAGAGAGGGGTACTGGCCTTGAATTATATCTGTCTACTCCTCTTGTTGCCTAGTTGGGGGTTATTAGTCATGGGGATGTGATTTTCAGGTTCAAGCTAAACTTTTGATCACCATTTCTTACTGGGGAAATGAGGACCCCACCCTTTACATCCAATGCTTGATCCCTCTCCCACCAGGTGCCAGTTCTACAATGAGCACACAAAGTAAGACATAAAAAAACCCATTTAACTAAGGTGATAGCAAAACAGAAATCAGGAAAAGTATGCCTGGGAGAATATATGAAGGAGCTTTCCCATTGGGAATGAAGTAACTCAGCTCAATCAAGAAGGAGTCCTAAATCTCACCAATGGGGAAGTTCCCCAGAGTCTCTAGTGCAGCAGGCTAGGGATAATGACATGATGGAGACTGCTAGCTCCTCTCATCTTGGCTTCTTCCCAGAGTCTTTTCCTTCAGCAACTTAAAGTGGGGTTGGCCTCTTCTATTTTCCTTCTCAAAGCTGGAAGACAGAAGTGCTTGAAGTACTGCAGAACCCAAAGAGACTGATGAAACTCGAAGAAAATGAAAAGATTGGATGTCTCCTCTATCCCATTCTTGCTAACTCTGCCCTGTTCTTCATACAGGCACAGGTCATTAATTTCCACCAATGAGAAGAGGGTCCTATGCCAATGGACTTTGGGACTTGTGTTACACTAGTATTTATATAACACTTTAAATTTTAGCTATACATGTCTCATTTACAACAACAAGCATTTATTAAGTACCTACTGTGTGCCAGGTAAAGCGCTAATCACAGGGATACAAAGAAAAGTAAAAGACAGTCCCTGTTCTCAAGGAGCTAACATTCTAATGGGGGAGATAACATGCAAACAACTATATACAAACAGGATATATGCAAGACAAATTGGAGATAATCAGTAAAGGGAAAGCACTAGCATTGTGAGAGAGAGGGAAAGGTTTCTTATAGAAGGTGGGATGAGACTTGAAGGAAGCTGAGGATGTTAGGAGGCATAGATGAGGAGGGAGAGAGATCTAGGAAGGGTAGACAGCCAGAAAAAAATTCACGGTAAGGTGATGGAATGTCTAGTTTGAGGAATAGTGAGGAGGCCGGTATTGTTGTATCATAGAGTAAGGTATAAGAAGAGTGGAAAGGTAGGAAAAGACGAAAGGTAGGAAAAGATTAAGTCATAGAGGACTTTCAAAGCCAAAAAGAGGATTTTATATTTGATCCTGGAAGCTATTGGGAGCCTTTGGAGTTGATTGAATAGTGAGAGTGACATGGTCAAACTTGGGCTTCAAGAAGATCAGTTTGATGTACAAAAATATTTATGGCAGCTCTTTTTGTGGTGGCAAAGAATTGGAAATTGAGGGGATTCCCATCAATTGGGGAATGGCTAACCAAGTTTTGGTATGTGAACGTAATGGAATACTATTGTGCTATAAGAAATGATGAACAGGCAGATTTCAGAAAAACCTTGAAAGATTTATGAACTTATGCTGAGTGAAGAGAGCAGAACATTGTACACAGTAACAGCAACATACAATGATCTAAGATAATTCCAAAAGACTCATGATGGAAAATGCTATCCACATCCAGAGAAAGAACTATGGAGTCTGAATGCAGATCAAAGCAGACTATTTTCACTTTTTTTGTTTTTTCTTTCTTGTGGTTTTTCCCTTTTGCTCTGATTCTTTCACAATATGACTAATGTGAAAATATGTTTAATATGATTGTACATGTATTGCCTATATCAGATTGATTGCTGTCTTGGGGAGGGGGGTGGAGGGAGGGAGAAAAAAATTTAGACCTTAGAATCTTATAAAAGTGAATGTTGAAAACTATCTTTACATGTAATTTGAAAAAAAATAAAATACTATTAAGTGGGGGAAGGGGGGAAAGATTAGTTTGATAGCTGGTAAACTGGAGAGACCGGATGGACTGGGGAGAAACTTGAGGAAGGAAGACCAATCATCAGGCTATTGCAATAGTCTAGACATGAGGTGGTGTGTGCTTGCACCAGGATGTCAACAGGGTTAGAAAAGAGGAGACATATACAGGGCTTGGCAACTGTATATCGTTAGATCTACATACCATTGTGACTAGTTATCTTATTGTAGTTTGAATTCCTTGGAAGAATTATCAGATCAGATGAAGTCTGTTGAGGGGCTAGCAGGGCTCTTGACATAACATTTCGGATTAGTCAGGAGGACCAGTTTTCCTAGTGATCAGCTTTGTGTTATAGTTCTTCCTCTTGCTTTCCTTACCTTTCACCCCAGCCTGGATCTTCCGTAAGAATATGTTCAATAGTAGGCTAGGAAAAAGTGGGTTATGAGAAGACATATGAAAAAGGAACAGGTGAAGAGAAACAACTCTGAGCAAGGGGGAGGTTGGAGGAGCATAAGATAAGAATAAGAAAAAGGTGTAGAAACACCAACTGGGCAACAGCCTAGAGCAGATTGAAGGGACCACAGTTAAGAGAGGGCAAGAGACGTTCAAGGAGAGGCTGTCATTGAGGGTACCATAGGAAGGATTCAGCATCAGGCAGGATGTTTCACTATTTTCCCCTCAGGTCTCCTCTGAGATTCTCTAGGATTCTAAGCTTCTTTGATTTTAAGTTTTCAGGGCAGCAAGTGAATGACAGTTTGTTAGTTAAGGTTCTGGAGTCAAATGATTTGGAGAAAAGGGAAAAGAGGGTGACTTCATGAGTAAAAAGTCTTTAGGGACAAGAGTCCCATTGGTTGAACAGAAAAAGTAGGGATTGGAACTACTGAATCCTCTTCCTGATTCAACCACTTACTGACTTCAGGTTTGTAGAAAAAGTCACTTTTCTTCTCTTGCCTATCTTTGCTATAAAAAGGGCCCAATGAGGCAAGTAGAAAGGAAATGGATTAATAAGGCCCCAGAAGTATTTAAATCCAGGGAATGCATGAGGATGGAGAGGAAATTGAGGTTGATATAGTTACCTGCCTAAAACAAGCATCTATTCTGGATATGTAGGCCAAGCTTTAAGCTAACCAAATGAGGATTGTTCACGTTGGAATTATAAAAGCTGAGGGAGCATATAATTATAGTGATCATATTTTCTGAACCAAACATTGGGACACATAGCCTAACAAAAGATATTTCTTTTGCAAATCTTGCTAAATTACTTTTAAAAAAATCTTGAAATTGAGACTATCCTGGAAATCCTAGGATATATACGTCTGACCACATTACTCCCTTACTCAAGAACCTTCCATTGCTTCCTATTACCTCAGGGATAAACATACCCCTGAGTTTAGCATTTAAAGTACTTTGCAATTTGTCTCCAATCTCCCTTTCTTCTATTTTGAGAGGGAGCTATGTAGCACAGTGGATAGAGTGCTAAGTCTGAAGTCAGGAATACCCAAGTTCAGATCCTTCCTCAGATGTTTACCAGTTCTATGACCTTTGGGCAAGTCACTTAACCTCTGTTTATCAGTTTCCTTTACTATGAAATGGGGACAATAGTATCACTTACCTCCTATAGTTATTGTGAAGATCAAATGAAATAATATTTGTAAAGTACCTAGCACACAGTAGGTGCTATATAAATGCTCATTACTATTATTTTATATTACTCTTCTTAATTCACTCTTATGTTCCACCCAAAGCAGAATATAAGTTTATGAAATCTTAAAGCATATGATATGAGAAAAGTCACCACCCCAAATGCTTCCTTGTCTCAGTAGGGAACCCCAAACTGGGAGGATGGATTGTGATATGATGAAAATATGGGGTTTTAAATATCTAATTATTTAAAGCAAAAGTATATTCAGGACAAATTAGAGTTGAATGTATCGGTGTACCTGGTTGATGTAAAATAGTGCTGGGTATCAGAGAATTGGGAGTGTTTAAAGGAAGTGTTTTCAGAAAGAGGGTAGATGAGGAGAGAATATTAAGAATGAGTGACAAAGAGTGGGAAACTGAGGAGATGTTCATCAGTTGGGGAGTGGCTGAATAAGTTGTGGCATATAATTGTGATGGAATACTATTGTGCTATAAGAAATGATGAAGGGATGGTTTCAGAAAAACATGAGAAGACTTATGTGAACTGTTGCAAAGTGAAGGGAGCAGAACCAGATCATTATACACAGTAACAGCAATATTGTAATGATGATCAACTGTGAAAGACTTAGCTGCTCTGATCAATATAATAACCCAAGACAATTCCAAAGGACTTATGAAAAAAAAAAATGCTATCCATCTCCAGAGAGAAATGATGAACTCTGAGTAAAGAGTAAAGTACAATTTTTCACTTTCTTTATTTTTCTTGCTTTTTTTTTTTTTTTTGCAGTATGTCTAATACAGAAATATGTTTTGCAAGATTTCACATGTATAGGGGCAGCTAGGTGGAGCAGTGGATTGAGCACCGGCTCTGGAGTCAGGAGGACCTGAGTTCAAATCTGATGTCAGACCAGACACTTGACACTTACTAGCTGTGTGACCCTGGGCAAGTCACTTAACCCCAATTGCCTCACACACACACACACACACACACACACACACACACACACACACACACACA
>NW_020954645.1:3675044-3737032 GCF_900497805.2 Vombatus ursinus | reverse complement strand
ACACACACACACACACACACACACACACACACACACACACACACACAAAGATTTCACATATATAATAGCCATAATACTCCTTGCTTTCTCAGTTCAGTTCATGTGTTATCTCCTACAGAAGTTTGGATTCTCTCTCTCTTTTTCAAATGGCCTCTTATTACTGTACAATTCAGTCACTCTGTCAGCTGGTTTTGCTTAACTGTTTCTTTTTGTTGTGACTACGTAGGCTTAATTTGATATTAGTGGTGTATATCTGAGAATGACTACGATGTAAAAACAAAAGGCATCAATAAAACTTATGTGTATACAGTTCTTAGCATATAGTAAGTGCCCAATAAAAGCTTTTTCATTCATTCATTCATTCATTCATTCATTCATATCTGTTTATGTGTTTTGTTTTGTTTTTTTGGTGAGGCAACTGGGGTTAAGTGACTTGCCCAGGGTCACACAGGTAGTGTTATGTGTCTGAAGCCAGATTTGAACTCAGGTACTCCTGACTTCAGGGACGATGCTTATTTATATGTTATATGTTATATCTCCCAAGAAGAACATAGGGGGCAGGGACAATTTTTTTTATATTGTCTTTGTGTCTAGCATAGTCCTTTGCATATAGTAGGAACTCAATAAATGGTTATTGCCTTGGATGAATTAGAGAGCAATTTTGATCTGTAACCAAAGGAAGGGATCTGGAATCTTGACAGAAACGGACCATGAACTTCTAAAGCTCCAAAGAAAGCTAAAGGAAATTGTTTGGCCTTGGATGGAAGGGTGGAAATACTACAGTCTATCAATAAAACTACATTTATTAAGTGCTTATATGCGCTAGTAACTGCTAAAAATTGGGGATACAGAGAAAAGCAAAACATGTGATCCCTGTTCTCAGGGAGCTCACATTCTAATGGGAGAGATAACATGTAAATAACTATGTACATATACAGAGTATAAGGAAGGGTATGTCACAGGGGAAGGCACTAGCAGTGGGTGGAGGACCAGCAAAGTCCTCTTGCAAAAGGTGGGTTTTGAACTGAGTATTGAAGCAAGCCAGGGAATCTGAGAAGCAGAGGTGAGGAAGGACAGTATTCCAGGCATGGTGGACCAAGGAAACAGAGTAGAGAGATGGAGTGTCCTGTGTGAGGAACAGTATGTATACTACTATAGTTGGATTGCATGGAGGGTAGTATAGCGCAGGAAGATGCAAGAGATAGAAAGGGCTCAGGTCTTGAAATCCAAAATCCAAAAGAGGATTTTATATTAGTTAACAGCTACTGGAGTTTGTTTGAGTGGGAGGTGACAAGCAGCCCTGCACTTTAGGAAAATCACTTTGACAGCTTAGAGAAGTATGGGGTAGTGTGGGAAGAAACTTGAGGCAGAAAGACCAATTAGGAGGTCATTACTGGAGTCCATGTCAATGATGATGAAAACCGGGGCAGCTAGGTAGCACAGTGGGTACAGCACTGGCCCTGGAATCAGGAGGACCCGAGTTCAAATCTGACCTCAGACTTTTGACACTTACTAGCTGTGTGACCTTGGGCAAGTCACTTAACCCCATTGCCTACCAAAAAAAAAAGAAAAAAAAAGATAATGAAAGCCTGCGCTGGGTGGTGGCTGTGTGAGTAGAGAAAAGAGGACACATAGGAGAAATGGAGTGAGACTACAAATGACAAGATTTGACAATAGATTGTATACATGAGGTGTTTGTGGGTGAAGAGTGGATGATGACATTGAGGTTTTGGGTCTGAGAGACTGGGAAGGTAAGTGTGCCCTCAATAGTAATAGGAAAGTTGGGAAGAATTGAGTGGACAGCCCCTCCCTGCCCCACCCTCATCCTTAGTGGTGGGGAGATTAGTTAGGTGGGAGTCTACTCACTGGAAAGGGAGTGAACTAGGAAGCTGCAAAGATTGGATTGCTGCATAAAGCCTGTGCCTAGCCAAGTGAGTAACCTGAGACTCAGCACATGTGTGCGATTTATGTCTTCTATATATAGGTATATCCTGGGAGTCCTTTGAACTGGAGTAAAAAATAGTCAGTGCACCTGAACCACTTATATTTGTAGTCTACTGGAGTGACCAGACAAAATGAGAAAAGAAAATGAGAAAGGTTCCAAATCCCTGATGGCACAGCTTTTGGAGGAAAGTGCTCTCCACTAGCTGTTTTTAATTTAATTTAATAGTTAATAATTTAATAATTAATTTAATAGAAAGTTACTCAACAATATTGAAGGTGGGCATTCAAGACTAAGAACTTAGTTTTGGGAATATCCTAGGGGCATCTATCACATAATATAATCTTTAGGTTGGACAGAGGTTTGATTACCAGGCCCTAGAATGCTACATTTAAACTAGTTTTCAGGCAAATTAAAGTCCTACTTTATTCAGTCTGGAGTCAATTTACAGAATGTTTTATCCCAAGAGGGGTTTGAAATTAAAATAAAAATAAGTTCAAAGAGACCGTAAATAAATCTATGCATAATGGAGATGTAAAAGGCTACTAAGGAGGCTAGGGTCTGTTTGAGAAGTATCACTCTTCTTTTGAGTCTTTCAGAATAAAAACCACTCAGATTTATATAACCCTTTACACTCAACACCTTATATATTTCATCTCACTTGCACACATCATCAGCAAGCCCATGATGTAGATCAGGAAAACATTGTTATCCCCCTTTTTATTTTTTAACACTTTTTTTTTTTTTAGGCAATTGGGGTTAAGTCACTTGCTCAGGGTCACACAGCTAGTAAGCGTCAAGTGTTTGGTCTGCCCCTTTTTATTTTTGAGGAAATGGAGGGTCATGGTATTGATGGAATCCTAATAAAGCTGCCCCCAGCCCCAATATTCTAACTTCCTTATCAGCCCTACTGACCAGCAGGCATGTCCTGATTTAACCACATAATCTGGCTTTAATCACACCTCAGGCCCCCAGATCCAATTCACATATTTGAACAGGTGTGTTCTTGTATTCAACCACAATCACATCATCCATTTAGCCCCAGACAGGACCACAATACCTAACTATCTATCTTGACCAGACAGGACCACAATAGCTAGCCAATCAAAAAACAGCACAACTAGGATGTTTGACCACCAAACTATAGAAGGGACCCCTCCCCTATTACCTAATCCTTTGACAACCCCCCCTTGCCTTTTTAATATTCGTAATTTCTGTTATGCATCTTTACCCTATAAAAATCCATCTTGCTTTTTCTGAAGTTGCTGGTTCCTCTTGGAACCTAGCTGGCTTCTGAGGGGTGTCAATCCTCAAAAAAATGCCTATACTTGGATTAGAGGTGGTCTCACTCTGAATTCTTTGAGATTGTGCTGCCACAGCATGAAACAACATGAAACCGCAACAGTATCACAGAATCACAGCTGTAGAGCTGGAAATGGCCTCACAAGCCATCTCATCTAACCTCTTACCTGGCTTTCTAGTTTCGGGTATTTTGCAAGCTTCTTTTGGATCGGTAGGGAAAATGATGAGTTGCTGTGTGTCTGTGTGAGGGGTACAATTGGAATGGTAGCTTTGGAGAGGAAGGAGATTCTTCATTGCTGCTCTAAAAAAAAATATATGTGGTTCCATGCTATTTCAGGGAGAGATCAATGGAAAGAGAAAAAAGACCTTGAGAAACAAGCAGACATGTAGAAGAGCCAGTGCCTCAACCTGTCCCTATTTTCCAGCTTGTCTTCCAAAGGAGGAATTTCCCCTTAGATGAGGTCAGGGCCTCCCTCTTGATTCAGATGATATGTCTTGCTCTCTGTATCTTCTGATATATTCTAATCTGTAGACTTTCTCTGATTTCTGTTTGATATCTGCTTAGATAAATGGGTTTATTTGCTAGTCACTATTGTGATGGTCTTTTGTGTAAATCACATTTGGTAGACAGAGGGGAGTCATGCCTGCAAATACTCACGCCTGAGGACTCTTATCCTTTAAGGGAAGCTACTTGCTTTGCTGCGTTTGAATTAAAAAAAAAATCATACTCCTTAGGCCAGCAATATTTATGGGGGCAGAGAGATATAATTCTAGTTCAGTATTTACCTCTTGGGGGGAACAGTTACTAACCTCATGGTCCCTTCTCCTGCTTTCCTCCAAGGATTCAAAATCTGTGGAGAGGGGTGGCCAAGAGTATGGAGACACCAATCTAGTCCTCCCCTCCAGCTGCCTATGCATTTAGACTATCCCTGTGGATATTGGTAATCTATATGGGTAACCACACCCTACAAAGAAATGAGGAAATTGAGGCCCAAGGAAGATAGTGGCTTCCCCAAGGTCTCACGGGTAGGGAATGCTAGAGGCTCAAAAAAGTTATGTGACTTTCCACTCTCACATAAAAACTGAAGTGGACTCAAATTCAGGTTTTTAAAATTCTAATTCAAGTTTTTTTTTTTTCTGCTACAATCTGCTGCCCAGATCATGGTAGTATGTGTTGCAACTATATCTTCCCACTATCAAAGTTAAACTATGAGGTTGGAGAAATCTTGAACTTCTCCTAGTGTGAAATTTCTTTGGTACTTGTGCCTATTTCTAGCACTGCTCACTAATTTTCTTCACGGCATAGAGTCAGCTGAGTGTTTAAGGATAGAAAAAACAGGGGACACGATAAATGCATAAGCTGCTGCTAAACAGAGTCTAGGGAGAGGGAGAGGAGCTTATCTGTCACGGAAAATTGGGTTCTTTTGATAATAGTAGGCTTGAACAACGGAAGAAACAGTAATAGCCACTATAGGCCATAGCAATAAGATACACAGCTGAGAGGTCCTATAGGTCAACTCTCTAATTTTACAAATAGGGAAACACATCCAGAGAGGGGAAATTATTTGACTGATATAATATAGGCAGAAAGTTGGGATTTTTCTCTAAGTCCTTTGATTTATTTTTAAAAATTTATTTATTTATTTTTAGTTTCCAACGTTCACTTTTATAAGACTTTGAGTTCTAAATTTTTCCCCACTTCTCTCCTCCCTTCTCCCCAAGATGGCATGCAATCTGATATGGGCTATACATGTATAATTCTATTAAACATATTTCTACATTAGTCATGTTGTGAAAGAAGAATCAGAACTAAAGGGAAAAACCACGAGAAAGAAAAAAAGAGAGAGAGAAAATAGTATGTTTGGATCTGCATTCAGACTCCATAGTTTTTCTCTGGATGTGCATAACATTTTCCATCACGAGTCTTTTGGAATTGTCTTAGATCAACATATTGCTGAGAAGAACTAGGCCTATCAAAGTTAGTCATTGAACAATGTTGCTGTTACTGTTTACAATGTTCTCCTGGTTCTGCTCACTTCATTCAGCATCAGTTCATGTAAGTCTTTCTAGATTTTTCTGAAACCTGCCTGCTCATCATTTCTTATGGAATAATAGTATTCCATTATATTCATATGCCACAACTTGTTTAGTCATTTCCCAGTTGATGGACATCCCTTCAATTTACAATTCTATGCTACCACAAAAAGAGTTGCAATAAATATTTTTGTACATTTGAGTCTTTTCCCCTTTTTTATGATCTCTTTGGGATGGATCAAAGGATATGCACAGTTTCATAGCCCTTTGGGCATAGTTCCAAATTGCTCTCCAGAATGGTTAGATCAGTTCACAACTCAACCAACAATGCATTAGCGTTCCAATTTTCCCACATCTTCTCCAGCATTTATCATTTTCCTGTTTTGTCATGTTAGCCAATCTGATAGGTGTGAGGTGGTACCTCAGAGTTGTTTTGACTTGCATTTCTCTAATCAATAGTGATTTAGAGCATTTTTTCATATGACTATAGGTAGCTTTAATTTGCTCATCTGAAAACTGCCTGTTCATATCCTTTGACCACTTATCATTTGGGTAATGACTTATATTCTTATACATTTGACTCAGTTCTCCATATATTTTAGAAATGAGGTCTTTATCAGAGACACTAGCTATAAAAATTGTCTTCCAGCTTTCTGTTTCCCTTCTAATCTTGGTTGCATTGGCTTTGTTTGTGTAAAAACTTTTTAATTTAATATAATCAAAATTATACATTTTGCATTTCATAATGTTCTTTATCTCTTGTTTGGTCATAAATTCTTCCATCCTTCATAACATCTGGTAGGTAGACTATTCCTTGCTCTCCTAATTTGCTTCTAGTATCATCCTTTATGTCTAAATCATGTACCCATTTTGACCTTATCTTGGTATAAGGTGTAAGTCTATGCCTAGTTTCTGCCATACTGTTTTCCAGTTTTCCCAGCAGTTTTTGTCAAATAGTGCGTCCTTATTTCAGAAGCTGGGGTCTTTGGGTTTATCAAACAGTAGATTACTATAGTCATTGACTATTGTGTCTTGTGTACTTAACTTATTCCACTGATCCACTACTCTATTTTTTGGGGGGGTAGGTGAGGCAATTGGGGTTAAGTGACTTGTCCAGGGTCACACAGCTAGTGTCAAGTATCTGAGGCCGCATTTGAACTCAGATCCTCCTGACTTCAGGGCCAGTGCTCTATCCACTGCACCATCTAGTTGCCCCTCCACCACTCTATTTCTTGTACTAAGTAGTTTTGATGACTGCTGCTTTATAATACAATTTTAGATCTGTTACAGTCAGATTACCTTCCATTGCATTTCTTTTCATTAATTTCCTTGATATTTTTGAACTTTTGTTGTTCCAGATGAATTTTGATACTATTTTTTCTAGCTCTATAAAATAATTTATTGGTAGCTTACTTGGTATGGCACGGAATAAATAAATTAATTTAGGTAGAATTGTCATTAGGTCCTTTGATTTAAAAATCACTGCTTTTTCCATTAGCCCAGGCTACCTCACCATCTTTTCTTTCACTTCCTTTTCTTTGTTGTTGTTGAGTCATGCCCCCGACTCTTCTGTGACAAGTCTCACCCCCCTCACCCTCCCAATGGGGTTTTCTTGGCAAGGATGCTGGAATGGTTTACAATTTCCTTCTCCAATGGATTAAGGCAAACAGAGGTTAAATGACTTGTCCAGGTCATATAACTACTGAGTCACACAGCTAGAGAGGTTGGATTTGAACTCAGGTCTTCCTGACTCCAGGCCCAGTACTCTAGCCACTGAGCCACCTGGCTGCCTCCTCCTTTTCTTTAGCAAGAGTTTACAATAAGGTACAAATCTTAATTAGCTGGACCCTAAAGCATTCCAATAAGGGTTCTCATTATTTGCTGTTTGTCCAGTCGTGTCCCATTCTTCATGACTCCATTTGGAGGTTTTGGGGTTTTTTTTTGCAGATACTAGCGTGGTTTGCCATTTCCTTCTCCAGCTCATTTTACAAATGAGGAAACTGAAGCAAACAGGGTAAAGTGACTTGTCCAGAGTCACACAGCTAGGAAATGTCTGAGGCTGGGTTTGAATTCAGGTCTTCCTGAATCTAGGCCCAGTGCTCTATGTTGAATCAACTGTGCAACCAAGCTGCTTCTTTATAGTCAACAGTAATACTAGTGAGCTTCCACTTTGCAGAAGACAATGTGCTAACATTTATCAAATGCTTACTGTGTATCAGGTAGGATTATGTTTGTTATACTACCTGAAGTCCTGGTATGTTAGATTTCACACCTCCCCTAGGGATCTCCTACAGACCTATATTATTTTTTAAAAATTTTAATAGTATTTTATTTTTTCCAATTACATGTAAAGATAGTATTCAACATTCACTTTTATAAGATTTCCAAATTTTTTCCCCCTGATCTCCTATACTCTTAATGGGACTAATGGCTTCAGCCCCTACTGATGGTTTGCCTTCATGTATAGGGTGGAGGGGTGGAGCTGGGCTCCAAGGTCATTTTGGCCTCCAACTCCTGGCATCTGAAATTGAGAAACGCAAAAGTCACAGAATAAAATAAAAAAAAACCCAAGTTTTTTCTGAGAGTTGAGGTAAAAGAAAGGGTGAGCAGTGCAGGACAGAATGCAAGCCCGGTTCCTGCTACATTAGCCAGTTAAAGGAGGCTACTCCCACCCATGTATATGGACAGGGATGTAGAATGCTTCCATGGTAGGTTATCTGGACATACCCAGACAAGCCTCCTTGCCTATCCATGATATGATTGTCAAGGGGAGAGGATTGGTTTTGGCATTGAGACCTGACAGGGACCTCTGAGATGATCTAGTGCTAACGTTCCATTTTATAAATGAGAAGATTCTGAGGTCCACCATAGGGATGACTTTGATTCAACAGGTATTTCTCAAATGTCTACTTCATGCAAGGTCATCCACTTGCAAAAGGCCATTTAGATAGTGAGCAACAGACCTGGCTGGGACTGGAGCCCAGATCCTCTGAATGCTAGAACCAGTTCTCTTCCTACTAAACAAACACTGATATAGGTCAGTAGAGGGAGATCAGGTTAGAGTAGTACATTGCTAGACAGCTCATCTTTCTACAGGTTTTAAGGTTTGCAAAGTGCTTTACATACCTTATTTCATTTGAACCTCATAACAACGTTGAGAGGGAGGTGCTGTTAAGATCCCCACCCCATTTTACTAGGGCTAAGGAAGTTGAGGCTCTGACAGGTGAAGTGATAAGCCAAGTGTCACACAGCTAATATGTATCTTAGGTGGGATTTGAACTCAGGGCTTCCTTTCTCCAAGTCCATTATGCCATTATACCACACTACTACTGTGGTAGTTGGGAGCCAGATTATACAGGGTATTGAATATCAAGCTAGGGAAATTCAACTTTGTCCTATAGGCAATGGGAAGTATTGAAGGGCTATGAACAAGGAAGGGGTTGATATCTACAAAGCGGTGTTTCAAACTGATGAGTTAGTGGTGTGTAAGATCATCTTGAAGGAGGGTGAAATTTGAGACAAAGAAATTAGGAGAATATTTTAATAGTCAAGGAAAAGAGGTAATAAGATAAGGTTTTATACTAAGATGGTATTACTAGGAATGGAAAGTATTTTTATACTAAATTTTAAAAATTTATTTATTTTTAGCTTTCAACATTCACTTTTATAAGATTTTGAGTTCTAAATTTTTCCTTTTTTCTCTCCTCTCCCCTCCCCAAGATGGCATGCAATCTGATATAGGCTATACATATACAATCATATTAAACATATTTTCACGTTAGTCATTTCGTGAAAGAAGAATCAGAACAAAAGGAGAAAACCCCAAGGAAGGGGAAAAAAGAGCAAATAGTATGCTTCAATCTGCCTTCAGACTCCATAGTTTTTTCTTTGCATGTGCATAGCATTTTCCATCATGAGTCTTTTGGAATTGTCTTAGATCATTGCATTGCTGAGAAGAGCTAGGTTTATCAAAGTTGGTCATTGAACAATGTTGCTGTTACTATGTACAATGTTCTCCTGGTTCCGCTCACTTCACTCAGTATCAGTTCATGTAAATCTTTCCAGGTTTTTCTGAAATCTGCCTGCTCATCATTTCTTATGGAACACTTGTAGTCCATTACATTCATATGCCACAGCTTGTTTAGCCATTCCTCAATTGATGGGCATCACCTTCAATTTCCAATTCTTTGCTACCACAAAAAGAACTACTATAAATATTTTTGTTGTACTAAATTTTAATAGGTAACCCAGAAGTTTATTTTTGTACTATTTTTTGTCTTTACCAGTACATGAATAACATGTTTAATTGCAGAATCTATAACAAGTCCTGCCTCAGACATTTACTTGCTATATCTTTTCTGGACTTAGTTATTTACATGTTCTCCCCCAATTAGAATGTGAGCTCCTTGAGGGCAGGGTTTTTGTTTCATTTTTAGTCTTTGTATCTCCAGTGCTTGGCACATATTAAATGCTTTAATAATTGCTTGTAGAGGGGTGTTTTCAGAGAAACTTGGGATGAAAAGTAAACCAGGCAGATTTAGGAGGACAATTTATACAGTAAGAACAATATTGGAAAGACAAGTAACTTTGAAAAACTAAAGAATAGGGGGCAGCTAGGTGGCGCAGTGGATAGAGCACTGGCCCTAAAGTCAGGAGGAACTGAGTTCAAATCCAGCCTCAGACCAAACACTTGACTCGTATTAGCTGTGTGACCCTGGGCAAGTCACTTAACCCCAACTGCCTTTAAAAAAAAATAACTAAATAATTGTGATCAACACAATGACCAACCACAATTCTAGAGGACTCATGATGAAATTTATTTGCAATGGGGTTTTGTTTTTCTTGCTTTCTCAATGGGGGAGGGAGGAGATTAGAGGGAAAAAATGTGGATCTGAAAAAATATATTAATTATAATTAAATATGGAATTTAAAATGCTTGTTGATAGATTGCTTGCCTTTCTGTGTGATCATGGGCAAATCATTTAACCTCTGTTTCCCTATATATAAAATAAGGATTAAAAATACTTGTTGTGCCTACCTGCATTTGATGGATAAGTTTGGTGAGGAAAGTATTGTGAAAACTACTTTTATAACCACTGTTATAAACTCGAGTATTTATTATTAGCTGTATGGGGAGTAGAAGATGCAATTACCTGGAACTAAGTTAGCAGTCATTGTACTGGCAGAGAGCATTGGAATATTCTCATTGCTCCTCCAAACTTTGAATTTTGTATTTCATCTGAAAGATTCAGTCATTCATTAACTCCTGCCTCCCTTCTTCCCCTCACGCCTCACCCCCTAACCCCCTCCCTCAAGTAGGGAAGTCCCTTCAGAATCTGCCTAGCACACCTTCTGGCAAAGGTGATTCAGTGGAGTGACAGGGACGGTTCAGCCCGTTACCCAGACAAGGAAAACAAAACTTTCAGAAGGGGGGGGGAAACACGCCCAAGTGCCAAAACTATGAGTCAGTTGCTGTACTCCTTGCACCCTTCAGAAAAGGTGGAGTGTATCAATAATAAGAAAAAGAAATAAACCCTACCTCACTCCACCCTGGTTTCTTCAGATACCTCATTTAGAGTAGTTGACTCCTACCAGAAAGGTCCCCTCCCATCTCATTACATACCCAAGACTCCCATCTCAATAGTAATAATGATGATGATAGTAATTAGGACACTTTGAATTTCCATAGCATCTGTCTACTAAGGAGTTCAAAATAATTCCTGTTCATGTAGGACACTGGATAGCTCTAAGACAGAGAGTAGAAGAGTCCGTAAAGGGACATGGTTGTTGTTTGTCCTTAGCTCTCAAAGAGGACCCTGACATCAAGTGATACCATGACATAAAAGTGAATTGGATTTAAGTGAGGGAGGATTGTGCAAATTCACCAGTCATACTTTCTCCTCCAAAGCCATCTGGGTCCAATGGCAAGATAGGCAGGAAGACAGGAGATAGCCCTGGAGGCAGTGGGAGGTCTTGGCCTTTTTAAGCTAAGGTCTTTAACAGGTCTTAGTTTGATTGATGCCCATTCAGTGGTTAAGATTAGGTAAGAAATGAGGCAGAGAATGGCCTCTTTTACCTAGTTAAAAAAAAAAATCATTCTGGAAGGGGAAGACCCTTAGGGTTTCTGGCCAAAACAGAAATAATTGCTATTTACATTCACTCTGAGCCACTCAGGGCCCAAACAATGACCAAGTGGAGGTTGGCCTGGGACTTGTAGTTGGTCAATCAATAAGAGCCAGAGTTATTTGTGTTTAAGGCATGGTCCTTGAAAAAATAATCTAGACAGTAATCCCCAAGATATCTTGCTAGGTTTTAGGCATCAAAACTTATATTCCTTTGGGCAGAGCAGGACTTCCTGACTCTAGGCCCAGTATTCAGTCCTCTATATAACTTAACTAACTCAATCTTAAAAGCAAATTTACCTGATAGAGGTGAGCCAAGGATTTTGTTGGCAATAGCACAAGGCAGTGGAAGAAGCAACGGATCAAGTGTCAGAGAAGTTGGATTCAAATCCTGGTTCCGCCACTATTGCCTCCTCATATGTAAAATGATGGGTATTGGACTGGATGTTCAGTACAGAACTCACTATCTTCCTCCCCTCCTCTCCCTCTCACTTCTCCCTTCCTGCCATCCCTATTGTTGTTGTTCGTCCTTCGTTTTTGAAGAGGATCCATAATGTCACAAGACCATGTCTTGACTCATTCCTGAATTGGATTTAAGCCAGGCGGAGTTTCACAAAGTCAGCCTCACTCTCTTCCTGAGTCATCAAAGTCCAGTGGCAGGACAAAAGTCAGGTGAACCGGCAAAGGCCCAGGATCCAGTAGATGACCTTGGCATCTTTGATACACTCCTTAGCACCTGCTTTAGCAGCCTTCATAGCCCATGGAGGATAACCAAAGGGTCACAAACCTGTTGGTGAGTTGGGGGGAGTCTACCCCAAGCATGAGAAGACTTCCCCTGGAGGAATGGGTGAGTGAGAATAATGTGTTCCAATGGCTCTGCCATCCCTATTACTGTAAAAGGCAACACCATCCTCCCAGTCCCTCAAGCTCACTACCCAGGAGTCATCTTGGATGCCTCACTACCTCTCACTCCCCATATGTAAGCTGTTGCTAAGACCTGTTGATTTCACCATTGCAACATCTCTCTAATACACCTCCTTTTCTCCTCTGACACTGCTACCACTCTAGTGTAGGCCTTCTCTACTTCATGCCTAGACCATTGCAATAACTTCCTGGTGGGTCTGCCTGCCTTAAGTCTCTCCTTACACTAGTCCATCCTGTATTCAGCTGTCTAACTGATTTTCCTAAAGCACAGGTCTGACCAGGTCAGACCTCAGGTCTGACCTGAGGTCCTCTCCTCAACAAAATCAAACCCTATCCCCTGGGAACAAATACAGAATCCTCTATTTGGCATTCAAAGCCATAACTTAGCCCCCTCCTACCTTTCCAATCTTTTCTCACCTTACTCTCTAACACATACTTATTCCTCAATCCAGTGACACTGGTCTCCTGGCTGTTCTCCAAATAAAACACTCCGATCTAGGTTCTGGGCATTTTCCCTGGCTGTCCATTCTCAACTCTACCTACTGACTTCCATGGCTTCCTTTAAGATCCAGCTAAAATCCCTTCTTTTACAGGAGCCTTTTCCAACCCCTCTTAATTCTAGTACCTTCCTTCTGTTAATTATTTCCTATTTATCCTCTATATAGCTTGCTTTGTATGTATTTGTTTGCATGTTATCTTCTTAGATTGTAAGCTCCTTGAGGTCAGGAATGTCTTTTGCCTCTTCTTGTCTTCCCAGTGTTTAGCACAGTGCCTGGCACAAAGTAGGCTCTTTAAAAATGTTTATTGATTCATCAATCAATAAAAGGTCCTTAGAAGGTCCTTCTGGTCCCTTCTAGGTCTACATGGTCTGTTCCCACCTTCCTCGGACACAGTTTCTAGTGGGGTATATACCTGAAATCTGTCCATTTTTGGACAATTCTAATAATTAGAGCCCTTCAAAAGTAGAATCAGCTATGTTCAATCAACAAATATTTCTCATACACCATCTAAGTGTCAGGCATTTCCCTAGACAGTGGAGATACAGAGACAAAAATGAAATCCCTGCCTTCATGGAGTTGACATTCAAGGTGTGTGTGTGTGTAGCAAAATAGATACATTTTACATATGAATCAACACAAAATATATACAAAGTAAATACAAGGTAGTTAGGTAGGAGTCAGGGCGCTAGCAGTTGGAGGAACCAGGAAAAACCTTACTGTTGGAGGCTGTTCTTGAGCTGAGCTTTGAAGGAAGCCAGGAATTCTAGGAGGGAGAGATAAAGAGGGAGGCTGTGGAAATGCATGGAAATGGAAGACAGTATGTCCAGTGAGGGCCAGTTTGGCTGGGGGTATGAAAGGATTATGTACAATTAAGGCTTGGAAAGTAGGGTGCACACACAAAGTGAAGGGTTTTAAATACTAAACAGAAGAATTTGCATTTTGTCCTAAAGCCATTAGAGAGCTTTTGGAGCCTGTGAATAACATCGACACTCATGGTTTAGGAATATCACTTCAGCATCTGTGTACAAAGGATGGATGGCAAGTTTTCAAGATTCTGTGATGTTTGGGCTAGAATCTCTGGGCCTCAGTTTCCTCATTTGTGAAATGAAGGGTATTGAGGAGATCACTTGTTCTCAAAGTGTGGTCTGGGAGTCCCTGAGACCCTTTTAGGGAGATCTGAGAGGTCAAAAAATTTTTATAACACTGAGATGTTTTAATTTCTAACAAGGTAAATATTGATAGATCTAACCTATATAAACAAAAGCTCTTTGGGGTCCTCCAAAAAAAAGTGTAAAGGAGCCCTGAGACCGAAAAGATCATAGATTTAGGCCTGGGAGAAGCCTAAGAGGCCATGGCATCTAACACGTTCGGTTTACAGAGTAGGACTCTAAGGTGCAGAATTTAAATAATCTGCCCAGGGTGTTATAGAGCCAATAGAATCAGAGGTGGAATTTGAACCCAGGTCTTTTTACTCCAGGTCTAGTGGTAGTACCCGATTCCTTCTTACTGTCTGAGGAGGTTCTTTTCTAATCCTTAATTCTCTGATCCCATAAGCATTTGCTAAGTCCCTTTTCAGGGTCTCCGACATTTGGTCAACCACCCCCGGAGGTCTTCTTGCTCATTCCTATCCCCACTTTCTATTCTTACTTTAGAGAGAGCCTCTCTCAAAGTCCCCCATGACTCCCCCTCTCCTCTCTCTACTATTTAGAGATCTTTGGTATCATGGTCCCTCCTGGCCTCAGTTTCCTCCTCTGTAAAACGGGGAAATTGCATTAGCTTCCTATGATCCCTTCCTTACTCTCCTGCCCTTCCCACATCTACTCTCTTCATTCCCAGAGCATTCCCTTCTCTTCCTCCTTCCCAGGCCACTGCTCCTCCCCCGCCCAGTGGCTCCCGCAGCCCCCTCCACCTCTCTCCCTCTTCCCGCTCCTCCTCCTCCTCCGTCAGAGACAAGGTCGGGGAGGGAAGCCAGGAGAGAGGGGAAAAGGGAGGGGGAATCTCCGGGAGTTCTGATTGGTCGGCCGTAGCACCGGCTCCCCCTTTTGATTGGCCTGCGGGGCGCGGGTCTGCAGGGCAGGGTGCGGCTCGGAGGCCCCACCCCCGGACCCTCCTCACGCTGAGGACGAGGAGGAAGTGGCTTCCCCTCTCCCCGCCCTCGCCCGCAGCCTCCTCCCTCCCGGCTTGCTCGGCTCTCGGTTCTCGGCTCGGCGGCGGCGGCGGCGGCGTGAGCGGGTAGGTGGAGGCTGCGTCGGGTCGGGGGCTTCCCCCCCTCCTCCCATGCCTCCCTTCGGGGCTCCGACCCCCGCCGTCCCTATCCCTGGGTCCCCTGAGGAGGAGCGGCGGGGTCGGGCGGTTCTGGGCGGGGTGGGCCGAATCTGGACCCCTGGGGCGTGACCCGAAGCTGGACGGGGCTCCCCGGGGAGGCTGGGAGGGCGCCCCGGGCGTGATCTGAGACGGGGAAGGGGCGCCCCCGGGGAGGAAAGGGACCCTCTTGAGGCGTGACTCTAGGCGGAGATGGGGCACCCCTGAGAGGAGGGGAGGGGGCGCTGCTAGGGCGTCTCCCTGGGCGGGGAGGGGGCGCTCCCGGCGCGTGATCCTAGGCTGGAAGAGGGTGCCCCTTGTAGAAGGGGAGGGGGCGCTCCGGGTTCATGACCCTAGCGGGGACGGGGCGCCACTGGGAGGTCGGGAGGGGTCGCTCACGGGGCGTAACTCGGGGTGGGGAGGGGGCACTTTTAGGACGGGGGGAGGGGCCGGGCGCGGCCAGAGGGGCCGGGGGCGCTTTAGGGCGTGGCCTGTGGGGATCCGACTAAAGGGGATCTTTGCCTTGGGGGTCTTCACTTGCTGAGCTCTGGGATGGGGCTGAGCACGTGGGTCCTGGACAGGGGTGGGGGAGGGTCCCCTGTGATGAGCCTCCGGGGTGATTTGGGCTGCGCTGATTAGGAATGGGGGCGGGCTGTATAGCCTCAAGGAAGGACCATCCGCCTTAGGTGGGGATGATGGGGTGGAGCAAGAAGTCTCTCACATCCTGGGGCTAGCGCGAGGGCAGTTAGGGGCCACATCACAAACGTGTAATTTGACATTTGGGCATCAATTCAGTAAACATTTATTAAGCGCCAGTTACTGTGTTAAGCATTAGCGGTCTTCTCCATAGGGATGGGGTTGCAATTTCTCCCCTTGCCTTGAGGACGTGGGCAGTGATTTTTTTGTTCAGGGAGAGGGTACCCTTGTTAACTATGAACTCAGTTTTGCCCTCCAGGGAAGTGCCTTGGGACACCTTGGGGACTTCATTCCGGCGAAGGAATGTACGGTTGCAGCGTAGACCTGGCATCTTTTTGGTGGAGGCAGTGATTTGCCCCTGGGTTTTTTTGGGGGTTGGGGGGAAGGGATAAATGCCGATTAGCTCTTGGTAAAGTTTAATGTAGATAATTTTCTTCTGGAAAAACCGCTCCTTTCTTTCCCCGGTCTAGTTACAGTATCACTCTCCAGGGCCTCTCACCACTCTCCCTGTGGTTGCAGTCCTTTGCAATGTGTATTTGCCTCTTCTGTATGTGTGTGTCTCCCGCCCGTTTCCCTGCGTGCTGCACTTTTGGCAGCTGCCTGTACTCTTTCCCAGAGATGGTTGTGGCATTGCATCAGGGGGTATTTGTGCTTGTAATTTGGTCATCCGGCTCAGGATAAGGGAGAAGCGTTTGCTACATATTCTGGCACCCACCCTCTCCCTCCCCCAGGCTAGGGAAAAATGGGTGTGGTGAGTAGATACAGCTGACTCTGGGCCTATAGTGTAACACTGCCCAGTCATCAGCCTAGAGAGATTCAAATACAAGTAGCTGCAGCTATTTTTATAAATCAGTCTTGAATCCAGGCTGAGCACTTGGATTTAGGGGGACCAGTTGTCATACTTGCACTGTTATAGGTTGTCTGTTTAGTAGAAGTATTGTCCCTGTTTTTGATCACTAGATCTCTCTGATTGCTGTGGGCCCTTAGGATTGAACTACCCTTTTGAGGCTTTACTTAAATTGATAAGATTTAAAGTCCCATTCAAGTTAACATGCTTCATTTCTTTGGGGAAAAAAAAAACTTTGCTTAAATTTTAACTCTTCTTTTTCAAACTTAGTTTGAAAAACAAAGTTTTTTTTTTTTTAAACAGTCATTCTCTGGGCCTCTAATCCCACCTAACCAAACTCAGTAGAGACTGATTTATAAACCAGAAATTTTGATTTATTATCTTATGATGGAAGACATACCTGTCATAAAGACCATAATGGTACTTATGTGCTAAGAAGGGTATCTCCTTCCTTTTAGGAAGTATAATTAATAATCAGAAAGTTGTTTGATGAGTATGAAATTAGAGCAGAGGGAGCTGGCTGTCCTGAAGGGATATTTTCATCTATCTCATAGCTTGGTGAGTCATACATCTCCATTAGAGGAAGAGACCTATCACACAGGAATGCTTGGGTGTTTGTTGGTTAGGGTACTGTCTCCTGGGAACACTACTGAGAAGACACAGTTTTTTTCCCGGATGATGTTATGCTTAGAGGAAGGTAATCATTATGATGAAGGGCCCTGAAACCATGGGTCAATTAAAGGAAATGGAGGGAGGGGGGTGATAATCTGGAGAAGAAGAGATTTGGGGACATTGTTTGCCTTTAAATAGTTGAAGGGTTGTCCTGCAGAAGGGTTAAATTTGTTCTGCTTACCCCAAGAGGGCAGAATTAGGAGCAGTGGGTGTAAATTCTAGAGGCAGATATCTTTTCACTGACTATAGTCTTTCTGTAATTGTTAATATTAAATATGATCTTTGACATCACCTTTTTAATATCAAGGACAAAAAGGTTGATTTTTTTTTTTAAATAGACAGTTGAGTGTATGGGAACATCTTGATACTGGAGGACATTTTGGCTGCTTATTTAACTTGATCAGTTTGAAAAGGAAACCAAATAAGCCTCATTGGTTTCATATTGTTCTCTTTGGCATGCTGCTTTTATAAAAGATTAGTGTCATCCTTACTGCTGATGCTAATTGTGTTGAGGACAGTGAGGGCAGAGGAGGCATAGTAACAGCTTATTTGAGATGTATAGGCAGATTATACTCATTTGCTTGTTTAATTCTCAAGGCTAACTTGTTGGTATAAATGTTTCAATTGAGTATTATGAAATTTATGTGGAAATTTTAAATCATAAAAATCAGTCTAGTTTTTTGTTAGTACAAGTTTGAAAAGATAGTTTTGCCACTAGAAATCAATCCCTGTGATTCTTCAAGAGTCCAAGCTCATGTAGAATGTCTTTTAAGAGATAATTAATTTCCGTACCTTTTACCTGGTTGGGGATTAAATTGTGATGTATGGCTGTTTGCTTTTAAAATACTTTGTGCTCATTATTTTAAACAAATCTTTATGGATAAAGGGATTTTTAATCTATTTCTCAGCCACAGTAGAGAAGTGAGGTAACTTGGCCTAGGTCAGGCACAAAGTCAGTGACTACAACTAAGAGTGGTGCCTTCTAAGTCCTGTGCCTTTTTATTTATTTATTTATTTTTTTGAGGCAAAGCAGTCTTTTCTGTATCAGATAACTGACTAACAAGTCAATATTGTCAGTATAGATAAGGTCTCCCTTCCTGGTGGGATAGCCTCTTTCAACTAGAAAAGTTTTTGGTTTTCAGCCAGTTGTTTCAGCTAAAAGTTTTTTTAAAATTAGCATAAGAGTGAGAGAATCAGCAGAATTCTCATTCTGGACTTTGCCCTAATAATAAATGTTACTGAATTCATAGACGATCAGAGTTGGAAGGGATCTTAAAGCTTGTCTTGTTCAACTCCTGAGAAGTGGTCACCTAACTTTGGCTTAAACACCTCCAGTGACCATGCAGGCCATTCTATTTTCGTATAGCTCTGAGTGCTAGTTCTTCTCCTGTGTTGACCCAATATCTATTTCCATCCTAAGTTCTCTGAACATTGCTCCTAGTTCTGCTCTCTGGAGCTGCACGTATGTTTAATTCTTTTACATGACTACTTTTCACATTTAAACACAGTGACCAAGTTTCTCATCCATTTTATCCAGGCTAAATATTCTTAGTTTCTTTAACTCTTCCTCATATGAATGAATTTTGAGACATTTTGGTTGTTTTCCCCTCCTTGTCCTTCTTCATAGCTGCTCCCCAGACCTGAACTCCATGCACCAGTCTGATTTGACTAGTGTAAAGTATATTGGGACCACCACCTACTTTGTTCTAAATATCGTACTTGTATAGTTGATTTTATGAGCTTAAGTGTGGGATTTACATTTGTTCCTGTTACATTCCTTGTTTTTTTAGTTTTGGCCCATTTTTACAAAACCATGAAGATTGTCTTTTGAATTGATGGCTTATTGTCCTTCTCCCTCCCTTCTATCATCTCTTCTCCTGTGCTTCCATTAATATTTTCACTTTCACTTTGTCAGACTGCCTGAAATTCCACCAAGGAGAGGTTGTTAATAGTAACTTAATTTTATGTATTGCTTGAAGGTTTTCCAAGTGCTTTTATCACAACAGCACTGTGAAGTAGGTAGTTCAAGTATTATCTTTCCTATTTTAAAAAGATTAAGTGAAATGTCTGATTTCATCTATGTGGGAACTCACTTTATTAACAGAGAACAAAAATGGCCCATGACCTAGCAGGTAAGCCTGGGGAGTTGCTTGAGACACACAGGTTACCCTAGCTGAGGAATGATTTGAATCCAGGCTAACCTGACTGAAAGACCAACAATCAATCAATCAACAAGCATTTATTAAGAGTTTGCTAGGCATGGGAATACAAAGCCAAAAGACAGTTGACTCCGCCTCCAAGGAACTGTATTTTCTACACTCATATATAAGTATATACGAAGTGTAGTAAGCTCATTAATTGGGGGGAGACACTAGAAATTGGGGGATCAGAATAAGCCTCATAAAGAAGATGGCTCTTGAGCCAGGTTTTGAAGGGAATTAGAGATTTCAGCATTTGGAGATAAGGAGTCAGTGACTACCAGTCATGAGGGGCAGTGTGCATGGTCACCAAAGTTAGAGTTGGTGGGGTGTTAAGGGAATAGCAAAGTGTCCAGATGGGCCAAAGGGTGCTTAAAGAAGTATGATGTACAGTAAGTCTGAAAAGGTAGGATGAGTGCAGGTTGGGAAGGACTAAAACTTCCATTGCAGTTTGTTCTTGGTTCTAAAAGTAGCCTGGAGTTGATTGATTGGGGGAATGACTTGGTTAAATGTGGACTTTAGAAATAGCACTTTGGAGCTTAGAGACTTGAGACGGGGAGACAAATTAAGGTACTGTAATAGTTTATGTAAGGGGCAATGAAGGGAGATATAAGTATAAGTAATTTTCAGATCTAGACTACTTTGAGATAGGGGGGCAGCCCAAGGTTGAGGGAACTGAGGAGATGGATTATGGGAAATGGATCAAGACCAGAAAGTGGGAAAATTCCAATGACAAATCTTGCCTGGTATCTATTCAGAAAAGTGGAGATACTCTTCCTTTTTTTTATCCTCTTCTGCCTTAGAGATTGGGCTTGTGATTTCATTGGGGGGAGTAAGGGAAGGAAATAAGCATTTATTAAGTGCCTCTTATATGCCAGGTACTGTGCTGTACAGATATTATCTTAGTTCCTCACAGCAGTCCTTTGAGGTAGGTGCTGTTTTGATCCCCATTTTACAGTTGAGGCAACTGAGGCAGTCAGATTAAAGTGTCTTGCCGAGGATCCCACAGCTAGTAAGTGTCTGAGGCTGGATTTGAACTCAGGTCTTCTTAACTCCGAGCCAAGTGCTGTACTGTGGCATCTTGCTGCCTTATGGTTGTAGGGACCTACTGCATGAAGAAATTCAGGTTGGCACCTTCTTGGCAACATATCTTTCCTGGAGCACTGAGAAGTTAAGTGACTTGCCCAGAGTCACCAACTTGGGACATGTTAGAGGCAAGACTTGAACCTGGGTTGTCCTGGCTCCAAGGCTGGTGATCTATCTGATATACAGTGCTGCTGCCTTTCTTTTGCAAAGTAGCCGAAGTTTCTATGACCCTGAACACAGGTTAAAAACTCTTAAGTATGGTAGTTCAGCTACACTCTGGAACCTAATTGTTGGTGATACTATCTAAATAGGTTTTGATGATTAGGTTTTTAGGCTCTACCATGTTTATAATAATGCTTTAGTAGGAAAATTTCCTCGGAGTTCCAGTTACAAATTGATTTTTTTAAAAATATAAAACAACCACAACCCTTTGTAATCTGAGGATTTAGTTTACTTCACTTTATGTAATTGATAAACTTGAATATGGTAGTTGGTTAGCTTTGTGTCTGAACTCCCCTTTTAGTTTGGAAATCAGGTTTACCTATCTTCTTTCTCCTGCTGGTCACTGAATAAATCACAGAGAAACAGGCCTAACAGACCATTCATTGTCTTCAAAGTCCAAGATCTGACCTCTTGTTCTTTTTTGTCCTTTGACCTTCTCTGACAGTAGTAGGCATTAAAAAAGATTGCTTGGTTTTCAAGAAGCATTACTGCCTTCCAGTTCCTATTTAATCTGGTACTGTTAAAATTATTTCTTTATAAAAGATGATTCTCTGTGCACTGGTCATATTCCAAAGGCATTGGTGAAGAGTTGATAATAGATCTTAGAGGCCCACATTAAAACTTCTGTATCTTGTTCACTGACTTGTATAAAAACCATTCAGTACCATTATCAGTCTTGGGTCTTGGCAGCTGCTAAGCAAGAATGTGAACTTTTTGGAATAGCTAAACACCTTAAGGCTATTTATTACATAATTGTATATTCAGGGTAAATGCTATTCTGTTTACAGTACTCTTCATTACCACTGCAATTAAATAGGTGTATGTGATAAAAATACTATTTTTCAGTCTTTTCACAAAGTTAAGTTCCAGGATGCAAATAAGGGACCCAGGATATGTTTTGGCCCTGCAAGGAAATTTTCTAAGTAAATATTTGAAAGATGTTGGTTGCTAGACTTTTTGGAGTTGCTAGATCTTATCATTGTTAGCTTGTTTTAATGACATTTCAATGTTTTTCTCAACTCTCCCTCCCTGTCCTCCTCCAAAAAAATATTATCTGGCACATTTTTATTATTATACACTCACAGACCTTTAGATTTGCAAGGGACCTTAGGGATTGTCTAGTCGAACACCATATTTACAGCTGAAGAAAAAGCAAAATAAAAGGTTTTGGAATTAAAAAAAATACATAATTCATAGTACATGTGGTGTTGCAAAAGCAGCGGTGGAAATCATCTTTGTAAGAACATCGAGGGTCTTCAAGACCATTCTGTTAGTAGAATCAAACACTTCTCTAAGTGTTGAGTGTCAGCCTTGTATCTTCAGTGAAGATTGAAGGAATCTGAAACAATTTAAAGAAGGCAGGTCTTAGGGCAACCCTAAAGGGGGATCCTCATTGGTAATAGGAAATGAGGAGCAGTCACTGAGCTTAATGTCTAGTCTGCCCATGGATTGAGAATGGTTTATGAAATGAGAACAAAGTAGAAAACCAAACCAGGAAGCCCACAGGTCCTTTATGATTTTGAGACACAGCATGGCAGGCATTACCCATGTGCATCAATCTTGACACTGCTTTGAGGGTCTGTAAAACTCTGATAACGACTGTCAGGATTAGAAGCCTTGAATTGGCACAGACATTTCATTTGTTTTTTGGGAGCAGTGATATCAATGCTTTATGCAAAGCATATTTATAATTAAACAGCAAGATGAGATCCTGGAATGTAGCTAGTCACCTAGGCCTTTGCACCACAACTTGATTAGGGTGAACATGTACTGAGAAGGGCTCACAGCAGGATACCCATGCAGCTGTTGTTTGGCTCACAGAAATGGGGCAACTGCAAGAGGAGAAGGCAGGAGGAATGCTTGAAGGACATTCTAAAACCCAAGTTAAAGCCTTGTGGCATAGCTTCTGACCACTGCACAACAGAGGCCAGTATTAAGGGAGAGGGTGGTTCATTGTCAAAGACTCTGGGCCAGGAGCAGGAGAGCCACTTGCCAAGTGGACTGACTTGCAAAGATTGACTGTAGCTGCAAATTAAAGGATGATCTCTTGTCTGTAATAGTGTTTTCACTCGAACACATAGTGATGGCTGTCTGTGATGGTGCCTTTTACTGTGGAAGGCAGTCATGCATACATAGATCTTAAAAACTTTTCTGGAATAACTCTTGTCTTCCTGAATGAAACACTTCTGATATTTTTCTTACTCCTGAAGTAATTTAATAATTTGGTTGAGTAATTGTAACCAGATAAAAGTTAACTGAAGGAATCTGAAACTGAGTCTGAAGAAGGCAGGTCTTAGTGCTACCCCAAGAGGGATCCTCATCAGCAGTAGAGAGTGAGGAGTAGTCACTGAACTTCATATCAAGCCAGCCTATGGATTGAAAATAGAGTGTGAGATGAGAACAAAGTAGAAAACCAAACCAGGAAGGCTTTTGTCTGTTCACATTTACTTAACTAATTTATCAAAGCCGTGCATATAATTTGGTCATGGAAGCTGGAATTCCTAGAGTTGGAATCCTTCAAGGCCTAGTTTAGGTACCACCTCTTTCCCTCTTTGCTGCTGTGTATTCTGCCTGTACCCCCAGCTACCCACCCTCCAAATGATCCCTTCCTTCTGAATGTCTCAGTATACTTCTTCCTGTATTTTTTCTATGCATGTGTATGCTAATTTGGATTAAAATTTTTTGTGTATTTGACCTATTTCACTTGTCATCAAGATGAAAGCTCTTTGAAGTCAGGGTCATGTTTTTATTCATCTCAATTATCTTCAGCATTTGGTATGTAATAGGTGCTCAATAAATGTTTATTTAATTGAATTTTTGTTGAATCATAGAAAGCATCACTGTAAATAAGTCACTTTTGTACAGATAAGAGAAAATGACACTTAGGGAGGCTGTGGCTTGACCAAAGTTACACAGTAATTTAGTGGCAGAGTCTTTACTAGTGTTACTTTTTTCATTATACAATATTAGATTAAATTCAAATATTTGAGTATCACTGTGTACATAAGCTATGTCCTAGGTGCTTCAGAGGATGCAGAAGAAAATAGAAAATGTACAGTGGTGGAGACACATATACACCAAATATTCAAATCAGGATCTAAGATAGTATATACTTAAGTGTTTTGAGAAGTCTAAAGATCTTGTGGAGAAACAGAGGCTCTGATAGAAATATTTGAAAAAAAGGATAAATAACCAGCTCTTGTAGGGGATAAGTGTTGAGTATTTCAAGGGATTATTAAAGGAGATTAAAGTATTTTTTAAATGGAGTAATAATAGTGTTTAGGTACTTTAACAATTATTTGTTGTAATTATACTCAACAAAAATTAAGTCCATACTATATGCAATGACCTGTGCCAGGCACTTGGAAAACAAAGGCAAAAAAGAGTTGTGAAGGATTTTTCGATGAATGGGAAGTGGAGGAAGTAAAGGCAAGGAGTAGAGTTAACTTTTTTCCCAATAGCTTGAAGGGATGGCAGTATTCAAATAAAGATTTTTCTTTTTCCTAAAAAACATTTTATTTATTCCTTTTTAAAACTAGCTATTTTTTGGTGGTCCCCCTTCTACAGCTGTCCATCCTCCCTTGTAATAAAGAAGTATAATTAAGCAAGTCCGAAAATATATGTGTACCTCTTTCTGCACCCAGAGTCCACCATCTTTCTTCTAAGAGGGAGACATGTATATTTCATTATCTGGCTTCTGGAATCAGCAAGACTGGTCATGGCAGTATCTTTCAGTATTGTTTTCTTTTATGTTATTGAGGTCATTGAATGCTAGTTTTGCTCATTTTGTTCAGTATTGCTTTTTTTAAGTTTCTTTGGATTAATCCTATTTATCATTTTATGGCACAATAATCTGTTACATTCATGTAACAATTAATGAGTCTCTAATTGATGGATATCAACTTTGTTTTCAGTTTTTTGCTTCCAAAAAGTGTTGTTGTAAGTATTTTTACATTTGTATAGGTGACTCAATGGATGCTAGACCTGGAATCAGGAAGACTTGAGTCAAAATGTGGTCTCACACATTTACTAGCAGTGTGACCCTAGGCAAGTCACTTAACCTCTATCTGCCTTTCTCATCTATGTAATAGGGATAATAATAGTACCTACCTCCCAGGGTTTTTGTGAGGATAAAATGAGATAATATGTAAAGTACTTTATAAATTTCAAAACATTATATTAATCCTAGTAATGATATCTTTCCTTTTGTCTCTGACTTTCTTAGTGTATATGTTAGTAGTGGTATTACTAGATTTGAGGATATGTTCAGTTTAATGGCTTTTCTAATATAATTCTGAATTGTTTTCCAGAACAGTTGGACCAATTCATCACACTACCAACAGTGCATTAGTTTTCCTATCTTCCCAAAACTCTTTAAACATTTATCTGTTTCCCTTTTTTGTAATTTTTGTCAGTATGAGATGAAATTTCAAGTTTTTAAAATTTTCATTTCCCTAGTGATTTGGAGGATTTTTTTATATGGTTGTTGATGGTTTATCTATCTTCTTTTGAAAGCTGTCTTTTCATACCCTTTGACTGCTTATCTGTTGGGGAATAGCTTCAAGTAAAAGTTTTTATAAGTATTGGGGAGAACTAGGTAAGCTTTTAGATGATGGAGAAGTCACTAGATTGGGACAAACTGAAGATGAGGGAGGGAGGAGGAATGATTATTGGAGCTCCACTCCAAGGATACAAGTAGAGAAATTAGCTTCGGTAAGAAGAAGCATCTGTTCTTCAGAGATGAGCAAAGAAGGAGAGAATGGGGGATAATGTAGAGAAATCTGGAATAAAGGGGTACAGGGAGCTCACAACTGATGGTCTTGGGTTTTTTTCTTAGAATGGAAGGTGAGGCACTCTGTTGAGAGGGAGGGAGTAGGGAGTGATATGGAGGGAGGATGGAGCTTGAAGAGAGAATGTTTGGAACAGCAGCTGAGGGTCACGATGGATAAACTGGGAGGTGAGAGTGTTCATGAGGCCATCCTTACTTATATTGAAGTGCCCAAGTATGAGGGAGCAGATTGGGTGGAAAAGAAGACTGCGAGTAGGTATTGAACCCCTCTAGAAAGGAGAAAAATTATGACATAAATAATAATATAATATTATTATCTTCTGAGAAACAATGAATAAAGAATTCAAGGAAGCGTGAGAATACTTGTATGAATTGATGTAAAGAAAGTAGAACCAAGAGAACAATATGCACGATGATTACAATAACAACACTAAAAAGCAGTTGAACTCTTGGTAAATTGTAGTAAACAATCTTGTTCCTAGGGAATTGTTGAGGAAACAGACTGTCCTTTTGGTAGGAGAAAGAACTTTCTTAACAAATAATGTCGTCCTGTTAAGGAATAGACTCTTTTGTGAGCTCTGTGTTCCTGGAAGTCTTTGAGTAGAATTTGAAAGCCCAGATATCCTGAAGTAGAGATTCCTGAATGGGGGTCAGTTTGAAGGAAATTATCTTCAAAGACCCTTTAAAATCCTAAAGTACTAGGATTAAACCTTCTGTTTAGCTTCTAGAGCAGTGGTCTCCTCAGCCCATTTACTAGATTGAATTTGGGTTGTTGGTGGTCTGTTTAAATGAGAGATTGTTAATATGGCATTATACGAAGATGGCGAACAATGCTCCGAGATTCTTTGGTTTGCTATAGTTATGATACATATTCCATGAAAGAATGTTTTACAGTGGATTAATTTTTTTAAATTAAGTTTTTTTTTTTCAATTTTGAAGTAATTATTCCCCTCGCTATCCCTGCCTTTTTTTTTTAACCTCAGCTGAAGCATAATAGATTCTCCTCCAGTCTCTTTATTTTTACTCTGTGTGTCTCTGTTTCAGTGTGTTTCTTGTAAACAACATATTGTTGGATTCTGTTTTTTAATCCATTCTGCTCTCTGCTTCTGTTGTAGAGATGAGTTCATCCCATTCATAGTTATGATTATTAACTGTGTATTTCCCTCCATGCTATTTTTTCACCTGTTTATCTTTTTCTTTCTCTCCTTTTAACTCTGTTCACCCTTAAAAGTTTGTTTTGCTTCTGCCCACTATCTCCTTTAATCTTCCCTCTCTTTTTTTATCCCCCCCCATCTCTTTCCCCTCCTATTTCCTTAGTGGGTGAGATAGATTTATATACACAACTTGAGTATGTGTGTGTGTGTGTTTGTGTGTGTGTGTGTATATATGTATGTATGTGTATATATTCTTCCCTCTTTGAATCAATTCCAATGAGAATAAGGTTTAAGCGTTGCCCAGCACCCCCTCTCCCCATTTTGCCCTCCGTTGTAAAAGCTCTTCATTTTGTGTCTTTTTTATGTGTGAAAATTTTCCCCATTTTGCCTCTCCCTTTCCCCTTCTCCCAGTGCATCCCTCTTTCTTACTCCTTAATTTTTTTTGGTGATCATTCCAACATAATCAACTCACACCCATGCCCTCTGTCTATGTATACTCCTTTTAAGTGCCCTAATAATGATAAATTGTCATTTAATGATAATAGTGATAAAAGTTCTTAAGAGTTACATATATCATTTTCCCCATATAGGAATGTAAACAATTTACCTTTATTGAGTTCCTTATGATTACTCTTTCATGTTTACTTTTTTATGCTTTTCTTGAGTCTTGTGTTTGATCAAGTCAAATTTTCTATTTAGCTCTGGGTGTTTTTTTAAATAGAAAGTCCTCTATTACATTAAATATCCATATTTTCCCTGAAGGATTATACTCACTTTTGTGGAGGTGGGGTAGGTTATTCTTGGTTGTAATCCTAGCTCCTTTGCCTTCCAGAATATTATTTCAAGCCCTCTATTCTTCTCTCCCACCTTGGCTTCTCCAGCAAATTGCCCCACAATAATCTTATCTCTCCTTAATCTTCAATCCTTTCCTATCTGTTGGTCTCTTACCCTTCTGTCTCCAAACATACCCAAATCTCCACTGTTCTTTAAAAACAAAAAACCGAAATCTTTTTTAGATCCTGAAATTTCTTCAAACTATTGCCTTTTCTCTTTTTTTCTCAGCTAAACTTCTAGAAAAAGCTATCTACACTCACTCCCAGCTTTCTGCCATCTGTTTTTTTAACTCATCTGTTAGCTGAAAGTGCTTTCTCTGAAGTTCAGATTTAATGGTCTTTTTTCAGTCTTTTTGATGTTTCTGCAGTATCTGATGTTGACCACCTTCTCTTTTCCTAGATTTTATGATATTGCTCTCTTGGCCCTCCTTCTACCTGCCTGACTCATCAACCTTAGGCGCCTTTGCTAGATCATCATCCATCGTCCATTCTCTGTATGTATATGCAAGGCTGTGTTCTGGATTCTCTCCTCTCTCTCAACTCTTATTTCTTGGTTGCCTGATAAGGTCACATGAAATTAATTTTTATCTCTATGCTGATGACTGTGCTATGATGCTATGATGATATCCATCCCTAGTCTTTCACTTGAACTGCAGTCCCACATCTTTTGGACATTTCAAACTGTACATCCAAAAGGCAACTCACATTCAATGTGTCCAGCACTGAACTTAATATTTTTACTCCCCCCCCGCCCAAAAAAAAATACACCCTTCTTCTGAACTTCCCTATTTCTGTTGGGGACACTGCCACCTTTTTCTGATAACCGAGGTTCACAATTGCAGTGTAAAAGCTCAACTCCTCATTCCCATTCACCCCACGTTTTCAAATCATTGCTAAATCTTACCATTTCTGCTTATGTAACAGCTGTCATTTATTCTTTTTTTTTCTATTCACATGACTACCTCCCTAATTCAGGTCCATGTCACTTATTTTTTCTCATTCAATTTTGTTTTAGGTTTCAGATTCTCCCCTTCCCCCAGCGAGTGAAAAGACAAGATGTGCAAAACCCATTACAGATATGAAATCATGCAAAACAAATTTCCTCATTAGCCATGTTAAAAAAAAATTAGCCAAGAAAAAGAAAGGAAAAAATATGTTCCAGTCTGTATTCCCTATCTGGAGATGGATAACATTTTTCATCATTTGTGTTTTGGAACTGTGGTGGGTCTTTGTGTTGACCAAGAAATACCAATTCTTTCACAGTTGATTATCTTTATAATATGCTTGTGATGTTCATGTAAGTCTTCCCAGGTTTTTCTGAGCCCATCCCCTTCATCATTTCTTACTGTGCAGTAGTATTCCATGACATTCATATACCATAACTTGTTTAGCCATTCACTAATTGATGGACATCCCCTCAGATTCCAATTTGTTGGCATCACAGAAAGAGCTACTATAAATACTTTGTATATATAAGTCTGTTTCCTTTTTCTTTGATCTCTTTGGGTTATATCCTACTAGCAATATTGCTGGGTCAAAAGGTATGTGCAATTTAATAGCTTTTTGGGCATATTTCCAAATTGCTTTCTAGAATGGTTGGACTGGTTCACAGTTCCACTCTAGGTGTATTAACATACTTGTTTTCCCACATCTCACCCCCCACCCCCACCCTCCACTCACCCTCCCACCCAGCATTTGCTATTTTCCTTTTCTGTCATTTAAAAAAATTTTTTTCAGGCCCATATCACTCTTGCTTGGTCTACTGAAATAGTTTTCTAATTGATATCCGTGCTTCAGGTCTCTACTTCCCCAGTCCATCCTCCAAACAGTTTCTAAAGTGATATTCTTTCTATAAAAATAGATTTTTATTGATATATTTTATTTTTATATTGCTTAGCTTTCTTATCATATTCCTTTTCCTCTCCCCAGAGAGCTGTTCCTTATGTTTCTTAGAGTCAAGCGAAAAAAAGTTCATCAAACCTGATCAACATGTTGAACAAACTTGTTATTATATGCAGGTTTCCACACTGTGGATCTCTGCAAAGGAGTAAAGGGGAGATGTATTTTCAAATCTTATTTGGGGCTAAATTTTTCTTTTGTAATTGTGCAATCTTCAGTATTGGTTGTTGTGTGGTTGTTTTTTCTATTTACATTGTTGTAGTTGTACATATTTTTTTCCTGGTTCTGTTTACATCAGTTCATGTTAGTCTTTCTGTGCTTCTCTGTATTCATGTTCATCTTTTCTTAGGGCATATTAATATTCCATTATAATCATGTGTACCACAATTATTTTAGCCATTCTCCAATCATTAGCATTTGCTTTGTTTCTTGTTCTTTGCCACTCTGAAAATGCTGCTGTGAATATTTTGGTGCATATGGAATCTTTCTTTTTGTCAATAACCTCCTTGGAGCATGTCTAGCCATGGAATCTTTAGGACAAAGAGATGTGGATGTTTCTAGTCACTTCTTTTGCATAATTCCATTCTGGAAAGCAATTTGGTTGTACTAATTCACAGCTGCTCCAATCATTGTTATTAATATAACTCATATATTAATATATTGTTATTAATATTCTGGGTCTCAAGCCTTCCAACATTGACTATTCCTTTTGTCATCTTTGCCAATTGGTTGGTTATGAGGTGAAACTTTTGGGTTATTTGGACACATATTTTTCTTATTGTTAGAGAATTGGAACATCTTTCATATGGTGGTTAATGGTTTGCAGTTACTATTTGGAGAACTGTTTTGTTCATATCCTTCAACTACTATTGGGGAATGGTTTTCATGCTTATTTATTTTTGTTAGTTTTCTGTCTTGTCTGTATATCTGATATTTTGATACAAAGATTTTTCCCCACTCAATCCAAAGTGATATACATGAGGCACGGGTCCTATTATGTCATACCCCTATTGAATTAACTTCTTCAACTGTTCTCTGTCCCCTCTAGGATTAAATATAAACACCTCTGGCATTTAAAACCCTTTATAACCTGCTCCCATCCTCTCATTCGAGCCTTTTTATACATAGCCCCCGTTATGTACTCTGTGGGTCACCCAGACTGGCTTTCTTATTGTTCCTGCACATAGAACATTCTTATCTCCTTGGCCTTTTGACTGGTTCTCCCTCACATTTGAAATGTATTCCTTTCTCACTTTCATCTCTTAGAATTTCTGATTCCTTTTAAGGTCCAGATCAAGTACCATTTTCTACATAAAATTCTTCCTAATCCTCCCAGTTGCTATGCACTATCCCCAGAAATTATTTTGTATTTCTCTTGTATATTCCTGTGCACATTGTCTCTTATTGTTGGATTATAAGGTCCTTGAGGGCAGGGACCTTCTTTCTTTGTCTTTCCAGTGCCTGGCACAGTGCCTTCTATATGGTGGTTGTTTAATAAATGCTTATTTTTGGATGGTAAGGGCCTGGATTCCTGTTGTTTGAGTATCAATTTGGATGTTTAGCCTGGAGTAGGGAAAGGAGGGGATGGGGGTAGAGGTGGAGGTGTTAATACAAAATGGACATAATAGCTAGCTATCTTTAAATATTTGAAGGACTGCCAGATAGGAGAGGCAGTAGACATGTTTGGTTTGGCCTTGGAGGGCAGAACTAGGAGCAATGAGGTAGATGTTTCAGTGATGTAGATTTGGGTCTGATGTTGAGGAAAAAAATTATAATAGAATGGGCTGCCCAAGGAGGGAAGACCCCTTTGGTAGAGGCCTTCAGGCAGAGGCTGGATACCTTCCTGCTTATGTTGTCATTGGCATTCTTTTGAAGCATATGTTAGACTAGAGGACGTCTGAGCTCCCTTCCAAATTTGAAAATTGTGACAATGTGGAGCTGGACAAAAGGAAAGAGAATAGGATTGCAAATATACATTTAGGTGACTGTAAACAAATTTAGAGGTGGTAATTGAATATATAGGAGCTGATGAGGTCATCAAGGATGTTATCTCACCCAGTTGGAATGGAAGCCCCTTGAGGGCAGGGGCTGTCTCATCATATCACAGTGCCTACAGAATAGTAAGTACTTAATAAAAGCTTTTTCTTTTTCTTTTTTTTCAATAAATTTTTATTGATAGCTTTTTTTTTTTAAAAACACCAAAATTTATCCTAGAATCCCTTGCTCTTTTCCTCTTGAGAGCTAGGTGATGTAGCATGTGAAGTACTGAGCCTAGGAGTCATGAAGACTTGAGATCAAATTAAGCCTTAAATACTGTGTGGACTGGGGCAAGTCACTTAACCTGTCTGCCTCAGTTCCGTCAAATGTAAAGTAGGAATAATAATAACACCTATCTCCCAGGGTTATTGTGAGGGTTATATGAAACAACAGTTGTAAAGTGCTTAGTGTAGTGCCTGGAACATCCTATATAACAATATTTTTTAAAAGCAAAGAAGAGGAAAAAAATAAGTACAACTGCTCAATACATAGAATAAGTCTGAAAATACATTCAATGTACCATACTTGTGGACCTATTTGTTCATATCAGCAGACCACTTATCTGTTGGGAATAGCTTTTTTTTTTTTTTTTTTTTTGTTAAATATTTCCCTGGGAGTTGATCTGCCAGATTGCTTTCCAGTTTTCCCAGAAGTTTTATCAAATAATGAATTCTTTACTAAGTAATTTGTATTTTTTCCAGTTTATCAAAGAACATTGGTTCATTGAGTTTCATTATTCCTTATTTTCTCTTGTCTAGTCTGTTTCATTGATTTACTTCTTTCTAATATATACTTTTAAAAAACTAACTAATCAATTGGTTCATCCAAGAGAGTACCATCACAGAAACTGAGGAAGGAGAGTATTGATAAAGGTGAATGGGGCTGGCAGTGTCAAAAGCTGTGGAGTTAAAGTAGAATAAGGATTGAGAAAAGACTAAGTTTTACAGTTCAGAAGCTCTTTAGAGAGCAGTTTGTGGAATGGTCAGGTGAGAAGCTGTGTGGCAAGGGGTTGAGAAGTGATTGGGAGGTAAAGAGAGGTATAGAGTCTAGACGTTGGGTTGTGAAAGAGAGAAGGGATGAAGTCAAACTGAGCCCTGTGATATTAGGAGCTACCTGATCTGTAGTTTAAAGACTGGATAATTGACTGATGTTAACAGTTTAAGAGTATTTAAACCCTGAAACAGTGACAACTTCTCTCCTGAGAAATGAACTATGAAGGGCCAGAGTAAGAATGGTTTAGGTGACCCTTCTACGTCATCTGCAAGATTTCAACTTTGGCCGGTGAGGATTGTAGGCTGCTTTGGCTGTTGGCTCTGGGCTGTACTTATTTGCTCTCTCATGAAGGCTATTTAAAGTAATAACTAGATTTTCAGAACAGGTGCCTTCCAGCAAATATTATTTTTAGTTTGATCTGACATCAGAAGAAGATGTCAGGCTCTTGTGTAAAAGTTTTAAAATTATTCACTTGGGCATTGATGAATAAATGGGTCTTGACACTAAATGAAAAGTTGCTTCTTCCTTTCATCTGTATTTGCTCAGCAGTTCAGCGACAATTTTCTCCTCCTATTGGTTAATTAAAAGCAGCATTTTATAGCTTAATTGGTCTCCCCCCCCCCCCCATTATGCAGTTGGGGTTAAGTGACTTGCCCATGGTCACACAGCTAGTACTTGTCAAGTGTTTGGTCTGAGGCCGGATTTAAACTCAGGTCCTGTGCTCTATCCACTGTGCCATCTAGCTGCCCCTTAATTGGTCTTAAATTGCTAAGTGAAAACCTATTTAGATTGGAAGTGGAGATAGCTGAACTAGGTGGAGCCAGATAAGCTGATGAGGTTTTGGCATGTGGAGCAGAATTTTTGCTCCAAAATGAGGATTTGAGGATGTGTAGTGTCTTTTTTTTCCCTGAGTTCTAAAAATCTCATTTCTTGTTAGTTGTCAGATGGTGTACTCAAAGCCCTGGAGGTTGCCTTTGAGCACCAAGCTCCCTGCCCCCCCCCTTCCCCCTTTTCAATAACAGGCTTCTGGCTAAAATGATGAGGTAATATCTTTCTATTGCATTGTTGTCCTTGAGTGAGTCACTATGTTTTTTAGAAAATTATACCCATGGTATTTAACTTTTGGGGAAGCAATAGTTTTTCCTTCGTTTGAATTGAATGTGTTATTGCTATAAGAACCAAATAGAACTAAAATCAGATGAATTTTAAAAATAATTTCAGACATCTTAATTTCTGAAGTACTGGCATAATACTGGTGGGTATTTTACACGTGAATTGTTCCTTATACACAGGACAGTGTTCTTAAACTCTCCAGGTTTGGAGCTCCTTTTTATGGTGCCTTCTTGACCCTTTTTTAAAAGATAAGATTGGAATAACAAGTCTTTGTGAAAAGAACAGATTTAGATAGAATTTGAGGCCGTCATTATTGGCATTAAAAGGATCTTACTGAGGCTTTAAACCATATTTATTAGTAATCTTACTGATGCTTTAAGCCATATTACTTAGTTAGAATCTTGTTTTCAATAAACATTTATTATGTTCTTACTGTGTGTTAGGGCCCTGGTATATAAAAACAAAAATGACAGTTCCTGCTTACCAAGGACCTTATATTCTATTGGTGGAGACAGGCTGTACATGCTTAAAGATAAAAGGAATAAAACACTTTCATTTTATCTCTTTTCTCTCTCCTATCACCCCTTATAACAAAGATTAAAAAAAGAAAGAAGGGGAAAGAATTCTTCAAAATCACATCTATTGTATCTCTGTGTAGTATTCCACACCTATAATCTCCTACCTTTGCAGTAAGGGCAGGGCAGTACATTTTCTCAGCTCATCTTCCTACTGAGTTTGCTCATTAACAATTATAGTTATTCTTTTTTTGTCCTTGCCAGTAACATTTTTGTAGTAATGTGTACGCTGTTTTCCAGTTTAGCAGATCATAGAAGTCTTTATATTGATCACTAATGTTCCATTACATTTAAGTTCCCTTAGCCATTCATCTCTCAGTTGATGGACTTGATTGAAGCTTAAAAAAAGAACCAAAATGTAATCACTTTCTAGTACTACCTTTCCCTTGTGACAAAGTCTGTCTGCTTAACTGCCTGCAGCATTCTACATCTGTCCACTGCCTCTGGAATCAAAATGGATCATTAAGTTAATCATAATTCATTTTTTTAATGTTATTTTATTGTATATGTGTTGCTTTCTTCACCCTTTTTCAATTCATGCAAGTCTTTCCAAATTTCCTTGAATTCTTTGCATTCATTATTTCTTATTCAATAATTCCATTATATTCACTTGCTACAGTTTTTCAGCCATTTCCCAAGCAGTAGGCATCTACTTTATTTCCCACTTTTTTTTGCTGTGACAAAAAGGATGCTCTGAATATTTTGGTGTATATGGGACCCTTCTTTTTGTCTTTGACCTCCAGTTACCTTTTGTGCATAATTCCAAATTGTTTTCTAAAGCAGTTGGACTAATTCACTATTTGATTTATATTTTTCAGCAGTTGAGGGATTTGCCAGTTTGTTTCTGTTTTTGAACTAGACATTAATAGGACTGTCACTTTTGTTGATAAACCATTAAAAATTTAGACCTTATAGCCTCTTTCCTAAGATGTAAAGAAAGGAAATAAAATTAGCAAGTACTTCTGTTTACTTAGGTGGGTTATACTGATCTTAGGGATGGAAAATAAAAACTTTTGGTATATGGATTCAACGAACATTATTTTTATGATTATACTTGTTCACATTTTCCATGAACTTGTTTAGAAGGGATTATAGTCAGTATATAGTTCAGATAAAAATTTAGGCTATGAAAAGAAGCAATTATGAACTTTGTATATTTCTCTAGGAACTAGGAGATCAAAAAGATTTGGTGCTCCATAGTCTAGTATTTATATTCTGCTATAGTGGTTAAAATGTGACCACAGAAACTTATATCTTTTATAAAGTTCTGTTAACTTTAGTGCAGGATGCTTATAAATTTTCAGATTATCAGAAAATTAGGGTACTGATTCCTTCATTTTTTTTTTAAGTTTTATTTTTTAAAATGAATTTTTATTGCTATATTTTATTTTTGAATCAGGTATATTTCTTTTTATCCATGTGACTGATCATGGGTTTTTCCCAAGGCTCTGTACTGAACCCTCTTCTTTTCTTCCACTCTGCTATTTTGCTTGGTGAAATCACCTCCCATGGATTTAATTTTCATCTTTATGCAGATAATTTTCAGGTCTGTTCATTCAGCTGTAACTTCTGTCCCGACCTTCATTCTCTCATCTTAGACTGCCTGTTGGGGATTTAGAACTGGTTATCCTGTGGACTTTTTTTTTTTTTTTTTTTTGAGGCAGTCAGGGTTAAGTGACTTGTCCAAGGTCACACAGCAGTAAGTGTCTGAAGCCGAATTTGAACTAAGGTCTTCCTGTTGCTAGGGCGGGTACTCTTTTCACTGTGCTGCCATTTCCGGTAGACTCTAAAATTCAACATGTGCAAATGTACAAAACTAAATTCATTATCTTTCTTTCCAGCCTCCCCGTCTTCCTCACTTATTACATTTGAGGGTACCACTATTTTCCCAGTAAACCGGGTGGGTGACCTAGGTGTCAATTTTGACTTCTCAGTGTTCAGTTGATTTACAGGTTCTTTTTTTTTTTTTTTTTTGCCTTCTCAGCATCTCTCCTTCCCTTTCTTCTCCTCTGATACTGCCACCACCCCAGTCTGCATCACCTCAAGGCCTGGACTGTTGGCATTAGCCTTCTGGTGAGTCTCCCAGCCTCAAGTCTCTCCCTACTTCAGTTCATCATCCACTCAGCTACCAAAGAGATCTTTCTAAAATATAGATCTGAACATGTCATCCTCAATCTCCTACTCAGTTAACTCCAGTGGCTCCTTGTGGCCTCCAGGAGCAAATATAAAATCATCTTTTCATAATCAAGTCACTTTCCACCTTTCCAATCTTCTTATACGTTACTCCCTAGCATATGTTCTACACTCTAGTGACCTCCTCACTGTTCCTCCTACAAGACACTCTATCTCCTGACTTTGAACCTTTGTACTGGCTGTTCTCCATCCTTGGAATGCTTTCCTTCCTCCCTTCTTCCTGGTTTCTTACTTACCTGAAGTCTCTGCTAAAATTTCACCTTTTGCAGAAGCCTTTCTTAGTCTCCCTTAATGCTAATGTCTTCCCTTTGAGATTACCTCCAGTTTACCCTTTATAGATCTTGTATGTACATACTTGTTAGTTGGCCCTCCCATTAGAATGTAAGGTCTTTGAGGACAGGGACTAGTTTGGCCTTTCTCTGTATTCCTGTTGCTTAGCAGCGTCTGGCACATAAGAAGCATTTAGTAAATGCTTGTTAACTGACTGACTTTGATCTCATTTACCCCCAACCCTCCGTAGCCATCCCTTAGAATAAAGAATTAAAAAAAGTTCAGCAGAACCATCCAACACATCCAAATGGACATTATATGCAACATTCCATTCCTGTGGACAGGGAATGAATGTCTTTTCACATCTGTTTTTTGGGGCCAAGCTTGATCATTATCATTTTGCAGCACTTAGTTTGTTCTGTTGTTCATTGTTGTCCTGGTCCCTTTTTACTTCGCTTTGTTTCACTTGCCCAATTGTGCAAGAGCCTCTGGTGGCCACCAAATCATAGGGAGGCACTGGAGAACTTAGCAATACTGACCATAAATCATTATAAAGAAATGCTTCTTTCTCTACTCCATTGCTTTTGACTCTATGTGAACTCTAGTTAAGGCTACCTTCTTCAAGTTGTAAGATCAGCTTAAAATGCTTTCGGTTATACTTCACTATCCTAATAGAGGATGGTTTATTGAAGAATTTTTACAGGAGATTCTCATTTGAGTTTAGCATTTTTAGAAGCTAAAACTACTTGTGCATCTATGAATTAGACATATTCAAGAAAATTATTAAATGAAAACTTGGCATCTGGGTGTCCTCCCCAAATTCTTTCTCATTTTTTATGTTTAATGTTCATGGCTTGATGTTTGTTTAATTGAACAGAATCAATCATGTTTAACACTCCCTTTAAGTGTAGTGGGAAATACCTTGCCTGTTACTTTTGGTCATGGTTCATGTTGTAAAATTCACTAGTTTGGGATTAATAGCTACCTGCAGAATGAAAATTATAAAACAAAATAAAACTACCTCCAGCTGTTTTTTAAGTCCTTTCATAGGCATAGCAGGTTGAGTGGTAGAATACAAAACCTCAGGTTTGGAGCCTGGTCCTGTGTTCAGAACTCCTGATGACTTGTGTGACCCTGGGCAAGTCACTGAGCCACTTGTTTTCCTTCTCTGTAAAATGAGGAGTTTGAACTTGATGATTTTTGAAGCATCCTTATACCCTTAAATCTTACGGTCCTGATCTCCTCTCTTAGATTATAAGTTATGTAAAGTTATTTAGCCTGTAGATGTTGTCCTCCATCTCACCAAATGTTTACCTCTTAGTGGGGGACTTAAAAAATTTTTGGATGAATGAACAAGATGGCAGTTTGGAAGGAAGGGGCTTGGGGAACATGGGTTCAAATCATAGCTTTGCCACTTACTACTGCTGTCACCTTAAAAAAAAAATCCTTCAACCTTGCTGGGCCTTTGTTCTAGGAAACCAGATGAGATGACCTCTGTGGTCCCTTGAAACGCCAAATCTGTGATCCTACAAACAGGAATTTATTTATCCATTTATCTCTGTGTGTGTGTGTGTGTGTGTGTGTGTGTGTGTGTGTGTGTGTGTATCACTAACAACTGGAGGATTTATGAGAGCTTTTTTGAAGGAGGTTGCACTTGAATTGACCCTTGAAGAGATCTGGGGTTTTATAGAATTGGAGATGAGGAAGAGGGAGAGAATTCCACGTGTCGACAGCCTGTGCAGAGACATAGAAGGCTGGAATGTTGTGTACTGAAAATAGAGCATTGGCCTGTTTGGATGTAATGTAGCATGAGTAAAGAGGAGTGACAATTAGTTTGAAAAGGTAGATTGGAGTATTTTTTGGAAGGGTTTTGGTTTTTATATTTCTTTTTAAGTAGGAAGGGGGTGGGAGTGATAGAGGTGCCATAGGAAAAAGAAATTTATGTTGCTTACCTAGGTGACTACAAGAATGGTGACTGAAATAGGGAAGTTAGGAGGGGTACTTTAAGGGTAAAGGATAATAGATAATGTTTTGGGCATGTTGAGTTTGAAACACTTATGGCTTATCAAGTGGAGATACCTATCAGATATCTGGAGATGCAGGACCCTGGAACTCTGGAGGGAGAGACTATGTAGACTTGGGAGTCAATCTGAATAGAGAAGGTGGTTGAGGAATTTAGGTGGTAAAAGGGATAGATGCTGGTCTTGGTGTAAGGAACACCTGAGTTTAAATTCTGCCTTGGGCCCTTCCTAACTGTGTGATCCTAGTTAAGTCATTTAACCTCTCTTCACCTTAGTTTCCTCGTATGTAAAATATAGGGGTTGGAATAGATGAGCTCTAAGGTTCCTAGTAAGTGTCAAGTGTCTGAGGTCACATTTGAACTCAGGTCCTCCTGACTCCAAGGCTGGAGCTCTATCCACTGCACCACCTAGCTGCCCTGCCTTTGAACTCTTAATCTGTCTTTCTGTTATCCAATGGAAGCTCTGAAACTACAAACCCCGTCCCCTGCCCCCATAGGCCCCCCCCAAAATTGCAAAAGACACTGAGAGTAGGATTGGTCAGATGTTTTGGAAAATCAGAACAGAATGTGTCATGAAAACCAGTGAAGATATCTTGAAGGAGAAGGCAGCCCATGCTCCAAAGAGGTCAACACGTTTGAGGACTGAGAAGCTACTAAATACGTTTGCTTATAAATCAGTTTCGGAAAATAGAATAATAAAAACCAGAGTCCTCATAGAATGCTTAGAGATGTTCCAAAGTGTGGAAAGGACTGTCTTGGCATGGAGAGGCTTCCCCTTCACTCGAGATTTTCACTGCAGATGTTGAATTGCTGCTTGTAGGGATTCTTTTTCAGTCATGTGTTGGAATGGATGGTGTTTGAGATCACTTTCAACCTTGAGATTTTGTGTCTGCTCCACCTATCTCACAGGAAATTATGAAGATGCAGTAAAGTAATGAGTATGAGTATTTGTGAAGAGTAAAGTAGTGAGTATGAAAACATCTTGGTAAGCTTTAAAGCCTGTGTAAATATTAATGTTGTGTCGTTGTGCTCTTCGTCATATACTTGATAGCAGAGGGCTGGAAATGGTCCTGGGACTATTTTTTTTTTTTATGTTTAATGTTCAGCAGATTATTGTGCAGATGGCTACATTGATTGCTTTATATAATCGAATAAAAGTATTGGGATGGAAGCCCTTCTTCTTTAGGCTCACTTGAAAGCATCAGTAGACAACTCCAGTAATAGATAGGATGATGGGTATGTTTTATATTTGATACTTTCTCCACATGGTTTTGATTTTCTTCTGCTAAGTCTTTCTGTTTTGAGAGCTTTTCATTTCACATGGATTAGAGATTGCTAATGTTTAGTATGGTGACATCTTTTGAAAACATTTCTTAAAATTTTATGGGTCAGTGTTTTGTCAGATGATGCTTTGGTTCCAGAAGCTCATTTGTTAAATTTTCAAGTATATTTTGAGTTTTTTTTTTGTAGTGCAGTGATTTGTTGTTTGTTAATTTATGAAAGATAGTAAGTTTTTGGTATGTAATTCTGACCACTTGATTGTATGTTTCTTGATATTGGTGCTGAATTTTTGTAACCTGCGATAATATGGTTACAGCTTCTATCGTTTCCTTGCAGAACCTGCATAGATCAATAAATCTGAGCTCTTTGAGAATGACCTTTTAGTTATTTCTAGTGGCACTGACTTAGTTTTACATCTTAATATTAAATATCTGTTTCTATAGGCAAATTCTTATGACCTAGCTATTGGTCTGTGTTTTACTTGTTTGATTTTGTGGATATTGCGAGTTGCTTCTACTTTTGGATCTTAGCTCTTTCACAAGTTAGGAGTTAAACCAAAATGGGCTTTTGTTTATTTATTTTTTGTTTTCAACATTTCGCATTTCAACATTCACAACGTTCTTGAGTTCCAAATTTTCTGCCCATCTCGTCTCTCCCCCCACCCCAAGACAGCGTGCATTCTGAATACCCCTTCCCCTGATCTGCCTTCCCTTCTATCACCCTCCCCCGCTTCTCTTATCCCCTTTCCCTTCTGTGTTTCTGTAGGGCAGGATAGATTTCTATACCCCATTGCTTGTATATTTTATTTCCCAGTTGCATGTGAAAATAATTTTTTAACATTTGTTTTTAAAACTTTGGGTTCCAAATATTCTCCCTTCCTCCTTCCACCCACCCTCATTGAGAAGGCAAGCAACTCGATACAGGTTATACATGTGTAGTCATGCAAAACACTTCCATAGTAGTCATGTTGTGGAAAACTAACTATATTTCCCTTCATCCTAACCTGCTCCCCATTTATTCTATTCTCTCTTTTGACTCTGTCCCTCCTCAGAAGTGTTTGCTTCTGATTAATTACCCCCTCCCCTTCCCCCCTGTTTTCTTGTAGGGTAAGATAGATTTCCATACTCAATTGAGTGTGCATGTTATTCCCTCCTTAAGCCACATCCAGTGAGAGTAAGATTCATTCAAAATGGGCTTTTGTTAATTGTTTTTATGATACTTAGCTAAGCTCCTTCATTGAAATAATAGGACTTTTGGTTGATTTGGGTACAGGAAGGTAATTTTAGAGCATGTTCTTGGGATTGGGCAGAATTTTATGAGGTGCTGCAGTGGGAGAGGGCTTAGTGCAGCTTAACACTTTGGATAGGGACACTGTGATATGGGAGAGGAGTGCAGAAAGGGTACCACAGATAACTTTTGAAACACTTGTGAATTTTGCTTAAGATCTGTTCTGTGCCCAAAATAAGAGAAAGGTGTCTTCATTCTAGTTTCTGCTGTCAGGACTCAAAGCTGAAATTTTAAAGAATCCATTAAACCTCACTGGGCCTCAGTTTCTTCTTATGTAAATTGGTGGATTTGGATAAGATGATTGGAGGCACTTTTCATTTCTGGTTTTAGGATCCTGTGAACTTTGGCTGATACTGCTAGACTTATATTTTTGCCAAATAGAGGTTGAATAACTTTCTGTAGTCTAGCCTGGGAACATAAACAATATTTGTGATGTTTCTACGGACAGATGAGTGCTATATGCCAAACAAATGACTAAAAAAGGGGATTAAGAACAAAATCTATTTGTAAATTGTAGACTACTTTTAATGGAAACTATTACTTAACTGATGAAGGTTCTGAGTAGAGGTGATCTCACTTAGGCAGTAAGAATCATAAAATTGCAGTCTTTTAGATCTAGAAGTGACCTTAGAACTTTAGTCCAATCCCTTTATTTTGTAGAAGAGGAAATTTGAACCTCAGAGAGGTTAACTGACTTGCCAGGATCAAGCCACACACTGCAAATTCAGTCAGTAGAGCTGGGAATACCTTCTGAGGCTGTAATTCTTAAGTGTTCTTTTTGTTACATTATGTTATAATATTCTACCTTCCCTAATTGTGAAAAAATTTGAGGTAAAATACAGGCTAAGCTTTGAAAGTGATATAGGAGTTGGTTTGGAGATGAGAAAAGGAAATTTCTACTGCATTATAGTAAGTGAAAATGCCACATTTCAAGATATGGGAGCAGGAGCAAGCAAATTACAAGGGGCATCACGCATATTGACTTGACTGGAGAAGAGAACTTGTGAAGGGGAGTAAATAATACAAGCCACAACTGCTAAAATCCTCAGGGATATTGAAGTAGAGCTTTGAAAGCTACGCTGACCAGTGAAGATCTTGCTTCTGTTCTCTGCTGGGTCTGTAGTCTTGGGCAAGATGCTTGCCTTAGCAGATTTGTAACTAGAAATATGAATCAGGTTGACCATAAATGTAAGGGCTAGTTGGGCAGGAATATAGTACTTGTAGGGTTGTGAAAAGAAGTAGGCTCTTAGGTTGTATAGTGAAGATGTTTTAAGGAGTGGCAGGCTAGAGCTGGATAATGCTGACAAACATATTTTCTTTCCTAATGCTGTACTAGGTGCACCAGGATTTTGAAATCATGAGAAGAAATAATGAGCCTGCCTCATTGTAGTAGATGTCATCTTTATAAAAGTAGAAAAATCCATGACTCCATCTGACATTTTTCTCTCATGGGGACTAAAACTGATGTAATATGCCTCTCCAGGAGAGTTGAATTGTGTAGTGTTGCCAGTTTTTATACGTAAAATCCCTATAAATGTAGGCTCTGAATTTAAAGGGCTAGAGTTGGTATCTCACTGTGTGGCCTCCCCCCCCCCCCCCCATTTCTTTGCCTTTATCCCACATGGCTCTAATTCTTGTAAGATTGTTGGGAGAAGGTGAAGAAATGATTTCGTTGGGGAGGTAGAAGACTGGGCTTAGACTTAACCTCAGCTCTACCATCACCTTGAAGTTTGCATGAACTTCAGCCAGTCACTTAACCTCTTCTCCTTGGTAAGGTGAGAGAGTTGGGAACCAGAGGTATCCGGGGTTTTTGTGGGGAGAAGCAATCTTTTCATTTGGCATTGGAGTGATGGGAGTGGAATGGTTTACCAGCAATGAAATCTGCATGACATCAGGGCAGAGACAATGCTATTTAATATATTCTCTTCTTGCTGTGAGTCCCACCAAACCAGTAGGAGAGGCATGATGAGAAGTAGCCAACTTGGAAACCTACCAGGTAAAGCTTTGAGATTGGCTGATAAATTCCTGTTGGGAAGCAGGATTACTTAGATCACTTTCAGTTCTAAGATTAGATTGTTTTCTAATTCTGTGATTATACTTTGGCTTTTTCAACAAGTATGTAATTGGGATAAAAGGAACCCTTCTGATTTGGTTTTTGAACACTACACTTAGTCTGTTTCACATCAGCTGGGTTCTCACTGCCACATGTCATTTCTTTAATTTATTTTTACTTTATCCAATTCCCCACAGTAATAGTTTGAAGCTTCCCCCCACAAAACAAAACAAAACAAAACTCTGGAAGCTTTCAGTTCCACTATGTTCTTATGTTTAGCAGTTGACCTTTCCTCCTACTTTACTGAAAAGACAGGATTAAATTTTTTTTTAACTGAAAACTTTCTCAGCTCTTCTTTTCTATACCACAAAACTTCTCTGCTTCATTCATCTTTTATTCCCCTATATCAGAGGAGGGCAGCTAGGCGGTGCAATGGATAGAGTGCTGGGCCTAGCATCAGAAAGGCTTCTCTTCCTGAGTTCAAATCTGGCCTCAGACACTTGCTGTTTGATAAATTACTTAATCCTATTTGCCTTAGTTTCCTCAACTGTAAAATGAGGTGGAGAAACCATTCCAGTATCTCTGCTAAGAAAACCCCCAATGTGGTCATAAAGAGTCAGACATGACTGAAAATGACTGAACAGCAACAGCAGAGGAATAGAGTTCCCTTTCCAAAGTTGGGCCTTTTACTTCCTGGTCTTAAGCCTGTCTTCTCCCACTTCCTTCAGGAATTTAATCCATTGGTCATCCAGTCTGTCCTTTGCATCTTTCAGTCTATTTCATTAGTACTTCTGCTTAGAAACATACTCGTGTTTTTCCATCCTAAAAAACAAAATACAAAAGCCGTCCCTGAACCATCCAATCTTGATGTTTCCTTTTAATGCCAAACATCTGGCAAGAATAGTCTATATTCACTGCTTTTTTTCTCCTAACCACTTATACTGTGAGATTAAGAAGTGAATTTCAACATTGAAGAATTCCCAGGAACCATCTAGTCTAGCCTGTCTGAGACCAAGAATCCATTTTGCAATGTCCCCCAACAAATAGTTAAATAGTTTAATAGTTAAAGGACTTTCACAGCCTGGTGTTTGCCTATCTTTCCAGCCTCATTGGACAGTCCTGGCCCTCCTGCACTCTGTGATCCAGTCAGACTGGCCTTCTCTTTGTTCCTTTCTGCCCTGTGATGTCACTCTCTTCCTTTAAGTTTCATCTCAAGTATAACTTCTTCATATGAAGCCTTACTTGATTTCTCTCTACTTTCAGTGTCCTTCCTCCCAAAAAACCTTGTATTTCTTTTGTATTCACTTTACATTATATACATATGCTGTATGTGCTTAAATATTTCTTTTTCTCCATTAGAATATTTTCCTTACGACTTCATAAGAACAACAGGTCTCCATCTGGAAAAAAGGTCGAGAATAAAAAGGTCATAGTCTTTAGGCATCAGCATAGGATTAATATTAAAATAAAAGTCAAGTGCCTCTTTTTCTTTTGGAGGAGGAATAGTTTCAAAGGAGTTCTGTCTGTGAGTAGGGATTGTTTCTTTGTCTATATTTGTGCCTAGCATAGTGCCTGGAAAAGAGTAGACACTTAATACATGGTTGTTTGTTGATTCACTGAATGAGGGGGAACACACCACTTTCATCCTATATTTGGACAGCTGTTATTGTTAGGAATTTTCTCCTGGGTACAATCCAAATTTGCCTCTCTGTCACTTCCACTCATTGATACTAGTATTGTCTGCAGGAATCAAAGAGAATGAGTCTGACCCCTGTTTCAAGTAACAACCCTTCAGATGCTTGAAGTTTTCTGAGGACTTATGCCCTGTATCTTCTCTTCTATAGGCAAAATAGAAGCTATTCATTCTGTCAATTCTCATAGGACATAAAATCAAAGTTCTTTATTTTCCTTATTGCCCTTCTTTGCTCTCTAGCTTATCAGTGTCATTCTTACGTTGTTGTGCCCTGTCCTGTTAATCTTTGCCTTTCCAAAACAAATTTTGAGTTCTAAATGTTTAATCATGTAAAACATATTTCTATTTTAGTCATTCTGTGGAAGAAAATTCAAACCAAAAAAAAAAAGAGAGAGAGAAAAAACCCTTTAGTCTTTATTCAGACACCAGTGCTTTCTTTGGAGGTGAATAGCATTTTTCATCATAAGTCCTTTGGGATTATCTTGGATCATTGTATTGCTGGGAATAGCTAAGTCATTCACAGTTAAGCTTATCATACAGTATTGCTGCTCTGTGTACAATGTTATTCTGGTTCTCCTCACTTCATTCTGCATCAGTTCATGTAAGTCTTTCCAGGTTTTTCTCAAATCATCCTGCTTGTCATTTCTTAAAGCACAATAATATTCCATTACAGTCATATGCCACAACTTGTTTAGCCATTCTCCAGTTGATAGACATCCCCTCAATTTTCAATTCTTGACTACCACAAAAAGAGCTACTATAAATATCTTTGTACAAGTAGGTGCTTTCCCATTTTTATTGATCTCTTTGGGATATAGACCTAGTAGTGGTATTGCTGAATCAAAGAGTATGCAGTTTTATAATCCTTTGGGCATAGTTCCAAATTGCTTTCCAGAATCGTTGGATCATTTCACAACTCCACCAACAGGATTAGTGTCCCGGTTTTCCCACATCCCCTCCAACATTTATCATTCTCCTTTTCTGTCATATTATCTAATCTGATAAGTGTGTGGTGGTACCTCAGAGTTGTTTTAGTTTGCATTTCTCTAATCAATAATGATTTAGAGCATGTTTTCATATGAATATAGATAGCTTCGATTTCTTCATCTGAAAATTGCCTATTCATATCCTTATAAATTTGACTCAGTTCTATATATATTTGAGAAGTGTGGCCTTTATCAGAGGCACTTGCTTTAAAATTTTTCCCCTCCAGTTTTCTTCTTTCCTCTAATTTTGGTTGTATTGGTTTTTATTGTGCAAAACCGATTCAATTTAATATGAAAATTATCCATTTTATATCTCATTATGCTCTCTATCTCTTGTTTTATCCTAAAGTTTTCCCTTATGCCATATGTATGACAGTAAACTATTCCAAGCTATCCTAATTTGCATATGGTTTCACACTTTAGGTCTAAATCATTTACCCATTTTGATCTAATCTTGGTGTACACAGTGTGAGATGGTAGTCTATGCCCAGTTCTGCTATACTGTTTTCCAATTTTACCAGCAATTTTTGTTAAATAGTTTTTGTCCCAAAAGCTTGAATCTTTGGGTTTATCAAACACTAAGTTACAATGGTCATTTGCTACAATGTATTTTGTACCTATTCTGTTCCACTGATCCACTACTCTGTTTCTTAGCTAATACCAGATTGTTTTGATGACTACCATCTTAGAATACAATTTGAGATAATGTTACGGCTAGGCCATCTTCTTTGGAGACATTGTTAATTCTCCAGTCTTCCCAATCATAGAAACCAGTGGTTCTCAAAGGGTATTCCTAATACAGCAAATATCAAGATAGAACCCATATAAACAAAAGCTTTTTGGGGCGTCCTCAATTTTTAAAATGTAAAAGGGTAGGGGCAGCTAGGTGGTGCAGTGGATAGAGCACCGGCCCTGGAGTCAGGAGGACCTGAGTTTAAATCCTGCCTCAGACACTTGACACTTACTAGCTGTGTGACCCTGGTCAAATCACTTAACCCCATTGCCTAGCCAAAAAAAAAAAATGTAAAGGAATACTGAGACCAAAAAGTTTGAGAACTACTGAAATAGATTACAAAACTCATATCTATCTCCAAAGTATAGGACTCTCCAAAAAGCAGGAGAGAAATTAGCATCCTTTCTCATCAAGAACGTGATAAGGTTTCAAGACTTGATGGTGGAACAGAAATTATGTCTTTAGGCTCTCCTAGTTAGCTTGCTTGTGACAGGAACTGGTAGGAATGTAGCTAGTGTTTATCGCTGTGGGTAGGGATTTATGCATCTGTTTATGGAACTGATGTTTTTGTAGCTCTAAGGATTTCTGGATAATATTAGGAAGAATAAAAAACGTAGAGATGGATAGGATGTGAGTCAAAAACTGCTTAGTGGGATGGTACAGGTGAGTGAAAACTTGGTGATCAGGCCTCATCAGAAAAATATAGAATGGAAGATCACAGACTTGAGAACTTGACGTATGATTAATATTAAAGTGAAAGTAAAGTATTCCTTTCTGTTTCTAGGGGGAATAGTTTGTTTAGTGCATGTGAGTTCTATTAATCTTGCAGCATATGTGAAATACATTCTCTATTATGTGGGCAGAGAGGTGAGAATAGAAGTATTTCTTGGCTTGTATTGGCCTACTCACTCACTACTTTTGTTCCCTGAGCACCTGAAGGGAGGAGCAAGCTAAACATTATTTGGCTGTTTAATTTGGGCAGGCACATGACCTGGGGTCCCTTTTCCTTCCCAGCTTGCTTCAGGAAATGTAATTTTTTTTTTCAGCTAGATCTGATGGCACAAAACCAATTTTTAATTTTCCAAACTGTACTCTAATAGACATGTTTTCACTTGGCCATCCAGGGATCATCTCACTTTATAATTGATGCTGGGTCTGCGCCATTGAATGCAGTGACTCCAGTGTATATGCCTTTGGAGTCATATCCCCCTTAGTTATTAACCTCTCCGGGCTCTGACTTCCTCATCTGGATGAAGGGTTGAATTCTGTGACCTCTGAGGTCTGTCCCTTCTATTTTTAGATCTGATACGGAGACCTGGAAATATACATACTATATATATATATATATATAAGTATAAATATGATCTTATGATCTCTAAATGGACTATCAATGTAATTAAATTTTGTGTGTAAAGGAAAAATGACCATTTTCTACAAAAACTGCTATACTATATGTCATGCAATGATTTTTGTTTAGTTTAATGAGAATCTAGCTCTTATTGTTAAAGCTTTGCTAAGATGGAATTCCATTCAGCAAACCTGAATTAAGTGCCTACAGGTATGACCTGAGCTCCTTGTTACCAGAAGAATAAATTTTTAAGGCAGGAGGATCATCTGCCATGTAGACACAGCATGGCATTAAGAATAGAGGACTACACTTGATTTACTTATGTGCTGTGTGACCATGAGTAAGTCATTTAACTTTCTGAGCCACTGTTTCTTCATTTGTAAAATGAGGATGACACTAGTTAGTATTTAAATTACCAGGTTTGTTAGACTCACAGATAATGAATGCAGATAAAGTGCCATATATATGAATGTTATTACTTTACAGAGAGGATTTTTGTATTGTGTAGGAAGTTGGAATAGATCTGATTCTTCAATGCAATTAACCATTCGCATAAAAACTCAACTTTTTTCCTTCAGCTCCTCATGGCCATCCTTCAATGGCCTTTCTTTGAGGGATTTTTCTCTTTGGTTCCCTAACTGTGTTAGGTTTAATAGATTTTGCTGACTGTTTGAGAAAAGATATCATATTTTCCTTCTGATAACAATGAAGTGCTTCTGATACCGGTGTTAGGTCTTTCAAGACGGAGGGGCTCCTGAATGGGGAAATGTCAGTTTCAGGTATCAGGTGTTCTTTAAAATTACCTGTTGAATTGGAAACCTCAAGGAACCGAGGATCTTATTACCGGCTTGTCACCAGAAACGGAGGCTTGTGATACGTAACGCCTTTGCCAGAGTCTTGTTTGAATGTTGGCTCTCAAGTATGTTGGGGTCAGGCGGAAACAGTCACAGTTACTTTTGTGCTGTGCTTTCCTTGGGTTTGGCAACTCTGAACTGTTGACTGCATGTGTCAGTTGAGTTCACAATATGGCTTGTTTTCAATAGCCTTTTCAGTCATAGAATGACTAATAACAAAAATGCCTTTCATTCATATCATTCTTTGTTCTCTTTCAACCAAGGGCTGGAATTAACAGGAGAAAGTTAGATTTAGTCTCTGTGTTCTTTAGTGATGGAAAGGATATGAGTCAAAAGTAGAGATACTCATCTCTGTCCTGAAGAAGCTTACAAAGTAGCTTTTTGGGGAGCCCAGGAAAGCTTCTGTCCAGCCAGACTTCTTTCAGATTAAAAATTGAGGAAAACGGATTCTTTCTGCAAATTGCTTTGGTTAACTCATTTTAGCCCAGTGATAATGACTGACCTGAAGTAGATATTGCAGTTACAACATTTAAGACTTGACTCTGATGTTAAAGACTGCTTCCTCAAGTAACTTTGCCCCCTTCTTTTTGAAGGTATTAGGATAATAGTGGAAAAGGGAATAGTAATTTGGTATTTAGAACATCTGACTTAAAGTCTTGTCTGTGGCAATTGCTCTGTGACCCTGGCAAGTCACCAGACCTTTTCAAGCCTCTTTTTCCTTATCTTCAAAATGGAGATGATAACTTTTGAACTACTTATCTCCTGGGTTGTTGTGGGAGAAAACAAAACTCTTTGTAAAACTTAAAATGATATGTAAATGTGAATTGTTTGTATTTGGAGCATTCATTTTTTGCTTGTAGTAACCCACAGATATTTTGAAAGATCTATACTTTCATTAGCTCTATACTTTAATTTCAATACATTTCATTATTATCTTTGACCCATTTTTTTTTTTGTTTCATGAGTTTCTTTGGCTAAAAAATTCACCAGCTAGTAGCTTTTGGCATTTATTCTATTAAGTTTTGCTAATTGCTATGAAGTGCTTACTAGGGTCCTTGAGTGACAGATTTGGATAGTTCATTTCTGGATTTGTACTTTCCAGTATGGTAAAAATTAGCAAAACTTTTGCTTTTTTGGCATTACCTTTTAATAAGTCTTTTATGATTTCTTTTTCCTGTTTACCTTTTCATGCTTCTCTTGAGTCTTGTATTTGAAAGTCAATTTTTCTATCTAGCCCTGGTTTTTTCTTAGGAATATATTAAATTCTTCTACTTCATTGAATGTCAATTTTCCCCCCTCCTTGATTACGCTCAGTTTTGCTGGGTAGGTGATTCTTTGTTTTAATCCTAGCTCCTTTGACCTCTAGAATATCATATTACAAGCCTTCAGATCCCTTAATGTAGAAGCTACTAAATCTTGTGTTATCCTGATTGTGGTTCTACAAAACTTGAATTGTTTCTTTCTGGATGCTTGCAATGTTTTCTCCTTGACCAGAGAACTCTGGAATTTGGCTATAATATCCCTGGGAGTTTTCCTTTTGGGATTTCTTTCAGGAAGTAATCGGGGGATTTTTTCAATTTATATTTTGCCCTCGGGTAGGGCAAATAAAATGTCAGGGGAGTTTTCCTTGATAATTTCTTCAAAGATGATGTCTAGGCTCTTTTTTTGATCATGGCTTTCAGGTAGTCCAATAATTTTTAAATGATCTCTTCTGGATCTGTTTTCCAGGTCATTTGTTTTTCCAGTGAGATATTTCACATTGTCTTCTATTTTTTCATTCTTTTGGTTTTGTTTTATAATTTCTTGATTTCTCGTAGAGTCATTAGCTTCCATTTGCTCCATTATAATTTTTAAGAAATTATTTTTTTTCCATTTGACCAATTCTGCTTTTTAAGGTGTTCTTTTTCTTTGTAAATAGTATTTTATTTTTTCAATTACACATAAAGATAGTTTTCTTTTTTAAATTTATTTTTAGTTTCCAACATTCTCTTCCATAAAGTGTTTTTTTTTTGTTTTTGTTTCTGTTTTTGTTTTTTGCTTTTTGGTGAGATGATCGGGTTAAGTGACTTGACCAGCTAGTAAGTGTTAAGTGTCTGAGGCTGGATTTGAACTCAGGTCTTCCTGACTCCAAGGCCAGAGCTCTATTCACTGCGCCACCTAGCTGCCCTTCATAAGCCTTTAAGTTTTAAATTTTCTCCCCTTCCCTCTCTTCCTCCTCCCCAAGATGTTGTGCAATTTGATATAGACTCTACTTACATATACATATTAAGCATATTTTCACATTAGTCATGCTATAAAGAAGAATTAGAATTAATGGGAAGAATCACAAGAAAGAAGAAACAACAAAACAATAAAAAAAAAAAGAGAGAGCAAATAGTATACTTCCATCTGCATTCAGACTCCATAATTCTTTCTCTGGATGTGGATAGCAATTTCCATCATGAGTCTTTTGGAGTTGTCTTAGATCCTTGCATTGCTGAGAACAGCTCAGTCTAAAAGTCAGTCATCACACAATGTGGCTGTTCTCCTGGTTCTGCTCATTTCACTCAGCATCAGTTCATGTAAGTCTTTCCAGGTTTTTCCTGAAGTCAGCCTGCTCATCATTTCTTATAGCACAATAGTATTCCATTCAATTCATGTACCACAACTTGTTCAGCCATTCCCCAACTGATGGGCGTGCCCTCAATTTCCAATTTTTGGCCACCACAAAAAAAGCTGCTATAAATATTTTTGTATATGTGTGTCCTTTTCCCATTTTTATGATCTCTTTGGGATATAGACATAGAAGTCATATTGCTGGGTCAAAAGGTATACATATTTTCATAGCCCTTTGGGTATAGCTCCAAATTGCTCTCCAGAATGGTTAGATCAGTTCATAACTCCACCAACAATGCATTAATCTCCCAGTTTTCCCACATCTTCTCCAGCATTATCATTTTCCTGTTTTGTCATGTTGGCCAATCTGATAGGTGTGATGTGGTACCTCAGAGTTGTTTTGATTTGCATTTCTTTAATCAATGGTGATTGAGCTTTTTTTATATGACTGGAGATGGCTTTAATTTCTTCGTCTGAAAACTGCCTGTTCATATCCTTTGATCATTTGTCAATTGAGGAATGACTTGTATTCATAGAAGTTCGACTCAATTCTCTATATATTTTAGAAATGAGGTCTTTATCAGAGACACTACTTGTAAAAGTTGTTTCCCAGCTTTCTGCTTCACTTCTAATCTTGGTTGCATTGGCTTTGTTTGTCCAAAAACTTTTCAATTTAATATAATCAAAGTCATCCATTTTGCATTTCATAATGTCCTTTATCTCTTGTTTGGTCATAAATTCTTCCCTTCTCCATAGATCTGATAAACTATTCTTTGCTGTCTTAGGTTGCTTATAGTGTAAGCCTTTACATCTAAATCATGTACCCATTTTGACTTTGTCTTGGTATAGGGTATAAGATGTTGGTCTTTTTTAAGGCATTCTTCTCCCCATTGGCTTTTTGGACCTCTTTTGCCATTTGGTCTAGTCTATCTTTTAAGGTGTTATTTTCGCCAGTATTTTTTTGGGTCTCCTTTAGTAAGCTGTTGACTCGTTATTCATGATTTTCTTGCATCACTCATTTCTCTTCCCAATTTTTCCTCTACTTCTCTTACTTGATTTTCAAAATCTTTTTTGAGCTCTTCCATGGCCTGAGACCAATTCTTATTTTTCTTGGAGGCTTTCGATGTAGGAGCTTTGACTTTGTTGTTTTTTTCTGAGTGTATGTTTTGATCTTCCTTATCACCAAAGTAAGATTCTATAGTCTGAGTTTTTTTCTGTAGTTTGCTCATTTTCCTAGCCAATTACTTGACTTTTTAGTTCTTTGTTAAGGTAGGGCTTTGCTTCCAGTGTGGAAGCAGCTTCAGGGGTTTTGTGCAGCTGTTTTCAGAAGTACTTCTAGGACCTGTAACTTTTTAGTTCTTTTGAGGTGGTGCCATCTAAGGAGAGGTGTTTACTCCTCTCCTGGCTTGTGCTCTGGTCTATGAGTGACCACAAGCACTCTTTTCTGCCCTGGAACTGTGATTAGGGTTCTCTCTCCACTGCTTCCACAAGCTCTACTATGCCAGTGCTCCTCCTCGCCCCAGGACTGCAACCCAGATCGGAGTATGGGCAAAGCAACAGAGAACTGCCTCAGTACCAGCAGAGACCCTTGTAATCTCCTGATTAGTTGTTCGATTCCCTTACTGTCTGTGGACTGAGAGTTCAGAAACAGCCACTGCCACTGTTGCCCTGGGGCTCTGCTGGGGCTGTGGACTGTGCTCCTCTCTCACCTAGGTCTGACAGACCTTTCCTATTGACCTTCTAAGTTGTCTTTGATGTTTGTGGGTTGAGAAGTCTGGAAACCACTACAGCTGCCAGTGATTCAGTCCCCTGAGGCCTGCTCCAGGTTTGCTAGGGCCAGGTCTGTGTGGGCACGGGCCAAGTCTGTGTGGGCACGGCCCGTGCTGGACTGCACTCTTCTCCTAACCTGGCACAACAGACCTTTCCCTTTGACCATCCAGATTGTCTTGGGCTGGAAATTTGTTTCACCCTGTCTTTTTTGTGGGTTCTGGTACTCTAGATTTTGTTTAGTCATTTTTTCTAGGTTTTTGGAGGGGTTTGGGGGAGAGCTAAAGTGAGGTGCTGCCTTTACTCTGCCATCTTGGCTCAGCCCCCCTGGCATTACCTTTTGAGAACAGTGTCATCTTTGTGTCATGACATGGCATCTGAGTAAGACTTTAGTGGAATTTAATTTTAAATCATGCTTTCCTCTAGTAATCTTCAAAGGTTAAGATCATACTGTTATGTTTGAAATTGAGAGGGAGCCAGAAGATAGGACTTTGATTCTCTCTAACATCCTGAGTTACTATATTATTAGAGCTGAAAGAATATCAGAATATCTAGTCTAATCATTTTTCAGATGAAGAAACTGAGCCCTGGAAAGATGAAGTGACTTTCTAAGATCATAGATCTTAGAATACAATCTTGTGTCTTCTGACTTTTGCAGTACAGGGCTTTTTTCATGATACCACAAATTTAAAAAAAAAATTTGTTTCTCCTTCCATGTTGATACTTTGGTTTTTTTGTCATTTAATAGTATTTAATTGTTTTTCCCCAATTACATGTAAAGATAATTTTCAGCATTCATTTTTGTAAGATTTTGCATTCCAAATTTTTCTGCCTCCCTTCCTTCATCCTTCCCCAGGACAGCAAGCATTCTGATAGAGGATACCACAAATTATTATGGATTAGAATCAAATTATGGCCCTTTAAACCCTGGTTCTTTTGTTGTAGGGCAGAGAGCATGGTTGGCAGGTAGAAAAGACATCTCCTGGCTCTGGTAGTTGAAACCCTTTAAGTGGTCTTCCATTTATGCAGCTCATCCCAAGCATAATTTTGTTTGCTCTATTGAGAGTTGCCTGACAATGCTGCCTTCTTCAGCATTCCACCGATGATTTAAAAGATTAAGAAAATATCTTAATATTGCATGGTATGTACTTAGCTTCAGACAATGGTAAGTGGGCTTAATAGTGGTGGAACGACTGACTGATTTTAGGGCAGCATTTGTTAGGATTTTTGCCAAGTTTTGGACATAGCCCTTACACTTTGTTCATAAAAGAATCATCTTGAATTCTTTCCTCAGGGATATTTTAAGATGACCTAATGGATCTTACATTTGTATGATGTATGTCTCCATTGTCAAAGCCTCTAGCCAGTTACATACTTCAAAACACCAATGTAATAAGTACCCAGAAAAAGCAGAATTGACATTTTCTTAAATTACAGCTCTGTTCCCTTCATGAAATGCCCTGAAAATGTAAATATTGAAAAGCTAGTTTGATTTTTTTTGTGTGTGTGTGAGGCAGTCGGGGCTAAGCGACTTGCCCAAGGTCACACAGCTAGTACGTGTCAAGTATTTGGTCTGAGGCTAGATTTGAACTCAGTAGTTTGATTTTTTAAAAACTGCAAAAATGGAAAAAATAGGATTACTCAGAAAATATATTACTATATGAAAACACAGCTTCATTTCTTTCCTAGGCTTTTAGGGCAAATTAAGCTTTTGATTTTACCAAGTTGATTTGGTTTCCTTTTCATTTTTCTCCCTTCTATTTTGGAGCATCAATCTTATCTTCTTGGAGACTTGTTTATGTTGTTATTTCTAATCATTCCTGAATGCTTCAAGATGGAACTGAGATTAGGGACCTGGAGTTCCCTTTTTGGAAATGTATTTAAAGCAACTAACTACGTGTAGGTGTTGTGACAGCTGGGCGGTGCGGTGTGTAGAATGCTGGCCCTGGGAAGACTTTGTCTTCCTGAGTTCAAATGTGGCTTGAGACACTTGCTAATTGTGTGACCTTGGGCAAGTCACTTAAACCTGTTTGCCATAGTTCCTTATCTGTAAAATGAGCTGGAGAAGGATATGACATACTACTCTCGTATCTTTGCCAAGAAAATCCCAAATGGGGTCATGAAGAGTTGGACAGGACTGAAGAATGACTGAACAACAATAATAACATAAAAGTGTCAATTTTGAGTTAGAACAGAAAGTAATTTGTTCATTAGTTGTCACAGTAATTCTTTTAGTCTGAGCACTTCAGGGGCATTCAATTTGTTCTGCATTTGTCAGGCATCTAGAGAGGGAATCTTTGCAGGATGATGTATTTTTTTTTTAAAGGGTGGTCTGTGAACTATTTTTCCAAAGTATTTCTGCTCTTCTTCCTCATTGCCAGAGTTGTAAAAATGGATCTGTTTTCCTGAGGTATCCCAGCTTGTAACAAAAAGCTTTTTGATAGTTGGCCGTTGAATCACTGGGATGAGATCATTCTTTTCTGAGCTGTGTGCAATGTTCAAACTATTTATTGAAACAAAAGCATGCTGGGTAGGCTGACCACACAATAAAGCCTGACTCTGTGGTCATGTTCAGGGCAGAAATGTGGGTTTTCTCTGTGATAGAATGCCAGTGATACGTGAAGGAAGGTGAAAGGTGCTTGGCAGGATAGGCTTGTGCTTCAGCTGCTGGCGTGTGTGCAATGAGATCAGTAAGATAAAGTGGCTCAGTACACACATTAAACTGGAACCTAGACTGTATGAGATATTTTGAGTTTTGCCTGAGCTGTGACGAATTGTTTTAGAACTGAGTAGTTCCCAGCAATGGGGATTGGGTGCTATTTCAGTTTAAAATGAAAGAAATATTTGCAAAGATGTTTGGTAAATTTTTCTGGTTATACTAAATTAAATTGTGCTGTCGAATTTTTTTTTTGTAACTTTCAGAACAAGCCTACTAATAGCCATAAGAAGTGACAGCTCAGAGAGCTGACAGTGACAGAAAAACTCTAAAAAGCAGAAACAGGAAAGTCTGGATCCTTTTAGAATCATACGATTTTAAAACTGAGAAGGAACTGAGGCCATCTAGTCCAGTGGTATCAACCTCAAATAGAAACTGGAGCAAGTAAACCGTACAGAAGGATCCCTGTAAGCCACCCTATTGACTTGTTTGAAAACATAATGATATCTATGTTTGATTGTATTTTATTTTATTTTGTTAACTATTTCAGAGTTATATTTTGATCTTGTTTGCTGTGGGCAGTGTGCAGAAGTTGTTTGACACCTCTCATCTTGTAGTTTTGCAGATAGGGGCAAACTGGCACCTGGATTAAGTGACTTGCCCAATGTCATGAAACAAGTAAGTGAAAGAGCTGGGACTAATCTTGTTCATCTTTCTTTACACTATACTAAGCCGTGTCCTTAGTATAGGAACACTCTAAAGGCATTGCAATACAATGTAGTACTATAATTGATTTTGTTAAGCCGCCATTAATTATAGACCTCCTGGGTGGTGTACTGTGTTAGATGCTAAAGCATGCCTAGGTAACTAAGACCCAGTCTCAGCCCCGATGAAGCTTATCGTTTATACAGTGACAATAATCCTCCGAATGCACAAGTTTGATCATGTCTCCTTCCTGAACTGAAAATCTTTCAGTTCCCATTATTTTCCTTAAAAGTCAAAAAACAAACTGTATAACCTGGCCTTAAGAGGCTTCTATAATTTAGCTCCCACTCACCTGTCTGTTCATTTTACAGCCCTTCAAGGATTCTGTGTTCTAGCCAAATTGTACTGCTGTTTCTCAGACTCGATTGACACTTCTTGCATTTATTTATATAGGGTATCCTCACACATGGAATATGTTCCTCCTTATTTCTCTGACAAAGTCTTTTTTCCTTCAGGGTCTTGCTTAGATGTTACCTCTTTTTGACATCTCCCTTCCCCCACCTGAATGTGTGTTCTTCCTCCTCAATTTTCATGGATCACTTTGAATAAATATCTTTACTTTCCCTCGTCCCACTCTACTTTGCATTATATTTGTGTACTTGTTATTTCCCTCGAGGAAGTCAGGGACTGTTTTTCATCTTTGTCTCTCCAACCTGCCTAGCATAGTGCCCTGCACATAGTTGGTGCTTAGTAGTAATTGAATTGAATCATAATGATGACCATGAGTCAGGGGTTTAGTGAAAATAGTACCAAGTTGGAGATTTAGGACACCTCAATTCTAGTCCCAGCTTAAAGCTATGTTACCTTGGGCAAGTTACCTCTCCGGGCCTCAGTTTTCTATTCTTTGTAATGGGAGTGGGAATCTGTCCAACAGAGCCTGCTCTGCCTTATGGCATCCCTCATATCCTTCATGTGAATTTTACAGCCTGTACAGTCATTCTCTATTTGAGGTTCGCTAACCACGTGGTTAAGAAATGGACTTTTGATATCTTGCTCCCAACCAAAAACTTCTGAATGTAAGCCCTTTGAGTAGCTGATGTGTATGGAGCTAATTGTATCATGTTCTTCAACCTTCAAGGGTTACAATTCTGGAGTAGACCTTTCCTGGGTGAGATCATCCTTTCCCTCTCCTGGTTTTAGCTGAGATCTTTCATTCTAATCAGTAAAACTAATCCAATGTCTATTTTTTCTTGTGCTTCGTTAAATGGGTTTACTCAGATTAAGAAAAAAAAAAGTGTATGGGGGACTGGCTAATGAGATCCCAGTCCTTATGAGCATTTGCACTGTGTTCCATCTGATGCAGTTATCCATGTGGACATCTCAACCTGTGGAGGCAGTCTGCTAACCCTATGGTAAAGAAATCACTTTTGGTGGGCTGCTGATCCCAAATTGGGTTTGCTTTTAAAAGGCCCCATCCAGACAAGGTGATCATCTCTCTATCTACCTGGAGACTAATGCAGACCTTGCCTCCTCACTTCAGTGTAGCAGCCAGGAAGGAAAAAAAAGAAATTCATTTTGGTTGATTGGTGACTTTTGAATGCACACCAGTTCTGGCTCAGCAGTCAGTCAGGAGTACAGTTCTTCCCTAATGGTTAGTAGACTGGAAACAGCTGGAGAATGCTTGCCTGCACATGTTCTGAAGTACAGGTAGATCCCTCTGCACATGCTTATAAGGACTGGACTGTCATTGGTTGGACTCCTCCTTTTCCTGTCTCCCTCACGTAAAATGGTGTTACTGTGAATAATTTTTAAGGACCTCTCTAACTGAAACATCAAATAGTTCATGGTGAGGGTGTTAGAAGAATAAACCACTCTTGGTTTGTGAATGTGAAAAAGCTGGTGTTTTTTTTTTTTTTAAAAACTTCTATTTATGTAGCTCTTTGTGTCTGTATGTGTTTGTGTCATGCATATCACAAAAGGATTTTGGGTAAGAAAGGAGTGCATCTCAGGTGTTGGAGTCAGTCTGTGGAGATGTGGAGATGGGAAATGAAGTACGTAGTAGTCCAATGTGGCTGATACCTACAGTCTATGAGGTGGAGTAGTAAAATAAGTCTGAAAATGCAGACTGTGACTGGGCTTTAAGTGCTGAACTGAGGAGTTTGTATTTTATTCTAGAGGGATTAGAGAGTGTCTTAAGCATTTGGAGCAGAGCAGTGATGTTGTAGAACTCCTATTTGATTATTTTTGCAGCTGTTTGGAAGGTGGCTTGAAGAGGGAACAATGTAGGAGAGAAGAAATGAAAACCCGAATTAGGGTGAGGGTAAGGAGAGTTGAGAGGACCCAGCTGATGCAGTTATGATCTTTATTATCTGGCTTTCAAAGTGGAGGACACCTGTCTCCACTTGGAGGAAGATAAAAATCGACTAAATTTTTTTTTTTAATGTAGATCTTTCTCTTTTTATAACTTCCCGAATAATTTTAGATCTTTGCACGCGCGCGCGCGCGCGAGAGAGAGAGAGAGAGAGAGAGAGAGAAAGAGAGAGAGAGAGAGAGAGTGTGTGTGTGTGTGTGTGTGTGTGTGTTGGAAAGTTTCAGAAGTACATTTTGGATAACTTTGTAACATGTTGGTCTTGTGACAATTCTTATTTTCTCTGGGTGAAGTTTTTATTTCTTAACATTATAAGGCTCAAATTTACCTTTTCCCTATCTATAAAAATGTTTATACTAAGCAAACTGAGTTGTTTAATTAGTACTTGTAGAGTCTTATTTGTACATCCTTAGAGCAAACTATTAAGTGAGCTCAAAATTGAATATGTTAATTGTAAACTTTTTTTTGTCCTTTTGAAAGATACCTTAGAGGTCCCAGCATACCATTTTTTAATCAGTTTCAAGTTTTGACAGATGCTTGAAAATCCATGATTTAGGCTTTATTAGTTTAGATCAAGTTCATCTCCTCCCACCCTCACCCCATTGGCAATGAGACTTTGCTGTAGTATTGTTACAGATCTCAAAACTTTTTACAGAAAGTTTTTACATGTCAAGTGCCACTTCCTGTACTAAGGATTTAAAAATTCAGAAAACTTTATTAGGAAGTGTGTGCATGTTCACATGTGTATATTAATGTTTTGTCAAAGTTTAATGAACTTTTAATCTTGAATTGGAAATTAACCACAAGTGCCTGTTTCTTCTTTCTGATTTGTATTAGGTGAAAGAGAGGTTAATCAGTGATGATTTTATTTTAGGGAAGTAAGTTTTTGAATAGATGAGTCAAGCTGAGACAATGAGCAGAGGGAATTGTTTCTTCATTTTTTATTTCTTTCCTGCATCACCTTCCATCTTCCCCTCTTTCCTATTAACAAACACCATAAGTATAGTAGGAAAAACCCTAGAGATTAGGTTCTGGTCCAGGTTCTGTCATTACATAGCTATGTGATTTTGAGTAAATCACTTTCCCTTTATGGGCCTCAGTTTCCTCATCTGTTAAGTGAGATGCTGGATGAAATGATCTGTATGATCTTTTCAGGACTCTTGACTTTGTTTCTTTAGCCATAACCATATCAGTCAAAACACAGAAATAGGAACCTGTGATGGTTTAAATTATTCTTTTATTTTTTAGTCATATATTTCTCTAACATGGAGCCTTTGCAAAGCTTCTATGTAATTTGTCACTTGTGTATACATAAGGTGTCATAATGCATTTTTGTGCTAATCTTTTTTTGGGGGGGGGAGGGGAGGTGAGGCAATCAGGGTTAGATGATTTGCCCTGGGTCACACAGCTAGTAAGTGTCAAGTGTCTGAGGCCACATTTGAACTCAGGTCTTCCTCACTCCAGGGCCAGTGCTCTATCCATTGTACCACCTGGCTTCCCCCATTTTTGTGTTAATCGTGAACCTGTGATGTGAGAGCTTTTGAAATCAATGTAGGGTTTCCTAAGCATAGTATTAACTCTCATGGAAATTTTATTCTTGTAGATATAATTTTTCTCCCTTGTGGGTGACATTTTTCTTTTTCATCATTATAGGTGATAATTTCATTTGTCTGCAGTTGAATTCTTGTGTTAATTCAGTGGTTATAAGGTTGGATGTGTGGGAATCAATGTTTAAAATACTTATCTGATCATTATGTTATCTTCTTAACAGCACAGGTTGATTGGTGCTAATTACATTAATAGTGAAATAGAAACTTGAGAAATTGTCAGCTGTGGAACTTCAGCTACAGAGTCAGTACAAGAATGTTATTTTCCTCTTTTGGCTCTTACTACACTTATCAAGAAGATGGTTTTAAATGACTCTTTCAGGAGAATCCAAAGGAGACAAAGAAACCAATCTTGTAAAAGATCCAGAGTTGAGAGCTACATGACCCTCTTGACACACTTTAATCCTGCTGTGGAATTTCAAAACATGAATGTAAAAGTGTGCTCTGTTATATTGGGTTTCTAGATAAAATATCTGGAATTGCCATTGGGATAACATGTTTTGATCTAAAAGAAATCTCTTGAGAAACATCAAGTGTGCATAGCCTTTGAATCACTGTTATCACTACTAGGAATATACTCTAAAGAGATCAAACTTAGGGGAAATGCCCATATGTAAAAAAATTTGTAATACCACTTTTTTCTTTTAGCAAAAAACTTGAAGCAAAGTGAGTTAGTTGAGGAATGGCTGAACAAATTGTAGAATTTGAATGTAATGGAATAGTATTGTGCCATAAGAAATGATGAATATAATAGATTCAAAGAAATCTGGGAAGACTTGTATGAATTGATGTAGGGGGAAATAAATAGAACCAGGCAAAGAAGTTAAATGATGACCATAGTATTGTAAAGTAAAGCAACTTGGAAATACTTTTGAATTAGTTCAGTGACCATTTGTGATTTCACAAGAATAGCGGTGGAGCATACCGCTTCTTGGCAGAGAACTGATTAGAGATCAAATGAGACATTGATTTCTAAGACATGGCCAATGTATAGATTGACTTTATTTGATTATCCTTAAATTCATGCAAAGGTGGGCTTCTTTTGCAATGGAGTGAGTTAATGAGTAGTAATAGATAGCAAACCCCCCCATCCTCCATCAGTAATAGAAGATTAAAAATAATTCATTGAAAATAAAAAACTCATTGAGAGGGGCAGTGGTGGCACAAACGGCAGTTTTATTGCTATCACATTAAATATGAAGAACTTTGGTAACAAATTTATGGTCTTATAAACAATTCTCTTTTGTATATTGAAATGTTTATGTTGGATGTAAACTTATAAACAATTCTCTTTTGTGTTTTGAAATGTTTATGTTGGATGTAAACTTATAAA
>NW_020954645.1:3674858-3675034 GCF_900497805.2 Vombatus ursinus | reverse complement strand
TTCTCTTTTGTGTTTTGAAATGTTTATGTTGGATGTAAACTTATAAAGAAAAAGAAAACAAACAAAAAAAGAGAAACTGATTATAAGGAAAAAACCTTAAGTCATTTAGACCAAGTCATCTAGTCCAATGTCCTCATTTTCAGTAGAGAAAACTCATCTAAGTGGCTGCATGAATC
>NW_020954645.1:3627195-3674848 GCF_900497805.2 Vombatus ursinus | reverse complement strand
CACTTAAGAAGCTGGAGTGCAGAGGTTAAGGTAACTTCACCAGGGTCACAGGGCAGCTAGGTGTCAAAGTGGTTAGAGTGCTGGGCCTGGAGTTCAAATTTGTCCCAGCTGTGTGACCCTGGGCAAGTCACTTAACCCTGTTTGCCTCAGTTTCCTCATCTGTAGAATGAGGTGGAGAAGGAAATGGCAAACCACTCCAGTATCTCTGCCAAGAAAACCCCAAATGGGGTCATGGAGAGTCGGGCACTATTGAAAATGACTAAGCAACAGCAACCAGGGTCACTTATGGTAGTAAGTGGGCAGAGCTAGGATTAGTCCCAGAACTAGTCAGATGACCTTTCTACTACGTGTACTTATCCTTGAGTATGTTTAGTTGTTGAAAAAAAGTATAATATAATATATACTTATCTAAAATGGAAATGGAACTGCTAATACTCGGGAAGAATGTGTGTTATTAAAAAGTTTTTATCTTTATTCATGTGTCAGAGATATTTTTAGTATTTGATTGTATTTTAGCTTGATGCCTAGTGGTTCCCTCTGTTCTAGAATCTTTAGGTTGCTTTCTTATGGGCATTCTCTTTTATTAAACATTAAACAAGTATTTGCTTCTCAAATGTTTACTTATAAATGATGAGTCATTTTGAGTCTTGACTTTTGCTCTTCTGAATACTTGCAGACTCATAGTGTAGCAGAGAACACACTGGATTTAGAACCAGAGGACCTGGCTTCGGATTTTAGTTATGTTAAATCACTTGACCTCTTTGAATCTTAGTTTGCTCATTTGTAAAATTAGGGAGTTGGATTAAGTAGTTGAGGTACCTTTGAGCACTAAATCTTAACTACCAATAGAAACCTTATCTGTTATACATTTTTTACTTACACAGTACTACATAAGTACTGGGACAGTACTGTACCCAGGACTCATGAAAAAAAGAACATTAGATCCAAAAGCCAAAGAAACTATTGTGATTTATTTAATTAATGTTTTTCTGCCAAGTTGCACAGATTGATCACTTATCTTAGTATCACCACTGATTTTTTCATTTGCTTTTTCTCTTTTAGCCTCTAGTTGGAGGTCCATGTCATTCTACAACTGGTATTAATTTGTTTATTTTTTTTAAAGGTTAAAAATATACCCCTTACAAAAGCCCCTGGCTTATGTACAAGAAATACAATAAGATATTAGATACAGTCAACATCACATCCCCATGTCATTGCCTTCCTATCTTCTAGACTTTCAGCCTATTAGGCAGAGGTCTGAGAACAAACTAGGCTTATGCCGTGCTGTAAAGGTCAGTAGAATTGGACTTTCCGACCAGTAGGGGAGCACATTCCATTGTGGAGGAGTCTCCAAGTTCCTTCTGTCTTCTGCCTCCAGAAGATTAAATTTGGATTGTCAGCAAAAGCTTTTCAGCTGATTTCAACTCGTGCTTTAGGGCCTGGGAAAAGGTCTGATTTCTTAGATACCTAGGACCCAAACCATTAAAAGGTTGTATTAGTCTAAATTGGCATTATCAACTGCATTTTAGCTTAGCAACCATTGACTGTTATAAGGAGAAGAAATTCGAGCCTATCAGTTTAATTCAGTGAACATTTATTAAGAGCCTACCATATGCAGAAGACTGCTAGAGGCACTGAGTGCCTCTCCAAAGACTAGTTAAGACATAGTTCTTGCCTTTGTGGCACTTAATGGCCTAGTGGCAGAAATGAATAGACATGTGTAATACAAAAAGCACAATAAATGCATGAAAGGTGTACAGTGGGAGATTAATGGGTAGAGCATGAGATGAGAGAAGGCTTCTTACAGGAGATATTTAATTGGACTTTCAAGGATGGGCAGCACTTAAATAGCAGAGAAAGGGAAAGAAGGACACATTCTAGGCAGAAAGAATACATGAAACGTGTACTGATGGGGCAATGGGGAGTCCAGTTTGGCAGCAGTTTATGTGTGGAGTATATCGAAGGCAGGGATGGAATGGGGTTGGAGAGAGTGTGAGTGTATGTATTAGGTTTGTTGAGGGTCTCTTTAACCTGGGCCGGAGTGTGAAAGTTGATGGTCTAGCCAATAGGAGCTTGTGGAAGGTTTGGGGAATTGGAGCACAAGATCGGATCTTGGCATGAGGAATATCAACCTTGAATAGATGAGAGCTAAAAGGCAGGAGGGGGTGGTGAGGAACAGTAGGAAGAGAATTGCCCTCAGTGTTTACCTTTTTAGCCCATATATCTAATTTCTTCTATTTGTAGTTCTTTTAAGTTGTAGTAGTGCTTTGTCCAACTTTTACAACATAGTACCTCTTTACATTATTTATTTTTCTCTTCCTCTTTTTTTTTTTTTTGGGTGAGGCAGTTGGGATTAGCATTAAGTGACTTGCTCAGGGTCACATAGCTAGTAAGTGTCTGAGTGTCTGAGGTCACATTTGAACTCAGGTCCTCCTTACTCCAAGGCCAGAGCTCTATCCACTGCGCCACCTAGCTGTCCTTACAGTATTTATTTTGGAAGTGAGTGAATTTTTGTTCTGATATTGGTTTGTTAACTTTTTTCCTTGTGATATTTAGATGAATATTAATAGTATACCTTCTTAAGCATAATGCCTGGCACATAAAGGTGTTTAATAAATGTTTATTGAAAAGAAACAATTTTGGCTCATTCCTCCTCTTCTCCAGTATTATTGCCTTATTTATTGGTTCCTTTTCTTATAAATGAGAGGTGTCAATACTAACCCACGGTGTTAAAATGCCCAGTAACAAAGTCAGCTTCCTAGCACTGGGGATCTTTTTGTAGGCTTCTCTCAGACTTTTATCTGCTGTGCTGTGCTTGCAAAAGTGGAACATGCTGCCACATGCCATACTAGGAAAATGTGTTAAGTTACTCTTGTATAGTTTCTTTAGAAAGTGGCAACCAATATTTGTAGTATAGTTGATACTTCACAATATTATTATTTGGCCTTGTGATGTGGGTTAATGTTGCTTTTATGCTTCCTGTTTCTATAGATAAGAAAATAAAATGGAGAGAATTAAATGATTTAATAACCACAGCTGTAGAACAGAGCCATAACTAAGGTAGGGCTTTGTTACAAGGCATTCAACACATTCAAACATGTTTCTTCCCCAGGTTTTGCCTGTGTACCTTGCTGTCCTTCACTGGTGCCCTGTGCCTGTAGAATGAAAACTTACCTACTTGTGACAGTCTTCCCACAAGCCCTTCCCTGCACCCCCCCCTTTTATTTTCAGCACAGTCTTACCTCAGACTCTTAAAACTTCTCTTTTATTTTTCTTGATTGTATAGTTTCACCTTATAGTGTAATGAAAGTTTGATGAGAAGTCCCTGTACTACCAGAAGGTGTATCCCCTGGTACGGGTCCAGTAAGGACCTGCCTCTGTGTCTCAGGGCTTCTTGTATGCTGCCGCATCTGCTTTCGCCTGGAGCTTTAACACAGTTTTCATGGGGTGTATTGCTAAATGTAATATTTCAGGTGTAATAAAGAAGCTTACTGTCAAAAGAATACAAATTTGAATATTCCTATAAAGCAAACAAAATAAAAAATCTTTTACTTACCTTTAAATTTGTAAATCCCAGTGTCTTAAATAAAGTAGGCATCCAATAAATGCTTGTTGGTTGATTGCTTTTTGTCTAAGTCTAGATATTTATAACAAGTGGATCTACTTAGAACTCGTAACAAATCAAATTAAAGTTAGGGACTTACGTGAAAGTACATGAATGATTGACTCTAAAGATCATTTAGAAATGACTTCTATATAGTCAGATTCGGAGCTTTAGTGTATTCGTATTACCCAAGTCATGTTGGAATCCTATGGGATATAGTTGGTGGTTTATGAAATAAATACTCTCGTGCAAAGGGAAATGAAGGGCAGGAAACTTGCAGGAACATACTTAATGTCTTTGGCAGGTTCGGTGTAACCACTGTACTTGTGTATTGGAAATCCATTTTGTTTCATAGACTGGCCACAAACTCAGCCTTATTTTCTGGGGAAAATTTGCTCTGTATATAGCCCTTGGTCATCTCATTAAATTATCCTTGACTTTTGCTTGGCTTTTGTTTTTCCTTGAGGGGAAAATTGTGCTAGCTTTTAGTAATTCCAAAAGCTTGAGACTTTTTTTTGGTGGTATGTGGGCATGAATAAAGGATTTCTTGGTATGAATGGTGTTCTGGTAAAGGTAGTTTTCATTTCTGCCCTAAAGGACTTTGGTTTCCTCATCTGCAAATTAACAGATCAACTGCAATACCAGTAAAAAGTGGAGCTCTAAGTAAAGCTCTGATATTTTACTCAGCATCGTCCCGAGAGAGAACCCTCTCTGTTTCATATTCCCAGCTCTCACCTTTTCTATAGATGAAATTTGGTTAGAATGAATATCAGGAGCAGACTTGAAGGGTAGAACAAGTTACAAATGTATGCGGTGGACTAGAGGAGTTCAGTAAGGTTGAGGGAAAAACTTTTCTTGGTGGTGGAATTCGGATGCTGACACTTTTTACATACAGATGTGCCTTACATCTCCCTTTTAGTGCTTCTTCTTTTGCCATTTTTCTTTTTAAATACCTCAGGGTCTGGGGCAGTGGTTTGATAGAACAGAGGGACCATTCTGAATTTACCTTTATGAAACTGTTCGCTGGAGTGAGGAAAAGGAGCCAAATTATGGCAGTACGGTTATCCTAACTTGAGCTTCCAAGGCAGACTCTTTGCTTGGTGTTGTTCTTTAGCTAAGTGTCTAATCAGACTGTAAGACCTTGTCTAACACACATTTCCTGTGTGATCCAGGATAAGCCAGACACGTACTTGCCTTGCGGTGGGAGAATTAAATATCGTCAAATAAATTTCCTCTTCTACTAAGTCAGGATTTTATAAGCACTGTGGTGATGGTCACTCTGTTGTGTAACGAACTCGTCTTACTGTGACCCAAAACTGCAAATCTGAAGCATGAAACAATGCCTGCTATCTGGGAGCTTCTTTTTGACAAGTAGAAGGATAAGCATGAACAGAATTTGTTCCTGTCCTTTGAGACTCTACCCTTGAGTCTCTGGATCTTTTTCTTCATCATTCCCTCATAGTCTTCTCACCCTTAAATCTTTCTGCCTCCATAATCCCTTCCTTTCAGTTCTTCTGGAAGCGCCATTAGTCACATTCATTCCTTCTGCTCCTGACTCTACAGACTTCTTCCTTCACCATCACCCTGGGAGGGTACCTTCTTCCCTTTCCCACTTTTCCACTTCCTATTTTGTGTTGACTTTCCTTATTATGTAAACTCTTTGAGGTTAGGGACTGTCTTTCTTTTTGTTTCTATTGGTATTCCCAGCACTTAGCCTAATGTCTGGTGCTTGGCTAGTGCTTAACAAATGCTTGTTTACTTTTTAATTATCTTGTATTTTTCCCTTTTATATGTAAACAAGCATGTATTAAGCACTTGTTATATGCCTGGCACTGTGCTACGCACTTGACAAATATCTCATTTGATCCTCACTACTACCCTGGGAAGTAGGTGCTGTTATTATCCCCTGTTATTTACAGTTGAGGAAATTGAAGCAAACAGGTTAAGTGACTTGGCCAGGCTCACAGAACTAGTAAGTGTCTGAGGCTGCATTTGCACTCAGGTCTTCCTAACTCTAGATTCAGTGCCCTTTCCAAAGCCCACCTTTCTGCACTAGCAGTTGCAGGGGGTAAATCAAGACAGGCTTCATACAGAAAGTGATACTTGAGTTGTGTTGTAAAGGAAGAGAGGGACTCTGGGGTGGAAGTGAAGAGGGAGCGCATTCCGGGCATGGAATTACTAGGATAAAGACCTGGAAAAGGCCTTTTTTTTCCTTTTTTTTTTTTCCTTTTTGCACTTAATAGTATTTTATTTTTCAATTACATGTAAAGATAGTTTTCAGTATTCATTTTTGTAAGATTTTGAGTTTCAAATTTTTCCCCCTCTTTCCCTCCCCTCCTTCCTCAAGACAGCAAGCAATCTGATACAGGTTATACATGTACAATCACATTAAACATATTTCCACATTAGTCATGCTCTGAAAGAATAATCAGAACAAAAGGGAAAAACCATGAGAAAACAAAACAAAACAAAGTGAAATAGTGTGCTTTGATTTGCGTTCAGGCTCCATACTTCTTTCTTTGGATGTGTATAGCATTTTTCATCATGAGTCTTTTGGAATTGTCTTAGATCATTGTATTGCTGAGAAGAGCTAAGTGTACCAAAGTTGGTCATCAAACAATGTTGCTGTTAACTGTGTACAGTGTTCTCCTGATTCTGCTTGATTCACTCATCAGTTCAGCTAAGTCTGTCCAGGTTTTTCTGAAATCCACCTGCTCATCATGCACAATAGTATTGCATTACATTCATATACCACAATTTGTTCAGCCATTTCCCAATTGATGGGCCTCCCCACAATGGAAATGGCCTTTTCACTAAGGCTGGATTGCAGAGTGCAGGAGGGTGGGAAACACAGTAAGGATGGAAAGATAGGCTGGGTCTAGGTGGTGAAGGACTTTGAAAGATGAGCAGAGGAGATATATTTTTATCTTAGAAGCGATAGGGGACTACCAGAGTTTATTGAAAAGATTGATATTGGCAGATCTATGCTTAAAGAAAATTAATTTGGCATCTGTGTAGAAGATGGATTGTAGTGGGCAGAGATTGTTGCAATAACCTAGATGAGAGCTGATGAGGACCTGAGAGGTTATGGTGGTTGTAGGAGTTGGGAGAAAGGGGCCAGATGCTAGAGAGATAGAGGTAGAAGCATCTAACTTTGACAGTTGTTTGGTTGTGTGGGGTTAGGGAGAGAATGAGGAGTTGAGGTTATTAATCCAAGAGATTGGAAGAATGTTGGTATATTCAATAGAAATACAGAAGTTTACTTGAGGGACAGATAGGTTTAGGGAAAGACAATGAGTTCTCTTTTGCACAAGCTGAATTTAGATGCCAATGAGACATCCAGTTTGAAAGGTCCAGTAAGTACTTGGTGATGCTGGATTGAAGCTTGGGAGATAGTGGGGCTGGATAAATAGATCTGAGAGTTATCTGTGTAAAGATGTTAATTAAACCCAGTTGATTGAGTTGATGAGCTCACTGAGAGAATGTAGACAGAGAGAAGACCCAGGACAGAACATTGGGGAACACCTGCCCAAGAGGGGGTGTGAATTGAGTGATACACTAACAAGAGACTAAGGAGTGGTTAGACAGGTATAAGAACCAAGAGAGCATTGTGTTATTGAGGTTCTTGAGTAGAGAGAGTATCCAGGAGGGGAAGGGGTAGTAACAGTGCCAAATGCTTGAGAAAAGTCAAGTGTGGTGAGGACTAAGAAAAAAGTCAGATTTATGTATCATTGATCATAAGATCATTGGTAACCGGAGAGTCTAGTTTTAGTTGAATCAGAAGCCAGATTGTAAAGAGTTGAGTGAGTAGGAGGAAAGGGAGTGGAAGCAAAGAGTTTAGACAGCTTTTTACCAGGGGTTTGGCTAAGAACTAGAGAAATATAAGATGACAGTATGAAGAGATGACGGGGTCTAGTGAAGGTTTAGGTGTTTTTTTTTTTTTCCTGTATGGGGGTATTTGGGCATATTTTACATATTTAAAGCAGTAGGGTAGTAACTAGTAGTTAGGGAAAGGCAAGAGGTTGGTGTGTGTGGAGGGGGGATGGGTTTGAATCATAGGCCTATGTAAGGGGGTTGACTTTGGTAAGGAGAAGACAGTGAAAGATAATATTAAAGGTTTTTTTTTTCTCTCACTATTTAATTATTTTGATTTATCAACAATCACTTCAAGCTCGTTTTTTGTTTTTTTGTTTTTTTTTTGCTTTTTGGTGAGGCAGTCAGGGTTAAATGACTTGCCCAGGGTCACACAGCTAGTAAGTGTCAAGTGTCTGAGGCTAGATTTGAACTCAGGTCTTCCTGACTCCAAGGCTGGAGTTCTATCCACTGTGCCACCTAGCTGCCTCAACAATCATTTCCATGAGCTTTTGAGTTTTAAATTTTTCTCTCCTTCTCTCCCTGCCTACCTCCCCAAAATTGCATGCAATCTGATATAGGCTGTACATATACATGCCTCTTAAACATATTTTCACATTAGTCATGTTGTAAGGAAGAATTAGAACCAATAGAAGGAACCACAAGAAAGAAGAAACAAAACAAAACAGAAAAAAAAAAGAGCAAATAGTATGCTTTAATCTGCATTTAAACTCCATAGTTCTTTCTTTGGATATGGATAGCATTTTCCATCATGAGACTTTTGGAGCTGTCTTAGATCTTTGCATTGCTGAGAAGGGCTAAGTCTATCAAAGTTAGTCATCACACAATGTAGCTGTTACTCTATACAGTGTTCTCCTGGTTCTGCTCATTTCACTCAGCATCAGTTCATATAAGTCTTTCCAGGTTTTTCTGAAGTCTTCCTGTTCATCATTTCTTATAGCACAGTAGTATTCCTTTACATTCATATACCACAGCTTATTCAGCCATTCCACAATTGATGGGTATCCTCTCAATTTCCAATTCTTTGGCACCACAAAAAGAGCTGCTATAAATATTTTTGTACATGTGGGTACTTTTCCCATTTGTATGATCTCTTTGGGATATAACCCTAGAAATGCTATTTCTGGATCAAAGGATATGCACATTTTTATAGCCCTTTGGGCAGAGTTCCAAATTGTTCTCCAAAATGGTTGGATCCTTTCACAACTCCACCAACAATGCATTAGTGTTCCAATTTTCCCACATCTTCTCCAGCATTTATCATTTTCCTGTTTTGTCATGTTGACCAATCTGATAGGTGTGATGTGGTGCCTCATAGTTGTTTTGGTATGCATTTCTCTAATCAATAGTGATTTAGAGCATTTTTTCATATGATTATAGATGGCTTTAATTTCTTCTTTTTTGACCATTTGTCAATTGGGCAATGACTTGTATTCTTATAAATTTGACTTAATTCTCTATATATTTTAGAAATGAGGCCCTTATCAGAGATGCTGGTTGTGAAAATTCTTTCCTAGTTTTTTGCTTCCCTCCTAATCTTGGTTGCATTGGCTTTGTTTGTGCAAAAACTTTTTAATTTAATGTAATAAATATCTCCTGTTTAGTCATGAATTCTTCTGTTCTCTATAAATATGACAGGTAAACTATTCCTTGCTGTTCCAGTTTGTTGATAGTATCAGCCTTTTTATCTAAATCATAAACCCATTTTGACTTTATTTTTGGTATATGGTATGAGATTTTGGTCTATACCTAGTTTCTGCCATACTCTTTTCCAGTTTTCCCCTCAGTTTTTGTCAAATAGTGAGCTCGTATCTCAGAAGCTAGGGTCTTTGGGTTTATCAAACAGTAGATTACGTTGACTACTGTGTCTTGCATACTTAATTTATTCCACTAACACACCATTCTATATCTTAGCCAGCACTAAGTAGTTTTGATGATTGCTACTTTATAATACAATTTAAGATCTGGAATGGCTAGACCACCTTCCCCTGCCTTTCTTGTCATTAGTTCTCTTGATATTCTGGACCTTTTGTTATTTCAAATGAATCTTGTTATTTTTTCTAGCTCTATAAAATAATTTTTTGATAGTTTGGTTGGTATGGCACTGAATAAGTAAATTAGTTATCATTCTTTGCAGATGATATGATGATATACTTAGAGAATCCTAGAGAATCAAGTAAACTACTTGAAATAATAAACAACTTTAGCAAAGTTCCAGTCTATAAAATAAACCCACATAAATCATCGGCATTTCTCTATGTTACAAAGCCCAATAGCAAGAGATAGAAAGAGAAATTCCATTTAAAGTTACTGTAGACATTATAGAATATTTAGGAGTCTACCTGCCGAAATAAACTGAGGAACTATATGAACACCATTACAAAACACTTTTCTTTCACTATTTTTAAAAAAAATTCTGAACTTAAGAAATAAAACATTTCCGTAACCAAGTAGAATAGAAAAGAAGAGAATTGCACGTGAAATTGCAAATCTATTATGTATAACTTGCTTTTACTTTTAAATGTATAATAAAGTTATCATGCAACTTTATCTCCCTCCACCAAGATGACTACCATTAGACACAAATAATGTATGTGTGTGTTTGTGTGTGTGTGTACCCACATACTATACATACTTCTATTTATTATTCCTTTCTCTGGATGCAGATAGCATCTTTCGTAGGTCCTTTGTAATTAATTTGGGTATTTATAATAGGCAAAATTACTTGTTTGCTCAAAGATATTCTTAGAATAATATTGCTGTTACTGTATACAGTGTACTCTTGGTTTTGCTCATTTCTCTCCATTATTTTGTGCAAGTCTTTCCATCTTTTTATAAAATCATCAAGCTCATCATTTCTTAAAGCACAGTAGTATTCCGTCATGATCATGTACCACAATTTGTTTAGCCATTCCCCATTTGATAGAAATTTCCTCAATTTCCAGTTCTTTGACACCACAAAGAGAACTGCTGTATTTTAGAATATGTAGGTTCTTATCCTTTTTCTCTTATCATCATGGGAAGTGGACCTAATAGTGGTAATTGCTGGGTCATAGGGTATAGACAGTTTAATAGTTCTTTGGACATAATTCCAGATTGTTCTCCAAAATGGTTGAACCAGTTTATAGTTCCACCAAGAGTGAATTAGTGTCTCATTTTTTCCATATCCCCTCAAACATTTGTCACTTTTTCTTCTGTCATTTTAGCCAATCTGATAGGTATAAAATGACATCTGGAAGTTGTTTTAATTTGCATTTCTGTCATCAATAATGATTTAGAGCATTTTTATGTGACTGTAAATTGTTTTGATTTCTTCATCTAGAAAACTGCCTGTTCATATCTTTTGACCATTTATTAATTGGGGAATGACTTGTATTCTTACAAATTTGATAAAGTTCTTTATATGTTTGAGATATGAGACCTTTATCTGAGAAACTGTCTATAAAATTTTTCCCCAATTTTTGTCTGCTCTTGGCTACGTTGGTTTTATTTGTACAAAACCTTTTTAATTTAATGTAATTGAAACTATACATTTTACACTTCAGAGTGCTCTTTATCTCTTGTTTATTCATAAATTGTTCACCTATGTATAAGTCTGATATTACTATATGTTCCATGTTTTTCAGATTTTCTTGTAATATCTCCCTTTATTTCTAGGTCATGTATCCATTTTGATCTTATCTTGGTAAATGGTATAAGGTATTAGTTTATGCCCAATTTCTGCTACACTGCTTTCCAGCTTTCTCAACAATTTTTATCAAATAATGAATTCTTATCCCCATAACATATCTTTACACTTGTCAAACCCAAGGTTACTATAGTCATTTGCTGCTATAGTTTGTCTGTCTACTCTGTTCCACCGATCTACCTTTCTTTTTCTTAGCTAGAACCAGATAGTTTTGATAATTACTGCCTTATAATATAGTTTAAGATCTGGTGTTGCAGTTTTCATTCTTTAACATTATGGAAGTTGGACTTTATTTTCTGTTGAATTAGTGAGTTTGAGGTTGGAATTGTGACAAAGTTCTACTTTTTATTCTCCTCTTAGGTACTCCTTTGTAGTATAGACTGAGTACTTCTTTGTAGGATAGACTACAATTTCTTTGATTTTCCTGATGGATTTCAGGGTGGGAGATTGCGGCGTTTGTTTTTTTTTTTTCCCAGCACATGTAAAAGTTTGGAGACTTAGAGTTCTTTTAGTAGTGAGAGTTCCAGTTATTAGGGGAGCACTACTCAAATACCTTCAGGTAGGAATAGAAATTGGGGAATAGGATTACTGATAAAAATGAATTGCAGAAAGTCATTTAAGTCATTTAAGACCCAAACCCCCTTAAAGAGCAGTAATCATGTACAGCATCTCATGTACATAAACCTTAGAAGTTAAAGATTAAGGATGTCCAAGGGTATAATCTAATTCTATAGGGGACTGGTCATTATAGCATCTTGAAAGTATCTCCAAGGCACCATCATCAGCTACAGTGTAAGCTCTGTGAAAGCCGACTCACTTTTCTATTTGTATCTCTAGTTCCTATCCTATCACAGTGCCTGGCACATAGTAGGGGCTTAATAAACAAGGGTTTGTTATTTAATCAGTTCTTATTCACCTGATACTTGATATTGATGATTAGCTCTTTGTCCTAGATATTCTCTTCTCTCTTGGGTTGATTTCATGGCGTTATACTTCCCTTGGTGTTTTGCCTTTCTGACTTTTCATTTTTTCTCTTTCTTTCATTGGCACTGACTCATTCTTCCTCCCTTCCTAATATTTTATCCTTCACGTTTCATCTCTCCCCTTTTTGCACTCTTTTTTTTGGCAATCTTGTCCATTTTCATTGCATCAGTTATAATCTCTTAATTAAAGAGGCTTGCCTCTCTAAAAGGTGCTTAAGATCCTATATCATCTCTTATGAAGTTGGAAACTCTAGGGTTTTAGGCAAGGTACAAATGACAATTGAAGACTTAGTCAATGCCCGTAAAATATTTAATGATTTCATCACTATTTGAGGCTTAAATTTAACATTGCCAAATGTTGTTTGATTTGGATTATGGCATAGGTTTGTCATTCTATGTAGTAAAGTAATAATGTAGTATATCTTAAGTTATGTTATTATGGCAATCAAAGTGCAGATGATACTTTTGCCTTTAATTTCTGAGAGAATTTAGAATTTGGAAGGGACCTTAGAGGTCGTCTGGTCTAACTTCCCATTCAATGTAGAATCCTCCATGTCTGCTCAAATAAATAACTATCTATCCAGTACTTTGTGTTAATATCTTCAATGGCAGAGACCTTGTTTCCTCCAGTTGGATAGTTCTTTTCAAGAATAACAAGCTGTTGGTGAATGCAAATGATTTAAGATTTAGGCTAAATTCTGCTCATTGGTAGCTGAGATCTGTGAGGCCCAATTTACACCTGTTTCTTTAGTCATATAAACTGCATTGTGACTTGCTAGAAATTTTGTAGTGGACAGGGTTCAAGGGAATAATTGCCATGTTAGACATATTAGTCTTATGAAAAGGATATTTCCCAGATCTCCCTTTCCCAGCACTATTTTTTTTTTTTTAAAAGGCAGTTGGGGTTAAGTGACTTGCCCAGAGTCACACAGCTAGTAAGTGTCAAGTTTTTGGTCAGAGGTCAAATTTGAACTCAGGTCCTCCTGACTTCAGGGCCGGTGCTCTATCCACTGCGCCATCTGGCTGCCCCCCCCCCCCCCAGCACTGTGAACCCCATTGGAGAGAGGAAAGAAGCTATTGCAACATTGCTTTGTGCGCTACATTTTTTCCTGGAGGGGCAGCTTGAATGGATGAATATACAAAACTTGTCTTTATGTGTATTATAATGAGACAGTATGAGAAAATCAGAATAGAGGCAACAGGCTTGAACATTAAGGCATCATGACTTGGAGTGGAAAAGCATTTATTAGCCTGTTTTCTATGTGAGTGATAAGGATCAAATTTTAATTCAGTTTTATAGGCATTAAGTGTTTTCTTTGTGTAGAGGAGGATAGGTAGTATAGTGGATGGAGCGGTAGGCCTGGAATCAGGAAGACCTGATCAAATCCCGCCTCAGACACATACTAGCTGGGTGACCCTGGGCAAGACAATTAACCCTGCTTACCTCAGTTTCCTCATATGTAAAATGAGCTGGAGAAGGAAATGGGAAAACACTTCAGTATCTTTGCCAAGAAAACCCCAAGTGGTGTCATGAAGAGTTGGACACGACTGAAAAATGATTGAACAACTAGGTAGAACACTGTGCTGGGTGAAGCACAGTTTAGCTAGGACATAATTCTTTGTCTCTTGGAGTTTACAATCTAAATAGTAATATTTCTTGTAAAACTAGTAATTTTGAGAGGTTTTACTGGTGTAGGGGTGCAATATGACTATGTAATTTGAAAGGATTGCAGCCTGGAGGTCATGGTTGTGCATATTGGTTGCAGAAGCTAGAAGAAGCCAAAACCTGGAAGCAGGTGGAGAGAGGCTGGCACTTGGAGGGTTCTTAGTAGGATTCTGTTGAATGATGCATGAGACTCTGGAGTTCCTCATATGAAGTTTATAGGAAGAGCTGGGAAATACTTTGCATTGATCAGGCTTCATTAGATCACTCAGCCCAGTTTTTATTGCTGCATTTTAGAAGGAGCTGGTGAAATTGGAGAAAGCCAAAGAAAAGCAACAGAAATGATGAAAAGTTTGGAGAATATAAGTAGTATTTATTGTTGAGTGACAAAAGTACTGAATAGTTTGGAAACCTGGTAGAACCTGTATGGCTTGTAGGAGCAATTCACCCAGGCCATTTATTTCCCATTTGTAATATTAAGTTGGTTTTGGTGGAATTTAGGCCACTAAGATTTTATTAATGTAGCATGTATAAAGATATAACCTATTAAAGAAAAGGAAAAGAGATAATCTAATTAGAGCCTTTTAAAATATGATAGGTTATTTTGGAACTGGTGATTAGCTGTTCTCCATATTCAAAGAACATAAAATTCAAGGTCGTAGCTGGGTTTGAATTATAACATATAAAGTAATGTTGCTGTTGCAAAAGGAGGCTCTTCATAAAAGTACCCCAGAGTTGTGGCCTGCCCAGTGTACTCCTGCAGCCTAAGCCAAATGAAACAGGCCAGATATAGCCATCTTTTTATTGCAGTATTTATGTACTCGTTAGTCATGTTTTAAAACTATGTTAACTTTTTTAATAGCCTCCTGTCCTTTTTTTTTTTTTGATGTGACATTGATTCCATTTTCTCCATTAAGTGCTATGACTTTTGTTGCACAATTATGCAGAGCCTTTTATTTTTTGTCATTATTTTTCTCTCAAACCCCCTTCTCCCAACTTCCCTAGTACTGTCTAGGGCAATACCATCCTCCCAGTCTCTCAAGGGTGATCTAGGTGTCATCCTTCACTCTTCACTCTCCTCCAGCCCATATTCAATCTTTGGCCAAAGCTTGTTGATTTAACTTTTGTAATATCTCTTGGATATACCTCTCTGTCCTCTGATAGTGCCATAATCCTAGTGCTGTCCAGGATTATTCCTGGCCATTTTCCATTCAGCTGCCAAATTGATTTTTCCTAAAAAGCAGGTCAGACCATGTGTTCTTCTTCCTTCTCCCCCTCAGTAACTCCAGTGACTTGCTATCACCTCCAGGGTCAAATACAGAGTGCGCTGTTTGGTGTTCAAAGCCCTTCATAAATTCTTCCTACCTTTCTAGTCTTATACCTTACTCCCTGCCTGGGGAATACTTTTTTTTTTTTTTTTTTTTTTTGTTTGGGAGGGAGCAGTTGGGATTAAGTGACTTGCCCAGGGTCATACAGCTAGTAAGTGTCAAGTGTTTGGTCTGATGCTGGATTTGAACTCAGGTCCTCCTGACTACTATCCACTGTGCCACCTAGCTGCCCTGGGGGAAGTACTCTTTGATCCAACAACAGTGGCCTTCTTGCTGTTCGTTGAACAAGACTCTCCATCCCTTGGCTCTGGGCAAATCTGTGGCTCTCCCTCATGGCTTGAAATGTTCTTCTTCCTCATTTCCATCTACTGGCTTCCCTGGCTTCCGTTAAATATCAAATGAAATTCTACCTAAAAGCAACCCAACCCCTCTTAATTCCAGGGCATTCCTTTTAATTATTTCCTAATTTTCCTGTGTATAGTTTATTTGTACGTATTTGTTTGCTTGTCTACCCCATTTGATTGTGAGCTCCTTGAGGGTGGCAGGGACTGTCTTTTCTCTCTTTGGTATTCCCAGCTCTTAGCCCCATGCCTGACATAGTAAGTGTTTCATAAATGCTTTGTGACTGGCTTTTGGGGAGTTCACATGTCTTGTTATAGCCGAATTGACTGTAATAGCACATGTTGGATGACCATTATGGAATTTCTGTATTTCAGAGTTGGAATGGATTTCAGCTGCTGTCTAGTTCATTCTGAAAAAGAATTCATATTTGATGTATCTGATAAGTCGATACTCAAATTTTGATTGCAGACCTCTAGTGAAGGAATCCATGACTTCCTAAAGCAATTCATTCCAGTTTTGGCAACTCGAATCTTTTTTTTTTTTTTTTTTTTTGTTGGTGAGGCAGTTGGGGTTAAGTGACCTGCCCAGAGTCACACAGCTAGTAAGTGTTATGTGTCTGAGGCTGTATTTGAACTCAGGTCCTCCTGATTCCAGGGCCAGAACTCTATGCACTGCGCTACCTAGCTGCCCGGACTGGCAATTCAAATCTTAGGAAGATGTTTCTTTCTATCAGGACTACATTTGTTTCTTTGCAATTCTTTCTTTCTTTCTTTCTTTCTTTCTTTCTTTCTTTCTTTCTTTCCTTCCTTCCTTCCTTCCTTCCTTCCTTCCTTCCTTCCTTCCTTTCCTTCCTTCCTTCCTTCCTTCCTTCTTTCCTTTCATTTTTTTGATGAGGCAGTTTGGGGTTAAATGACTTGCCCAGAGTCACACAGCTAGTAAGTATCAAGTGTCTGAGGCAGGATTTGAACCCGGGTCCTGCTGACTAGATAGAGCTGGAGCTCTATCCACTACGCACCTAGCTGCCCTGCCCCTCTTTCCAATTTTTTTTGTCTATAGTTTTTAGCAGTTCTGCCCTCTTGGGGTTAACAAAATAAATTTAATCCTGATCTTCCTTCGTGTTATAGTTATTCAAATATAGCTTCTGTCATATTTTCTCTATGCTAAGCAAGCATCCCAATTCTGTGGTATCATAAACCTAGAGCTGGAAAGTACCTTGGAGGCCTTCCTGTCCAAACTCTCATTTTATGGATCAGAGATAGGTCTAGGGGGTGTTGTGACTTGTCCAAGGTTATCCAAATAATAGGTGTCCCAGGATGGCTGGGGAGAGCTGGTAGTGCAGTAGGGAGGGTTCTGGCTTTTTGCCTTTATTATTACCTTTTCTAGGTATTCATTAACTATCTCCTGAATAAAATGTTCTCATATTTTTCAAGGAACCAAAGTCCTTCACTGACTTAGAGTTCGTAGACTTTAATCCATTTCTTTTTTTTTGAAAATTGGGAATTTGCCCTTCTCTATTCCATTTATTCTCCAGGTTCTTTGTGAAAATCACTTTGAAATGTTAGAGATGTTCCAGAGAGGATTTCTGTGGCAGGTGGGAGGTGTTGGACTGGATATTTGACCTTCAAGGGTCATTTTAGCTCTAGTGAGCTCCAGTGTCAAAGCTGTAGCTAGTAGCAAAATCCTCTTTAAAGGAAGGAAAGGAAAGCTTTATAGAAACCAGTGATTAAGTCATTGATCTCTGAATCCATAACAGTTATGCATAGGAACCACTCACTCACTCATTCATATATTGCTATATGACAGGTCTGATTCTGTACTCAATCTTCATACATATGACTTGTTTTTCAACTACATTGCATACTTTTTGAGGGGAGAGATATATTCATATTTTATCCTTCATTATCTCCCAATGTACCTAGCCCAATACTATCCTTACATTGCCATTTAATATATCTTGTTGATTAACCTGACAGTCGATTGATTTATTTATTACTTTTTGTTGAGGCAGTCAGGGTTAAGTGACTTTCCCAGGGTCACACAGCTAGTAAGTGTCAAGTGTCTGAGGCTGGATTTGAACTCAGGTCCTCCTGACTCCAAAGCAGGAGCTCTATCCACTGTACCACCTAGCTGCCCTAGTTGATTTATTTCAAATGAATATGTGGTATTGTAGAAGGCATATGACAAATGGTAGGATTTTAAATAAGTGGTAGAATTTTAATGATATAATTTAGTTATTGGTAGAGTTATTCCTTCCGTACTTTGGAAATCTGTACCACATAAATGATTGCAAGAGCTCATTAGCCTGGGTACTTTTTTCTACTGGTATAGAGTCATATCTTCTCATTACATATTATTCTTTTTTATGTCTTTTAATAGGTTGTCACATAGAGGATCTAGCCAACAAATTGTAGGCTTTCATGTTTTGTGAATACTAGTATAGTACTTGTCCCTTATTTTCAATATATGATCAGCTCATTTCCTTTTCTGATCAAATGTGGCCTTGATATGATATCTTTGTATTGATTATTTGTATCTTTGTGTTGTATTTTACTAAATTAAAAAAAAAATTTCTACTTTTTGTATGTTCTTTCTTTGCTTGACATAAGTCCATACAATTCTCTAATATGTTTTGAAGTATTCTTCATATTTGTCATTCTGCTTTGCAGAGTGTTAACTCAATTACATTTGTATATCATCATCTGTTCAGCCATTCTGTAATCATTAGGCACATGATTTGTTCCTGGCTATTGGTTATTACATAAACATTTTGGTACGTATGGGGCCTTGCACATAATAGGCACTTAATAAGTGTTTGTAAAGTATTTTTAAAAATTTCTTTATGTTATTAACCTTTTGGAGGCATAAGTCTAATAGTGAGATCATTGAGTAGCTCATATAACATAATTCTTAATTGTTTTTCAAAAGTCAGACCAGTTCACAATGTGATTAATGGCAAAATTGTGTGTCTTTTCTTACATCCCCTCTAATTTATTTTCTTGTTTGAGGCAATGAGGGTTAAGTGACTTGCTCAAGGTCACACAGCTAGCTAGTAAGGGTCTGAGGCTGGATTTGATCTCCTGACTCCAGGGCTGGTACTCTATCCACTGTACCACCTAGTTTTTCCATTGGTTTGCATAAAAAAAAACCCATCTGATTATATATCCTTTGCTTATCTTCTGGGAAATGGTTCTTACATCATATAGTTCTGTTAATTCACTATAGATTTTTATATTTTTATTAGATGTTTGATACAAAGATTTTTCTCCATTCATATATTTTCTTCTAGCTGTTAAATTTTATATAACTGAAATGGTCTGTTTCATCTTCCATAAACTACCATCTCTTTTCTGGTTATGAATTCTTTCCTTATCACAGCTATGAAATATTGTTTTCTCTCTGATGCTTTGTTCTCATTTTTTATGGTGTGATTTTATTGTAAATCATTTGTCAATTTGGATTTTATTGTGGTTATCAATCTGTTAAATATTTGTTAAATACCAACTAAGTACCAGAGACTGTGCTAAGTTCTGGAGATATGAAAAGAGGCAAAAGAAAGCTCCTGTCCTCATGGAACTTCCAATCTAATGGGCGAGACATTGTGCAAAAATACATATATACAAAGCTATGTAGAGTATAGGAAATAACAGAGGAGAAAGTATTGGAAATAGGAGGAGGTAGGGCTTTTTGGAGAAGGTAGGATTTTAGTTGGTACTTAAAGGAAGTCAAGAGGTCAGTAGTCTGAGGGGAGTCAGGAGAGCATTCCTGCCCTGTGAGACAGTGAAGGTGGAAGGCCTGGAGCCGAGAGATGGAGTGCCTTGTTTGTAGTAGATGGTTTAAGTTTTTTTTTTCTTTTTGATGAGGCAATTGAGATTAAGTGACTTGCCCAGGGACACACAGCTAGTAAGTGTCAAGTGTCTGAGGCCGCATTTGAATTCAGATCCTCTTTACTCCAAGGCTGGAGCTCTATCTACTCTACCACCTAACTGCCACGATGTTTTTTTTTTTTTAATTGTTAATTGTTAATTTTAGTTTTTTCCCACTTCAATCATTTTTCAGTCGTGTCCAACTCTTCATGACATGATGTTGTCTTTTCATCCTCTAGGAAAAATCAGTTAACGTGAATTTTATCCTGTTTCTTTTCTCTTCAGTTTATGTCTCTTCATCCTTTATCTCACTTGTATCCCAACACAGAAATGTGGGCATTAAGTTGTGTTCCTTTTTTACTGTTTTATAGTATCGTTTATTATAAACCCGTTACTTTTTTGAACTAAGACAGAGCAAAAATAATTTCGTATTGATTTAGCTCATATTGTTAGGTCACTCCAGTCATGTTTGACTCTTTGTGACTTCGTTTGGGGTTTTCTTGGCAAAGATACTAGAATGATTTGCTATTTCCTTCTCCAGCTCATTTTATAGTTCAGGAACCTGAGGTTTAAGTGACTTGCCCACAGCTAGTAAGTGTCTGAGCCTGGATTTGAACTCATGAAAATGAGTCTTCCTGATCACAAGCCCAGTGCTCTATTCATTTTGCCACCTAGCTGTCCAGTTTTTATTTATTTAGTGCTTAAAAGTTGAAAGTTACTTAGCTTTCCAATCATATGTAAAGATAGTTTTTAATATTCACTTTTATAAAATTTTGAGTTCCAGTTTTTTTTTTCCCCTCCCTCCTCATCTGCTTCCCCAAGATGGCAAGCAATCTGATATAGGCTTATTAACTATATTACCACATTAGTCATATTGTGAAAGAAGAATCAGAACAAATGGAAATAACCACTAGAAAGGAAAAAAAAAAGAAAATAGTCTGCTTCGACCTGCATTCAGACTCCATAGTTCTTTCTCTGGATGTGGATAGCATTTTCCATCATGAGTTAAGTTGATGTTATAAACCTACTTTCCACCAAACTGCTTTCCATTGTTCCCAGAAATTCTTGTTGAATCTTGTTCTTTCTTCTGCTATTTACCAAACACAAGGCTTACTTTTGGGTTCTATTTTCCCATCTATTATTTTTTGTTGCTCTCATCTGTTTTATGACTAAGTTTTGTCTGCTTATATTTGAGATTATGATTGTTTATTTTTTCTCTTCATCAAATGCTAATTTTTTTCCTTTTTTTAAGTCATTACTAGGTTTGTTTTGCTTTTACCAGTCTGATTTCTAGCATTCTTTCGCCTTTTGTCTAGTCCAAGTGTAGATTCTTTCAATCTAATATTGTTCTCTTTAGATTTTATTCTCATATTTTTGATCTCATTTTTGTATCTGAATCTTTAGACCTTTTTCAGCTTGCTCACTGCTTTGAAGAGATTAAGCATCATCAATTCTAAATTATCTTGTCTCCTGGTTGTATTTTAAAATTTTTCTTTGAGACTACTCTAAATTTCTGTACTGATTTCTATCCTTATTTCCTGCTTGAATTATCTTTTTGCCCTTTTAAGATTGTTAAGAGGTGTATTAGGCAGGTTGTGCTCATTGTTATTGCAATATTTGTCCTGTCTTCTGGTGTTATTGCATTGCTTTATTTTACTTTGGTAAATTTTGGTCTTGGATTCTGATTTTTCACTAATTGACTTTTCTTTTGCCCTTGTATTTATAAATTATGGTAAGTGTGGTATGATGAACATGGCTTGAAGACAGCTAGTTGTAGAGTGGATAGAGCACTGGTGCTAAGGTCAGGAAGACCTGGGTTCGAATTTGGCCTGAATCACTTACTCGGCTGTGTGAACCTGGGCAAATCACTAAACTTCTGTCTTTTAACGTCTGTAACAGTTTCCTCATCTGTAAAATGATGATAATAATAGCACTTCCCTTGCATGGTTATTGTGAGGATCAAATGAGATAGTATTTGTAAAAATTGCTTAGCATAGTGCCTGGCACATAGTAGGCATTATATAGATGTTTATTCTTTTCCAGCCTCCCTCTCTTTAAAGTTGTATTCAGTTGATGGAATGTAGGAATCAAGATGCTTAGGTCAGGAAATTGAATCACCACAGGGCTCGTGGCCTTAGTAGTGTTCCAGTGGTTTGCTTACTTTTTGGGTTGTGTCCTAATGCAATTTGGTTTGTCAGCATATCTAATAGCAATAATGTGTATGAGAATTGTGTGTCTTAAGATTATGTGGGCTGCTGGTAGTTAAAAGTTCTCAGTAGAAAGTATAAGATGGTAGGAATATTGTGCATCAGTTTCCTGTGGTTGCAATCTTGCCAACTTTGATGGATTTTCATAACAAGTTTTCTTAAAAATAACGGTATTCATGCTGTTGGTGGAACTATGAAATAATCTAAACCTTCTTGGAAACAATTTTCAATTGTGGAGGAAAAGTTAGGGCAGCTCGGTGGTGCAGTGGATAGAGCACCGGCCCTGGATTCAGGAGGACCTGAGTTCAAATTCAGCCTCAGAGACATAACACTTACTAGCTGTGTGACCCTGGGCCAGTCACTTAACCCCATTGCCTAGCCAAAAAAAAAAAAGCCACCAAAAGTCATAACTTTTGACCCAGAAATGCCAACGATGGGCCTGTATAAAGCTATATATCTAAAAACAACTACGTAACACCTACATATGTACATACCTCCATACAATTTATACAGTGCTACAAAGGAGTCAAAGACCAAGAAGAGGCCAACATCTACCAAAATATTCATAGTATTCCTTGTGGTAGCAAATAACTAGAAACAAAGTAGTTTCTTTTCAGTTGGAGAATAGCAGAATAAATTGTATTATTTTATAATGGAATATTATTTGAGCTGTAAGGAAGGTTAACGTATGAGGAATTCAGAGAACCATGGGACAATTCATATGAACTGATATAAAGTGAGGCTGAATTTGGAAAACAGTATAAAAAGTGACCACAATAATAAAAGCTAAAAGACCACTCAAATGAAGCCAAATAGTGTGTAATTGTCATGGCCAGTCTTGTCCCTGAAGAATTGGAGAATTGTATCTCTGCTTCTGTTGGGGATGTTGATAGATGGGTACCCGCAGAGGTGTAATGGTAAATATATTATCTCATACAGTCATTTTGCTTAACTATTTTTCTTTGTTTTAAGCGATGACACATTGGGTTTGTGAAGGAAGTATATTAGGAAATGACTGATGCAAGAACAAAAGGCATCAGTATCACAGTCCTCCCCCCAATACTGATGATTTCTTCTCTCTTAACAGATAAGAAGTCTACAGAGAAATCGAAAAGACATTAAATAAGAATATCTACTTATCAGGTATGATCTACTGTTACTAGTAGGAAAAAAAAACAGTGAAACTTAGTTTCTCTCTGACAGTGGAATTAATTGACATGTGGGTAGACAGTTCAAGAGGAAATCTGACAGAAGGTCCATTTGTTGGGAGAGCAAGGAAGGAAGGGGAGAATCTCTCTTCTCCTGTTCAAGACGTGTGGGTGTTGTCTAACCATGTGGTAACCTGGGCCCACACGTCCAGTGCAGTCTTTCCTTTCCAATGCAGCTGCTCGAGCACTGCCTCCAGCAGTTTAGCAAGTAGTGTCTAGTTGCAGAAAAGCTGTGTTACTCTAAGAATGTGCCAGAGGAAAAGGAAGGTCCAGTGGTAGCCCTCACTTTTAGCCAGGACCTTCCCACAAGTGAGCTCCTTACCCTTCAGTATTTGAAGAGGCCGATACTCACTGGATTTAGTGTTTGTAACTTCTTAAACCTTGAAATATACATGTTAACAAAGCCATTAGTGAACAAGATTAGGAATTATTATGTCTAGACCCGAATGAAAAGGTAATTACATAGCCTTGCAGAGAAGGGACCAGGATCCAGGACCAAAATGATGTTGTCTTTTCATCCTCTAGGAAAAATCAGTTAACGTGAATTTTATCCTGTTTCTTTTCTCTTCAGTTTATGTCTCTTCATCCTTTATCTCACTTGTATCCCAACACAGAAATGTGGGCATTAAGTTGTGTTCCTTTTTTACTGTTTTATAGTATCGTTTATTATAAACCCGTTACTTTTTTGAACTAAGATAGAGGAAAAATAATTTCGTATTGATTTAGCTCATATTGTTAGGTCACTCCAGTCATGTTTGACTCTTTGTGACTTCGTTTGGGGTTTTCTTGGCAAAGATACTAGAATGATTTGCTATTTCCTTCTCCAGCTCATTTTATAGTTCAGGAACCTGAGGTAAACAGGGTTAAATTAGGTTTAAGTGACTTGCCCACAGCTAGTAAGTGTCTGAGCCTGGATTTGAACTCATGAAAATGAGTCTTCCTGATCACAAGCCCAGTGCTCTATTCATTTTGCCACCTAGCTGTCCAGTTTTTATTTATTTAGTGCTTAAAAGTTACTTAGCACTTTATTTATTTGATATTTATATATTTGATCTTAACAACCACTTTGAGAGATGAATGTGGTAAGAACATTCTTTGTTTCTGTTTACTTAAATGTAATTTTTTGGGTCTGGATTTGTGATTTCATTGGTGTGGGTCACTCCTGGTGTGGAAACTCCCTCTACCACCACAAATTGGCAGTTCACTGTTAGCTTCCATTCTTAGAGAGTTGCCTGAAACACTGACAGGTTGTGACTTGCCTTTGATTATAAACTAGTATATATCAGAATAAGATTTAAACTCAGGTCTTCCTGACTCTAAGGATGGCACATTACTATCCACTGTACCATGATGCCTCTCCTAAGTGTGTACTTCAATGCACATGTGTATATGTGTGGTATATATGTATATACATATGCACATATATCTGTAATATAAAAGAATATGCTAGTAGATTTTACATAGTGAGAGAAATCTTTAACCATCTTCCACTTAGAGAAATACTTGAAACTTTTTATAAAGTGAATAAAGAGTGTGGCCTCAGAGCCAGGATACAGGCTTTGTGACCCTGGTCAAGTCACTTAGGCTCTCTTTTGATCTAAGCGAGTCTCTTAGACTCTTGAGTTACAGAGAAAATATTGATCTGCTAATTAATAGAGGGAGTTTCCTTCTGTGGGAGTTTATATCAATGAAATCATAGCTCTATTTCTTATATTGCCCTAATGTATCAAAAAAATATTTCATACACTAGGAGAACTTGGGTTTGTTTTTTAACTGGAAGTTAAAAATAGGAAAGGAGAAGAAAAATCACTAAAGTGTCCATAGTTAAGAGGTTCAGGGTTGATAGTCTCACTTGGCTCTTTAAATTAGTCTCTGGTTGTTATCTAAAATATAGATATGATGCTTGTTCCTGGATCTTCTCCCCCCCACCCCCCCTTCCCAGTTTTGAACAACTTATTTCTGCAACAAGGTGAAGAGATTGCGGGTTGATTGACCCAAATCCAACTAGTTCAAATCTGGCAGTTATTCCCTCATCCCACAAGGCATAGACTGTTGACTCATATGGCATATAGCCAAAGTGCACAAGAAAGACCATATTAGGAAGTTTTCATTTTGAAAAAGGCAAGGGAGAAAAAATGGAAAACTTCTAAGTAGTGGTTAATATGCTAGGCCTCATACAGATTACATGAGACTTACTTAAATCCTGCCTTTGTAAGCCTACACAATTCTATGTTGTATTTACTTAATTATGGGGTGGTAAGTTAGTAGATATTGGGTCTGTTTTTTAACAATTATAAATAATGGTTTTGTTTCTATATCATTTTTTTTCTATTTTTCTTTTTTCTTTTAATAGTATTAGATTTTTTTCAATTACATAGAAAGATAGTTTTTTCAACATGCATTTTTAATGTACTTTTGAGTTCCAAATTCTCTTTCCCTCGGCGCCCCCCTCCGCTTTTGCCAAGAGGGCAGGCAATCTGATACAGGTTATGTATGTATCATCTTCATTTTTGAATATATTCCCTGGAATTCTTCTCTCCCCCATGTGCCCCATATAATCCTTTGTAACAAAAGATAAAAAACAAAGAGGAGAGAAAACATTTTAGCAAAGCTAATCAGCACATAAATTGAATCTGATGTCATACACTATATTACCTTCCTAAGGTCCTGCACTTCTACAGAGAAAGGAGGCAAAGGCATTTTCTCTTCTTTTCTTTGGGTCCAAGCTTGATCGCTAAAATTACATGATACTCAATTTTCTTTCTTTTTTTTTTCCCTTTCTTTCCCCAGTTTCTTCTTTGTAGTCACTGTGTATATTGTTTTACTGGTTCTGCTTACTTCAACTCTGCCCTCATTCATATATGTCTCCCCATAGTTCTCTATATTCTCCATATTTAGCCTTTCTTGTGGTGTAGTTATATTCCACTCCATTCATTTACCATTATACATGTTGCCATTTCCTAATAGATGGGTATTTATGTTGTTTTCTGTTCTTGCTACCACAAGAAGTAATGATGTAAATATTTTGGTGTATTACGGGACTTTTATTTTTGTTTTGGACTTCCTTGGGGTATACACCTATCAGTGAATTTCTGAATCAGAGGATATAGATATTGTATTTACTTTTTAATTCCAAATTACTTTCCTGAATGGATAAGACTAATCCACAGCTTCGCTAGCAGACACTAGTGTTTCTTTCTCTGTGCAAGTCCCTTCAACATTGACTGTTTCTTTTGTTGTCTTTGTCAGTTTGTTTGGTGGAGTTGTTAATTTTAATGAAAATTATAGTAGATTGTCATGGCAGGCTTACATTTTAACAGGGCCGAATGTGAGTCCTTATTAACTGATAACCAAAAAAAGAGGATACTCTTCATCAGATTTCAAGTTCAAAGACAAACGATTTCCATAATGTCAGGGGAGAACACCATAATCCTATTTTGGAATTCCTTTGGCATAACATACTCTAAATTTGGCCCACTGACATGCAAACAGTATGACCTCTGATTTGGACCCTGGATTGGTTGAAACTAGCCCCTTAGAAGCAATTAGACACAGTAGATACTTTTATTTTACTTTGTGTCTCTTTTCATCTTAAGAATGAAATACTCCCCAAGAGTACCCTCAGTCTCCTGGATTGAACATTCAGAAAGAATGGTAAGAGATGATTGCATATCCCTTGAAGAACCAGGGTTGAACTTTTATGTTGTTGTTGTTGTTAAGTCATTTCAGTCACGTCCAACTCTTTGTGACTCCACGTAAGGTTTTCTTGGCAAAGATACTGGAATGGTTTGCCATTTCCTTCTTCAGTTCATTCTTTTTTTTTTTTTTTTTTTTTGGGCAATTGGGGTTAAGTGACTTGCCCAGGGTCACACAGCTAGTAAGTGTCAAAGTTTGGTCTGAAGTTGGATTTGAACTCAGGTCCTCCTGACACTTCAGGGCTGGTGCTCTATCCACTGTGCCACCTAGCTGCCCCTGTTCAGTTCATTCTACAGATGAGGAAACTAAGGCAAACAGGATTAAGTGACTTGCTCCCAGGGTCACACTAATAAGTGTCTGAGGCCAGATTTGTTAATTAATTTATTTTGATTTATCAACAATCATTTCCATAAGCTTTTGAGTTTTAAATTTTTCTTCCCCTTCTTCCCCACCTCCCTCCCCAAAGTGGCACTCATGTAAGGAATAATTAGAACCAATAGAAGGAACCACAAGAAAGAGGAAACAAAACAAAACAGAAGAAAATAAAGAGCAAATAGTGTGCTTTGATCTGCATTCAAACTCCATGGTTCTTTCTTTGGATGTGGATAGTATTTTCCATCATGAGACTTTTGGAGATGTCTTAGGTCCTTGCATTGCTGAGAAAGGCTAAGTCTATCAAAGTTAGTCATCATACAGCATGGCTATTACCGTGTACAACATTCTCCTGGTTCTGCTGAGGCCAGATTTGAACTCTGGAAGATGAGTCTTCCTGACTTGAGGCCCAGCCCTCAATCCACTGTGCCACCTAGCTGTTCCTGAATCTCTATACGGTGTCTCCCCTATAAAATGAGTAAAAAAAAAATATCTTTTGCAGGTGGTCAGATTTCCCATCTTTTTCCTTTGGCTAGTATGTGAAGATGCTTGCCTCATTTATCTCAAGCTGGTATTGTTGGAATTTTGGGAAAATGATCATTCCTTTTCTTTGATTGTGCTCTATGATTTTACCTTACTTTAATTTCCCCATTTTTCCAGTTCCAACTCAGTTACTATGTAATCTGCACTACTTCATGACAGTTTGTGTTTTTGTTTTGTTTTGTGGGCACAGTATTGTTTTCATATATTCTCTGTTCTGTCACTTCCGGGTGCATGTCTAACAAAGTGTGAAGGATGAGCATTCAAATGGCCTAGCTTTGTAACCTATAAGTATTAGAAGGCTGGTAAATTCATTATTTTTCCTTCCTGTCATAGTCAAGTGGTTTTTAAAAGCATATATGAAATTTTAAGCTTAGAGAAACTGCAGTCTCTCAGAAGGGCTCTTTAGTTTGTTGCTCACATCCAGTGTCTTCTCTACCACCCCATTATCTTTGGGTTACATTAGGCATGTAGATAAAATGAATTTCTTATCCTCTGAGTCTTGAAATTTAAGACATCCTTTCAGTAGAGAACTTCTTTTAATCACTTAACACATCACTTTTTTTTTTAAGTTTAGGATTTATTTTAATTTTGTCATAATTTCTACTTTAATACTAATCATAGTATTTTAATTAATATCCAGTTTAGTAGTTAGAGACTCTTAAAGGTTTCTAAAGTTGTTCTCTTTTACCTTGTCTTGAATTGATCCAAGAAAAAATGAATGACTAGGGAACAGTTTGGACTTATTCAGGGAGTTACTTGGTCTTGATTGGTTTCATTTGTTTTGGAGTTCTCTGTTTTCATGGGGGAGAAAAGTGTTGCATGATCTTTGGTAATTTGTTGACTAAGTTTTCCCTTAACAGTAAAGGAAATGAGATACATAAGAGCCTTACAGAAATAATTTTAAAAAGGAAGTAACATTAAACACCATTTAAAACAGTTCACTTACTGTTTTATTTACTATTTACTGTTTATTTACTATTTATATACATTCATAAAATATAACATCTTTCGAGTCCCTTCTTCATAGTCATTGACTTTTTGTCAAGATCATAGGTATGATCATATCATAGCTATTTTTACTTTGTCTCCTGATCCTTTTCATTCTGCTTTTTTCTCATAATTGTCCATATTGTTTATAAATAGTAATTACATGAATTTATATCAATTAATAAATAAATATAAAATAAATACAAATAAATATAATTATATTAGTTTTACATTCCCTAATTGTTGTACATTTAGATTATTTATATAATTTTTTATATGTATGTTTAATGTTTCCATGAAGATATTTGAACAGATAGCTATTATTTTAAAAGGTAGCGTTAATCCAAAAAAACTCTTACCATGACCAGATGGAACTTTAGTAATTGTATGGAAAGAATTGGTGGCAAGTCAGATTTTTCAACCACAAACTGCAGAAGATATCAACATTAACATCTATGAATGAGGAATATGTTTTAGTTATTGCCCTAGGACTTTGTTCATAGATAATGGTTTAGTGAGAAGTTGTCCTTGAGCTTAGTGATTGTGCTAAATCAGTGACCTCTTGACCATAGTGGTAACTTCCAAGTAGGAAAAAGATGTGTGGAGAATCCACTTTGTATTTAATTGGAACATCAGCTCCTATTCTAGCTAGTATTCCCTTTACAGAATACAGTCATTGTGTTCCTTTAGTATTATGTGTTTTAGTCATAGTTCCAATTAAAATGATTATTTGTTTAGAGAACGGATATGTAAGTACAATGGTTATTGGCCTACAGTGGTCCCTCCCTTCCTCCCTTCTTCTGGACTTCCTGCTTGTATTTATGAAGATGAAAATTGGGACCTAGTTATTAATTAATTGAAGAAGGAAAAGAGATGTCAGAAAATTGAGTTTTTGCTATGTTATAGGTATGATTCTGGACATCAGAAAAGTATTCTTATCCCCCTGTGTTGAAAAGATTTTTTTTTTCATACTCTTCCTGAAGGAAAGTTAAACCTGAAGTGTGACTCAGTAGTTTTCATCACAGAGAATGATTGTTGGTTTCACATTCCATCAAGAGAAGGCTAAGCTATGGATTTTTCTAGAACTGAAAAGATTATAGATTAAGATCACAAGTTACTTGAACTTGACTCTGATAGTGTGATTAAGGAATGAAGTTCCTTGAGGTCAGGACCTGTTTTGGCTTTCTTTGTACTTCCAGCACAGCACATGGCACATAGCCCTGTCTCCATTTCTCACCAGGCTGTACTGTGGACTTATCTTCCTTGCCCTAATGCAGGATTCTTTCATCCCCTCCCATTCTTACCACTAAACTTTTCAGCTTCCCTTTTAATGTGTTATTTGTTCCCATGAGAACGGAAACTCCAAAAAAAAGAGAGAAAAGAATGGAAACTCCTTGAGGACAGGGACTGTATTTCTCCTCCCAGTGTTTAACATAGTGCCTAAAGCATAGTAAATGCTGACTATTAAATCCTTGCTGACTGACTGAACTCATCAAGAGATAATCTTCCAAATAATTTTTTATTTTGGTCATAGGTAATGCATGATGACCATTTACTGTGGAGTATAGTATACTATAGTCCAGTGATGTCTAAGGTCTAATAGAAATGGGGGCAATTTAATTCCTTTATAAAGATCCTTGCAGGCTGAATGTTGACTTCAACATCTATTAATGTTGTCTATGATCTATTATATTTTTATTTATTTTTTCAAGTATTAACATGTTAACTGTTTACATTCCTACATTGAAAGATGATATTTGTAACTCATAAGACCTTTCTCATTATTAGGGTAGCTAGAAGGAGTATATATAGACAGAGAGCATATGGAGGGATGTTATCTAAAAAATTAAGGGGTGAGAGAGGAAAGTACTAGGAAAAAGAGAAAGGGAGAAGTAGAATGGGGTAAATTATCTCACATAAAAGAGGCAAGAAAAAGCTTTTACAGTGGAGGGGAAGAGGGGGGAGGTGAGAGGGAATGAGTGAACCTTACTCTCATCAGAATTGGCTTAAAAAGGGAGTAACATACACACTCAGTTGGGTATAGAAATCTATCTTATCCTGCAAAGTAGGAGGCAAGGGAATAAGAGAAGTAAGAGTGATAGGAGGGAGGGCAGATAGAGGAAAGGGACAAGGTGAAAGGAGAGAATAGAATAAACAGGGGGCAGAAGAGAATGTAGGGAAATATAGTTAGTCTTTCACAACATGACTATTATGGAAGTGTTTTGCATGACTATACAGGTATAACCTATATTGAATTGCTTGCTTTCTCAGTGAGGGGGGGTGGGGAGGGAGAAAGGGAGAAAATTTGGAACTCAGAGTTTTAAAAACGAATGTTAAAAATTGCTTTTTACATGTAACTGGGGGAAAGATAAAATACCAAATTTAAAAAAAGTATTTAAGTATCTCAGGTTCAGTAATATTAGTCATTTTCTTAGTGAGCTTGTAGGCTCTTCCTAACTGGTCACAAACCTATCTTTCCAGAGTGATTTCACAATATAATCCTTAATGAACTCTCTTCCAATTAGGCCTATTTCCTCTTCCTTGTACCTGACATATATTACCCATGCTTGGAATGTACTCCCTTCTCACCTTTACCTCTTAGAATTTCCTGGCATCTTTCAAAATTTAGCTCAAATGTTAAGCCTTTAACAAGAGCTTTCCTGATTATTTCCTCTGCATTTACTTTGTGTAAGTTTCATATTGACTGCTTTGTGCACACAGTATCTTTCCCCTAGTCAAATAGAAACTCATTGAGGGCAAAGACCTTTCTTTTTATGTTTTCATCTTGGGCACTTGCATATAATAAACACTTAATAAATGTTTATTGGATAAATGAATGAGTACTATTTATTTTTCAGAGTAGCTAAATATACTAGAATCTGTCTTTACTTGGTGTGTCATTAGTTGATAGCATACCACTGTCTGCTAATAAAATCTTACTTATCTATTCTGAGGCTATAATGAAGATTCAAAAGTTGCTACTCACTTTCTAGGGAAGAATTCTATAGGGCGAGGTTATTTATTTTTTTTTTTTGCAAGGCAATTGGGGTTAAGTGGCGTGCCCAAGGTCACACAGCTAATAAACGTCAAGTGTCTGAAACTCAGGTCCTCCTGACTCCAGGGCTGGTGCTCTATCTACTGTGCCATCTAGCTGCCTCTAAAATTAGGTATTTTTTGGGGGTGGGGGGAGGGGGTGAGGCAATTGAGGTTAAGTGACTTGCTCAGGGTCACACAGCTAGTAAGTGTTAAGTGTCTGAGGCTGTATTTGAACTCATGTCCTCCTAACTCCAGGGCCAGCGCTCTACCCACTGCACCACCTAGCTGCCCCTGGACCAGTTTTTAAAGCAGGATTATTCTTTTAAACCCATTTAACAGATGCATCATACATTTCTAGCAGCTGGTTACATCCATTGTCTCTTGTTCTTAGGTTTTGTGACAGTTCTTTCTTCCTTCTGGCATGAAATTTTTCTGTACGTGTAGCTTTATGTCAAAAAAAAAAATCATTTGTGTGTTTCTCTAGTAAGCCAGGATTTTTTTTTTTTTAAATAGCAAGACCAATTTCAAAATAACAAACAGCAGAAGCATGGAGAGATTTACATGATCTGATGCAGAATGAAGTAAGCAGAACCAGGAAAATGACTATAATAATATACAATGAATATAACACTAAAACAGAAAGGCAGTGACAAAAACAATTGAACCTGCATTGGCCCCAAAGAAGAGATGTAAGAATTATATGTACTTCACTCCTTCAAAAAAGTTAGAGGTCTCTGTAATGTCAGACTTTTTTTCATGCTTTGGTTGGTTTTGTGGAGTTTTTTTTCCTTTTCTTTGAAGCTTTTTATTTCTGATAGATTCTTTGATAGGGTGAAGGCATATTGGGAAAACAAAGCGATATCAAAGCAAAAGACAAAAGTAATAAAACAAAGTAAAATAATAAGTAATAATTAAAACAAAAACAAGTAATAAAAGTGTATTTTAAAAACCCAATATGCAGCATGCATTTACCAGCCCAACTGATTTTAAATATATTTGCCACTGCCACTTGATAATAAAATTTTTATCAATACTCTTTTGATGTCAGGGGATTGTTGGTATCTTTAAGAGAGGGAGAGACATCCTTCCAAGAAATTAATAAGAAATATAACCAAGTTTTATCAGATTCACTGACCTTTTTGACAATAGACAGTGATTTAAATTAATTATTAAATTACTAAATTTTTAAATGAATATAAATACATTAAATTAAATAAGTTTATTAATAAATGAATAAATATTAATTTTAGTAGTTTGAGAAGATCAAGTGCCAATTTCCAAAAAACTGCTTAACGTGGAGTTCTTTTTTATTAGAATATTTGGTTTAATGGGAGCCACTTTAAACAGCCCACATTACTGTGAAAGTAGAGTAGATGGTGGCCACTGCTGCTTGCTTGGTTTTTGTTTGTAAAAACCTCTGGATTTTGCTTTGGAGTAACTTGTCTCCCTTTGCACTGGCCATCTTAGTGCCAGAATTTCTAGGAGTTATATTTGAGATTTTGATACTGTAGCAAGTACCAAGAGCAGGCTGCTGGTGAGTTGGAACAACCATTGCTTTGACTGTCCTTTGTGTATTATATTGGAAAAAAAAGATGGTTCCAGTCTGTGATCCAAGACTGGTCCTAGCTAGGGTTGGAGGTCTTTTAAGACCTCTGCTGAGTTCTGGAATGACATTGACAAAAGGCTCTCCATTAAAGGTTCCTGCTCTGGGAGGGGCCAGAAGGGTCAGATAGGGGCAGCTAGGTGGCACAGTGGATAGAGCACCAGCCCTGAAGTCAGGAGGACCTGAGTTCAAATCTGGCCTCAGACCAAACACTTGACACTTACTAGCTGTGTGACCCTGGGCAAGTCACTTAACCCCAATTGCCTTAAAAAGAAAAAAAAAAAAGAAGTGTCAGATAGATGGTACAAAAACCAGTGTGAGCTGAGGGGACCAAGGTAAAAGGTGGTACTGATATCAGAATGGAATGTAGGAACCAGTGCCTGAAACTGAAGTTTGAGAGACTAGAGGAAACTCTTTTGGGGGTCAGACTGAAGGTTTCTATTCCCAGGTAGTGATGAACCTGCACAAAGCTTATACAGTTTGCTTCACACAGTTTCCTGTGCGTGTGTTATGTATTTTTATGCCTAGTCTTGTACATTGGTTCCTGCTTTCTAGCATCACTTAAGTTAATTAAAGCTAGGCAGCTGTTGATAATCAGCCTCAGCATAGTGATACAGGAGCAGGTAGATGGTAGAATGGATAGAATGCTGGGCCTGGAGTTTACAAGACCTGAGTTCAAATATGACCACAGACACTAGTTACATGACATTGGGCAAGTCACTTAATCTCTCTTTGCCTCAGTTTTCTCACCTGTGAAATGGAGATGCTAATAGCACCCACCCCTCAGGCTTGCTGTGAGGATTAAATGAGATAATAATTGTGAAGAACTTAGCACAATGCCTGGCACATAGTAATCGCTACCAAAATGTTAGCTATTATTCTTATTTTTATTCTTAACAACAGGACATAGAGTGGTGGACAGTAAGATTTATAAAGTTCAACTTAATATTAGATGCATTCTGATATAATGTATAATAAATAGATACTCTGTTAGTGACTATGAATATAGACTTTACTGAGGGCAGTGACATATCCATAAGCTTTTTTGTGTAGCAAATTTGACTGAAATTTACTAGAAATTAGAGATATGTCCATTTGTAAACCCTAATCAGTTGCCATTTTAAGATAGTAGCCTAAACTACAAACATTAAAGTACATTTTGACTCCTGTTAGCTGTGTACCACATTTTTTTAGTCAGTTCTTTCAAAACATTTAAATGTAAAATGATGTGTTGTTGAGTTAAAATAGGTAAGAACAGATCATAGGAAGTGGAGACGGAGAATGAGAGGACCTTGTCCCTTTTCTTTCTTTCTTTCTTTTTCCTTTTTTCTTTCTTTCTTTTTTTGGTGAGGCAGTAAGGGTTAAGTGACTTGCCCGTAGTCACACAGCTAGTGAGTGTGATGTTTCTGAGGACGGATTTGAACTCAGGTCCTCCTGAGTCCAGGATCAGTGCTGTATCCTGGGCAGCTGCCCACCTTGTCCCTTTTCTTAAGGGACATCTAATTTGAATGACAGTCATAAAAACAGTATCTTCTTTGAAACTGGTTAAATACTTCAGATAGTAGCTACAATAAAACACATACACAGTATGCAAATTTGCTTTGTGTGAGTACGAAACTTTTTCCTCTTCTTTCTTAACAAAGGCCCCTTAGACTTAGAGCATGAAGGATGTGAGTTTACTTCAGGATGTTTGACCTTAAGTAGCCTGGTGTCGAGATAAAAGGCAGAGGCATAGATGTAAAAATGAAAGCATTTGTCCAAGACTGCTTAATGACCATTAATAGAGGAGATCCCAAGGCTTCTAAGGTTTCATACCAGTCATTTGTCAGGCCTTGTTTCCGGTACTTTCAGGCATGCATATGCTGAGATAGTGAACCTGCAGAGGGCTGCTAGGACATTATCTGATCTCTGTCTATTAACTGTCTTTGAGGGCCAGCTAGAGATAGAATTCCCCAGTTTTGCATTTATAAAAACCTTTCAGGGATTGTAGTTGAGGAATATATTAGCATATGCCTGCTTTAGAAGATAACTCCCTAATGTAACTCAAGACAGTTTAACAGAGTTTAAAAAAATCTACTATATTCAACATGTATATAATTCGTATTATAATAATGTTGGTTCCCCAGTTGATAAATGGTCAAAGGATATGAACAAGCAGTTTTCAAAAGAAGAAATCGAAACTATAGTCATGTGAAAAAATGCTCTAAATCACTATTGATTAGAGAAATGCAAATCAAAACAACTCTGAGGTACCACCTCATACCTATCAGATTGGCTAACATGACAAAACAGGAAAATGTTAAATGCTGGAGAAGATGTGGGAAAATTGGAACACTATTGCATTGTTGGTGGAGTTGTGAACTGATCCAACCATTTTGGTGAGTAATTTGGAACTATGCCCAAAGGGCTATAAAAATGTGCATATACCCTGTGACCCAGCAATAACACTTCTAGGTCTGTATCCCAAGGAGATCATAAAAATGGGAAAAAGTGCAAAAATATTTATAGCAGCTCTTTCTGTGGTGGCAAAGAATTGGAAATTGAGGGGATGCCCATCAGTTGGGGAATGGCTGAACAAGTTGTGGTATATGAATGTAATGGAACACTATTGTGCTATAAGAAATGAGGAGCAGGCGGACTTCAGCAAAACCTGGAAAGACTTACACGAACTGATGCTGAGTGAAGTGAGCAGAACCAGGAGAATGTTGTACACAGTAACAGCCATGTTTGTGCGATGACTGACTTTGAGAGACTTAGCTCTTCTCATCAGTGCAAGGATCTAAGGCATCTCCAAGAGACTCATGATGGGAAACGCTATCTACATTCAGAGAAAGAACTATAGAGTTTGAATGCAGATCGAAGCATACTGTTTGCTCTTTTTTTCCTTCTGTTTTGTTTTGTTTCTTCTTTCTTGTGGTTCCTCCTATTGCTTCTAATTCTTCTTTATACCCTGACTAATGTGCAAATATTTTGATAGGAATATATTGAAGTCTTGGAGAGGAAGGGGGAGAAAATTTAAAAGTCGAAAGTTTATGGAAGTGAATGCATGCTGTCCTGAGGAGGGAGGAGGAGAAAATTTAAAACTCAAAAGTTTATGGAAATGCATGTTGAAAACTAAAATTTAACAAAAATAATGTTGTCCTTCTTGGTTAATGCTTAGGTGATGTTGCAAAAATTACTTTTAATTTCACACTAAAATAGATGCTTGCTTACGTTTACTTTTCATTACCTTCTCCATTTGTTTGGACAGTACTATATTGATCTGCAATAGAGATGGATACTGAAAATAATTATGTAAAATTATGGTTTAAAAATGCTGGTTTTTAAAATCTGCTTTCAATTCAATTAAAGATGTTTTATTTTTGTCACTACCATTCTCTGTCATTTATCATGTTTCTTGTACTAAGAAATGTGGTTGTAGGCCATATGTGGGTTTCGTAACATGCTATATTTTTCAGGAGAAGTATGGTCTTATGTTCAGACTAATACAGTCTACTGAAACATAATATACATTTTTTTTTAAACTTTATTAATTTATTTTGATTTATCAACAATCACTTCCATAAGCTTTTGAGTTTTAAATTTTTCTCCACCTCCCTCACCAAGACGGCACACAGTTTGATATAGGCTATACATATACATGCCTATTAAACATATTTTCACATTAGTGATGTTGTAAGTAAGAATTAGAACCAGTAGGAGGAACCACCAGAAAGAGGAAACACAATACAACAGAAGAAAAAAAATAGCAAATAGTATGCTTTGATCTGCATTCAAACTCCGTAGTTCTTTGGATGTGGATAGCATTTTCCATCATGAGGCCTTTGGAGATGTCTTAGATTCTTGCATTGCTGAGAAGGGCTAAGTTTATCAAAGTTAGTCATTGTACAACGTGGCTGTTACTGTGTACAACGTTCTCCTGGTTCTGCTCACTTCACTCAGCATCAGACCCTACGAGTCTTTGCAGGTTTTTCTGAAGTCTGCCAGCTCATCATTTCTTATAGCACAATAGTATTCCATTACATTCATATACCACAACTTATTCAGCCATTCACATTCTTGCTTGGTATGAAGAAAATCTTTTATGTCCAATATCATTTTAAGTATACAAAGAACAGGGTCACAGAAGCTTTATCCTTTAGAGGACTTTAGAAACCCTTAAGAGCCACTTAGAAATAAAAATCACTTTAATGTTGTGTTCCCTTAAAATGCTAAAAATCGGGTAAATTAAATCTTATAATTGAAAAAAGGGAATAGAAAACAAATATTAGAAATACTCAGGAGGGCAACTAGGTGGTGCAGTGGATAGAGCACCGGCCCTGGAGTCAGGAGGCCATGAGTTCAAATCCGGCCTCAGACATATAACACTTACTAGCTGTGTGACCCTGGGCAGGTCACTCAACCCCATTGCCTATCAACAACAGGAACAAAAAAAAGAAATACTCGGAAACTATACATGGTTATTTGAAGGGAGAAAGAAGTGGAAAGACACAGATAATGAGAGAGAAAATTGGAGGAGAGACATAGATAGCAAATGAAAGATGGAGAGCCAGGGAACAGGAGAGGGGACAGAAAAGAGATAAAAGGAAAAGAAGGGGAAGACAAGTATGGTGTGAAGGAAAGAAAGAGAAACAAGTAGATGAAAAACTGGAAGAAATGGAATAGGTCAGTACATAAAAGTGGGAACACATAATATCTGCAATTTGGAATCTGCAATAGAAGAATGGAAGAGTTCAGCAAATTCTAAAATAAATGGCTATATAAATGGTTACGTCCAGACAGTATAGTAAAACTGTGAATATTTCCTGATTTAGTGTAGTACCCATCAAAAACCAGTGGAATATGTTATAGAATTAGATAAAGCTAATGTCCACATTGAAAAGCTGATGGATAAGAATACTAATAGTAAAGATGAGAGGGGGAAAAAAAACGTTGATGGAGACTTGCCTTACCAGCTTTCAAAATAGATAGATCATATTAATTACAAAAACTGTTTTATATACTAGACTTTTTTTTTAAAGAAAAGACTAAATCACCGGAACACAATGGATAACTTATTATTATTATAGGAAAAAATGATAATTTAATAAAGACTGGGAAAATTGGATAGCAGCCACAATCAATAAGGAACTGTTAAAAATCTGTAGCTATAAAGCTTATTAAGCTCAAAGGTAAAATGGTTAAAGGACACAGATAACATAAGAATTCTTAAGGATATAAAAAATGTTTTTCTTTTAGATATTGTTGAATTATTCTTTGAGTATTGTTCGGTTCAGTCTGAATCAGTTCATACCAGTGTTTTTGGAAACATACACTTTTGTCATTTCTCAAGGCACAATAATAACATTACATTACATTCATATACCATCACTGCTTCTCCATTCCCCAATTGATGATCACCTCTTTAGTTTATATATATGAGCACTTTTTGACTCTATTTACTCTGGGGTTTAAGCCTATCATTCTTCTTACTGGGATAAAGCAAATGCCCTGTTTAGTGACTTCAACATCTTTGGCATCATTCCAAATTGCTTTCAAGAATTGTTGGATCAGTTCATAGCTCCATCAGCATTCATACGTTAGCTAAAGGCCTGTTTTCCTCAGCCTGGCCAATAGTTACCACTTTCCATTCCTGTTAAACTACTCATTTTTTTGGTAGTAAATATTGAAGTGTAGCTTTTCAATACCTCTTAACATTTTTTGAATTTTTCTTTTAAATAGAGTATCTGTGGCAGCGAACCTGGGGAAAATTATTCTATGATTTGCAATAGCATTTTCCCCTCCCTCACAAATCTGATGGTTTATTACCCTTAATTTAAAGGAACATGATGCTGGCCTTCTAATTAAGTGAAGATTCATTCTTTGTTGTAGCTTTTTTTTTTTTTTTTTGGTGAGGCAATCAGGGTTAAGTGGTTTGCCCAGGGTCACATAGGTAGTAAGTGTTAAGAATTTGAACTCAGATCTTCCTGACTCCAAGGCTGGATCTCTATCCACTTGTATTTTTTTTTAATCAGTTAATTAATTAATTAATTAATTTGTAGTTTTCAATATTCACTTCCATAAGATTTTGAGTTTTAAATTTTCTCCCCTTTTGTATCCTCCCCCCTCCCCAAGATGGCATGCAATCTGATATAGGCTCTACTTTTACACTCATATTAAACATATTTTTGCATTAGTCATGATGTAAAGAAGAATTAGAACTAATGAGAGGAACCACAAGAAATAAGAAACAAAACAAAACATCCTTGTTGTATCTTTTAAAGAAAATACTGGTTTTGCTTTTTATTTTAAGCTTCCTTAAAGTATGTACAATTTTTTTTTTTTTTGGTGAAAGTATGTACTATTTTAAGACCATTACCTTCTTCCCTGATTCTTTTTTTCTCTGCTGATGCTTTTTATCTTTCTTTTCATTCAGCTGTGATACTTGTAAACCTGGTAAGCCTGTTTTTAGAAAACCCTTCATAAGGTTTAAACATATGAGAGTCAAGAATTTTCTCTTTGATTGGAATGTCCCCTACTTTGATATCAGTTTCTTTAATGTTTATTGAAATTGAATGTGCAAATATTTCAACTTCAGATGTTGAACATTTTGGCAAGAAGTAGATAAACCAGAGAAGTTCTTTGTTTTTTCATAGTACAGGATTTATTAAGGATACTAGGCTATCTGCCATATATAACAACTTTATATTAACTTTCTGCCCTTAATTCAGCTTATATTATAGGATTACATCAGATGTATGTAGATGTGAGTGTGGAAAAATGTGCCTGGAAACACACAATAAAACTGGGTTGGAGCTTGAGAGGTAATAGTACACAAGGGATGAGGAAGTATTTGTGTTCTGACCTTAGAAATCTTAAGGCAGTAGTGTGCCAGATATCTGAGATTTTTATATGGGGAACAGTCAAAGACACATTTCCACTTAAGTTAGGGAAGGCTTTGTGGAGACGTGAGATTTATAAGAGTTTTGCTTTAAAAATCTTCAGTGGCTCTATTACTGTGTCAGGTTTTCTGTAATGAGGCTCAACCAATTTCATTGCTCCTTATTCTCTAACATGAATCCTTCTGCCCATTTTCCTTCCTTATTTTCCCTGACTATATCATAGTCCTTCATCAGTTGGGGAATGGGAGAAGCAGTGATGGTATATGAATGTAATGTAATGTTATTATTGTGCCTTGAGAAATGACAAAAATGTATGTTTCCAAAAACACTGGTATGAACTGATTCAGACTGAACCGAACAATACTCAAAGAATAATTCAACAATATCTAAAAGAAAAACATTTTTTATATCCTTAAGAATTCTTATGTTATCTGTGTCCTTTAACCATTTTACCTTTGAGCTTAATAAGCTTTATAGCTACAGATTTTTAACAGTTCCTTATTGATTGTGGCTGCTATCCAATTTTCCCAGTCTTTATTAAATTATCATTTTTTCCTATAATAATAATAAGTTATCCATTGTGTTCCGGTGATTTAGTCTTTTCTTTAAAAAAAAAAGTCTAGTATATAAAACAGTTTTTGTAATTAATATGATCTATCTATTTTGAAAGCTGGTAAGGCAAGTCTCCATCAAGGTTTTTTTTCCCCCTCTCATCTTTACTGTTAGTATTCTTATCCATCAGCTTTTCAGTGTGGACATTAGCTTTATCTAATTCTATAATACAATATTGTATTATATTCCCTAATATTGTATATCCCTTCTTTTAGAATGCCCTTTCTCTTTCTGCTGCACCTGTCCTTCAGAATCTAGGCTTAAGCCTCATTTTCTTAACTTATGAAATAAGGAAGGAGAAAAAAAGGTGGTAAGAACTTTCACTCATTTTTTCATATAATTTTCAGTGTATTGAGGTACTTTTTTTTTTAAAATTTATTTGGCTGGGCAACGGGGTTAAGTGACTTGCCTAGGGTCACACAGCTAGTAAGTGTTATGTGTCTGAGGTCGGATTTGAACTCGGGTCCTCCTGACTCCAGGGCCGGTGCTCTGTCCACTGCGAGGTACATATTTTTAGTAAGTATTGTGAGTCTGATTTTGGAAATCACTTTGGCTTGATCTCTATTCCCTTGCCTTTGCCTTATAGTCTATCCAGTGTAAAGGTCACTGAATTTACAGTCAGAGGAGTTGGGTGGGATTGAATCCTAGCTTTGTCTGTGAGACATTGAGGAAGTTGATTAACCTCTCTGGGCCTCAGTTTTCTTTTCTATAAAATTAGATGGCCAGACTGCATGACTTCTAAGGTCTCTTCCCGATTTTATATTTGAGTTTGTGCGTGCAGAAAATCCTGTGTTCCATTATTGTGCCATTATAATCCTTTCTATCCCCATTCAGTTTTCTCTAGAGTATATCTAACTTTTCTAAAATTCTATTCGCCTCCTTAATTAACTTCTTTCTTGTTTATTTTGTGGTTTGATTTATCTAATTCTGAGAGGGCAAAATTGAGGTTCCTCTACTAGTATAGTTTTACTGTCTATTTCCTCCTGTAACTCATTTAGCTTTGTTAGAAATTTGGATGCTACACCATTTGGTGCATATTTTTAATATTGATATTCATTGTATGTGGTATCTTTCAGCAAGATGTAGTTTCCTTCCTTATCTCTTTTAATTAGATTTTTGTTTTTGCATCATCTGAGATCATGATGGCTACCCCCGCTTTTTTTTTTTTTTTTTCCTTTTTGGTGAGGCAGTCAGGGTTAAGTGACTTGCCCAGGGTCACACAGCTGGTATGTTTCAAGTGTCTGAGGCTGGATTTGAACTCAGGTAGGTCCTCCTGACTCCAAGACTGGAGCTCTATCCACTGTGCCACCTAGCTGCCCCATACCACTGCTTTTTTTTTAATGCAGCTGAAACATAATGCCATTATGATCAGAGTAAGATCTGAAATCTGCCTTCTTATTATTTTGATGATTTTACTTAGTTATACCTACTGGAATCATGCAGGATGATTCTAATTCCCTAATAGAAGGTAGCTATCATGTTTTGCTTCCTATCTTTTTGGGTTTTCTCTTTCCTGTTCTTTTTTTTTTTTTAATATGTATTTATTTATTTTTAAGTTGTATTTTCCCCCTAATTACATGTTAAAACAATTTTTTTAACTTTTTTTTTAAAGTTTTGAATTCCAAATTCTATCCCTTTCCCATTCTCCCTCCCTGGGATGGTAAGCAGTCTGTTATAGGTTATAAATGTGTAATCATGTAAAACATTTCCGTATTACCCATTTTGGTATAAGAAGAGTCAAAATAATGTGAAAAATAGTTTGTTTCAGTCTGCGGATTTTTTTTTTTGGGTGAGGCAGTCGGGGTTAAGTGATTTGTCCAGGGTCACACAGCTAGTAAGTGTCAAGTGTCTGAGGCCAGATTTGAACTCAGATCCTCGTGACTCCAAGGCTGGAGCTCTATCCACTGCGCCATCTGGCTGTCCGTCAGTCTATTTTCAGACATCATTTCTTTCTCTGGAGGTGGATAGCATGTTTCATCATGAGTCCTTTGGGATTGTCTTGGATCATTGTATTACTGAGAATAGCTAAGTCATTCACAGTTCTTCAGCATACACTATTGCTGTTGCTATGTACAATGTTCTCCCCGTTCTGCTCTCTTCATTTTGTATCAGTTCATGTAAGTCTTTCCAGGTTCCTCTTCTCCACTAAACCCCTTTTAGCTCCTTAATCCTATCCTGATATGTTCCTTTACTATCCTTATCAGCTTCTTTTGGGCCTATACTGTTTTGTCAGTGTTATTTCTAATGTGTGATATCTTTGACTAGTCAGAGTATTCCAGGCTTGGTTTAATTAATGAAGAAAGGTCATAACAGTAAAAGAAAAAAAAAATGATGACACTGGTGTCAGAGGATCTGGTTTTAAAACTTACCTCTATCACCTCAGTTCCTGCTCTTTCACCTCCTGGGATTAGACTCCTTCTTTCCTCCCCCAATTTTTGTGGTTCAAAATACTGGATCTTTAGGACTGTCATTCCTGAGAAGCTTTCCAGCGTTCCTCTTGTTGGTTTCAGACCCCTCTCCTGGGACTTTCTTTTGGGAGCATCTGCTTTTACAGTCTGGGCACAGAAGAACCCTGTGGGTTACACGTGTGTGGCTCTTTTGCTGGGAGGCTGAGCTTTTTTAACTACTTGCCCTGACTTTGCTGGGAGTGGTTGCCTTTCCTATTGCTTGTAAGCTTGTGCATGATTTCTTGGGCAGTTCTGGGAGGTGAAAAATTCATTCACTATAGTTTCTCATTGGATTTCTTGATCATTCTTTGTTCTGGTGTGACTAGTAATTTAAATATGCTCCTGTATACATTGTTCTTAAGGCTAAAAACTGCCAGAATTCTTAATCACAGTCAATTTTCAGAAGTAGGTCACATAAGTGAGTTACAGTTATGTTGTAAGATTTTAAAATTTTAAATTGGTCTCTCTATAGTGGGCTGGCTGGACTTTTAAATTAAACTGTCTTGATAATAACAGGAACATTGTGCTAACAAATACTCTGGCCATTTTCTAATCCACAGCATTTCTTTTAGGAAAAAGCAAAAGTATTATTTCAATATTGATAGTCAAAGCTTTACAGAAACAGCAGTGAATTGATCAAATTTGTGTCTGCTTTATCTGAGACACAGGTTTGTATTTCAGGATGTAAAACAAAATTGTTCTGAAGGCGCTTATTGGGTCAAAAAACAAGTCAATAGAATAAAATATACAAAAAAGATCCTGAGGCATCATGTGAATAATTGCCTGATTATTAGTATGGTAGGTACATGCTCTGAGTTCAAGACGAAGAGATTAGTTTGAACTAGACTGGTGTCAAACTATCCATTTTCTCTAAAGATACCAAGAATCTTCTTAAGATAAAGGTGAAACAGCTTTATGAGAAAAGATCTTTTTTTCTCTGACTATTCACGCTTCTCTCAAGTGATGATAGGGAAGTAGTCTTTACCAGATTCAGTCCTTGCAGATCTCAGCTATAAAAGTAAAAAACACACTTTTGTTGACTCCATAGAGAGAGGAACCCCATAGCAAGATGTTTTTTCTAATGAAACTGCTCATTGCCAGCTCAAACTGCTTTTTCTGCTATATTCTACTTCACTGTTAAAGATACAGTATAGTAGTACATAAAGTTTCTTTGGGAGAACTTATTGAAATAGGTTTTTAAATAATGGCATTAGCTTTTTTGATTACCATATTTAACTATTGAGTCATTATGTTTGTAGTCTAAAACTCTCAAAAGTTTTTCACAGGAAAACTACTCATGCTTCTTCCATCCTCTGCTGGTAAAACTGTTCTTTTTTCTGTTTCAATGTCACCTTCTTTCACTTTTTGTAAGTTAAATAGCATTAATTTTCCCTTCCTTCTATCCCTTCCCCCCCAATAAGAAACAAAACATAACAAAACAAAACTCGTGTCAAAATATATAATAGATTCTGCAATTGGCCATGTACAAAAAGATACTTTTAATTCTCCCTGAGTCTATTACATACTCTTTTTCAGCAGGTGGGCAGTATGCTTCATTGTTATAGGTCTAGAATTGTGATTGATTAGAGTTCTTGAATCGTTACATAAACTGAAGCATAATGGCTTTAACTACAGTCTTTTAACTCTGGATGAATGTTTCAGTTTCATAGTTTCTTGTAAATAACATGTTGTTGGATTCTACTTTCTAAAACGTTCTGTGATATAGGTAAGTTCATCCCTTTCACGGTCACAGTTATGATCGTTAATTGTGTTTCTCTCCATCTTGTTTTGTTGTACTTTTTCTTTTTCTTTTTTTTCCTCCCCACTCTTTCTAAAGATCTAAAAGGTAATGAGAGAAAAGGAGCGTGCTCAGCATGAGTGTTCTAGGTTTGGTACAGCATGTTTTCTGTTTCCCTCAGAATACAAGCGCTGGTTCTTATCCATTCTTTTCTTTTAAACTGCTTGTGATCATCTTTCTTAGTGTTCATTTTGTTTAGGACTAATCCAGATCTTAATCTACCCTAATACAGGTCTTAATTTACTTTAATTCTACTCTTCTTTCCCTATCACTCCCATTTCTTTGTCTAGTGAAATGTATTTCTGAACCCACCTGTGTATAAATGTATGTATTCTAACCTCCTTTGACCTTATTGAATTTAGATGCCAGTAGCACTTTCAGTGAGGCACCTTTTCCCCCCACCCTTTCCTTCTTGTTTGTACAGTTCATTATTTGTACACTTGTATTATATAAGATAGTTTCCTCCACCATTCTTCTCCCTTAGTATATTCCTTTTTATTTCTTCATTCTGCTTTTAAATCAACAAAATGTTACAAAATTGCTCCTAGGCCCTCTATTTTATTAGATTCCCTTTATGACCTTTGATGATTATAGTAAGTTGAGTGAACACATGTATCATCTCTTGATATTAAAATGCAAACAGTTTATCTTTGTATCATTCCTTAAGATTCACCATTTTTACTGGTTTATGTTTCTTTTTATTCCCAGGTTTGTATTTCAAAATTTCTACATAGCCCCCCCCTTTTTTAAAATTGGGAATATCCTCATTAAAGGTCAATTTTTTTTTTAATTGTAGGGAATAATACTCGATTTTGTGGAGTAAGCTATAATGGGTTATAAGCCTATATCTTTTGCCTTCTGGAAAAGTACATTCCAAGTTCTCTACTCTTTTATAGTGTAACAAATGAAAAACCGCAGGGGACAGAGTTTCTGGGTAATTAACAATCAGTTTATTAATTAGGCTAGTTATTAAAATGATTGTCAGTGTTTATTTTGGTAATCAGACAAATATGGAGAGCCTGAAAACCTTAAGTATTTTTTGAAAGGGAATACCTCCTGACAAATGAAAATCAATCCTGATTGGTGGACATTTAATGAAAATAGGTTAGTAGCAGCTCCTCCTGTTGAAAATGTGACTTGATCATGAGACTGAGCAGCCTCTAATCTTCTGGACAGGGGAATCCATCTCCTTCCAGACCACTCTAGTTGTTTTTCTCCTTCATGAGCTGGGTCACCCTAAACTCTAATGGAAGGGTATAAGGATAGGGACTAATTTCCACATACGGGGGATGGTGTCCTGGAATGTGTCATGAGTATCACCTGAAGGAATAAGGGGATATTGAACCTGGAGAAGTAAAGACTCTGGAGTTGGAGTCACATGTTAAACACTTTAAACCTTGAAGAGCTGTATAAATATTAGGAGCTATTGTTGTTTTGGAAGTTCTGTAGTATAGGGACCTAGTAAATTACTTTAAAAGGTTCACTATTGAATTTCGGGTGATGCTTTTCTAAAATATTCTGCTGGTCATCCATCAGCTGTTCTTCATGAGCAAGAGGGATAACATCTTTTATACTGGTTGAGTTGGAGTACCCGAAACATGTGGTACAACTTCCCTATTACTATTATGGGTGGGTGCCACTATCCTCCCAGTCACTCAGGCTTGCAACCCCTGTGTTATCTGTGACTCATTCTCACTCACTCCACATATCTAGCCTTTTGGCAAGTTTTGTCATTTCTGCCTTTATGATATCTCGCATATATCCCCTTCTATTCCCTCATGCAGCTGCAACTCTGGTGTTGGCCTTCATCACCTCATTCCTTGACCATTGCAATAGCCTTCTAGTTGAAGTCCCTGCCTCAAGTTTCTTCTCACTGTAGTCCATCCTCCACTCAGTGGTCTTTGTTAAATGAAGGTCTAACAACGCTGCCCTCTCTATTCATAATGTCCAGGTTCTCTGTCTTATAAAGGCCTTTGTCATTTAAAGTTGTTGTTTTTTTTTAACAAACTCACTTCCTGCTTGTGTTAGAATCCTTCCCACCTGTGTTAACTGTTATATCTTTGGTTTTAATTTCTCTGGGCCTCTCATTGCTAATCTGCAAAATTAGGGTGCTGGACTAGATGATCATTAAAGGTTTTTTCCAGTGCTAAATCCTATAATTTCAACCAAAAAATTACAGTCCATAATTCTATAGAGAGAGCGCTGCAATTTTAACAGACTACCCCAAAGTAGCAGATATGATTCTTTTGCCTTTATATTCCGCTTCCTTCCTAGTTTCTTTAAGCTATTCTACCTTTTCATAGTTTATTCTTTTTTCCCATTTTTGAACCCAAAAGGATGTACCAGATTTTTTCAGAATGACTTCTTTAATCTGGCACTCATAGCAATGGAACTTGGTGCATAAAGTACCAACAGAGAAGTATAAGCAGGCGAGAGGTAATGAGGACCTACTTTAGGTTCTATTTCTTGCTTGATCAATGTAGTGTTATTAGGTTTCCCGTGCATAGTTTAACCATTTTCCAAATGTGAGCTGCTATATTGTCAGATGATTCCACCAACCAGTGCATGAGAATGATCACTTAAAAGTACTAAATTTTGGAAACATTTGACCTGTTTGCTCCTCACTGGATGATATTGAACTTGATTTTTGGTAGGCTCTCAAATCCTCTTTGAGCTTAACGTGAACGTGAAGTGGAGTGGTTTTTGAGCCCCTGTTGCAGTAGAACCCCAAAAAAAGCATTGTATACTGAGATGGTCATTGGCTTTTCCTCTTGTCAAAGGGCACTGCTTAGTAAAATCTTGTGTAATCTGGTATATGGGGTAGAATACAAAGTACTTTGCATTAAGATACATGGATACGTATTTAGGGTCCTTGTGAGCAGTTTATTTTTATGATTATTTTAGTTTATTTCTAGATTA
>NW_020954645.1:3591965-3627185 GCF_900497805.2 Vombatus ursinus | reverse complement strand
ATACATATTTAGGGTCTTTGTGAGCAGTTTATTTTTATGATTATTTTCATTTATTTCTAGATGAAGAATCTAAGGCACAGAGAGATTCATCCACCTTTCAATGGTAGACTAGAGTAGGAAATAGCATCCACAGAGAAGTAGTAGACTCAAGGTGGAGAATGAGGCATATACTTTTTTTGGGGGGGGATATTGTTGTTCAATGGGAGTAAAGAGAAGTGGGAGGGAAAAATTTGTTTCAGTTTAAGTGAAAAAGTTTTTTTAAAAATGGAAGGTAATGTCTGGGCTTGGACTCTTGGTTACTTGCTAGTGACATGTATATCTTCAACTCAATTTATTTTAACTAAGAAAACAGTAGTGACATAGATAATTAATAGCAGATAATTATAGAATAATTTATTCTGGAAGGTATTATATTTCTGCAGTAGAGTTGTGTTTTTAATCATGAACTGAAATTCCTATTTATATTTTCTAATTACATGTCACCCAGGAGGTAGCTTGAGAGTTGATTAAAGAGGAGGAATTTACAGATAGAAGAACTTTTAGTAAATGCCTCCAGTTACTGTGTTTAAGCATGGGAGGTAGAGAAGCCTTGGCAACTGTGATTGGATATGGAGAATGAGAGAGAGAGAAAAGTCAAGGATGACACTGAGGTTTCAGAGTTGGATGAAGAAGGAAGCTTGGAGAGAATGAGTCCTGTGTTTTTAGACATAGATTCCTATGGGATACCCAAGAGGAGAAATCTAGCAGGGTGTTGGCTCATGATTGGTGTTCAGAAGGGAATTTAGGCCTGGATATATAGATCTGGGTCACCTGCCTACAAATGATATTTCAACCTATTGGAGTTGGTGCAGTTGCCCAATATTAGAGTCCATGGGAGAAGAAGTTATATGATATGGCCCTGGGAAGCACTCATCCATCCTAAAGCTAAAACTTAGTCCATTAGTTGATTTTCTCCTACCACAGGCTCGAAGTTAACTCCTGTGCACAATGCTCTTTGCCTTGGCAGCCAGAACAAAGGCCAGTTTTAGCGTCTGCTGAGCTTACAGATTATGTTTTGTTGTCTGGCTCTGTTGTGTTTTGTTGTCTATGTGAATTCTAAGCCTGTGAGTGTATTATTGTTCTCTCATCGCAGCATGCATTATATAGGAAAGGCCTTGGGTTATTTCTGGTCATCTGAGAACCAGAGGAAAGATATTTATTTTATTTTTGTGGTAACCTTATCGTCTGGACCTAGGGCAAGTCACTTAACCCCATTGCCTAGCAAAATTAGAAAAGGAACAATGGGAGACAATGCAATCTAAAATTATCTAATTGTGAACCATGTAGGCAAGAATTTCAGGTTTCTGTTTAAGTATCCAAATAGATCTTTTAGTATTTCCACTGACAGACTGTAAGCTCTTTGAGGTCACCTTATACATTTTTCTCCACAGTAGTACCATCATAGATACTAAATTGTCTTTAAAATGATAAACTCAAGTAAGTTTATGAGAATAAAACCTAATTACTATTAAACTATGCCTACAATTACTATTAAAATATGCCTATAACAATGTCAGATAAATCAGTCAATAAATACCTATTAAGGGCCTACTGTGTACCACCTTTGTATGTGTCTACTGTAATAACCTCTGAGAACACAAAAGATGAAAATGAAATGAATGTTCTCTGCTTTGTAGGAGCTTACAATCTAATCTCTTTGTATGTATAATAGTATATACATAATATGTATACAATAGTAGTGGAGGGAGGTCAGGAAAGACATCATTTAAGAGGTAGCACTTTAGATACACTTGAAGGAAGCTGTGGATTCTAAGAAACAGAGGCAAGAAGGGAGGTCATTCCAGGTATGAGGGGCAGCCTGTGTAAAAGTATAGAGGTGGGAGATGAAATGTTAAGTGTGAGGAATAGCAAGCAGTCAGTTTGGCTGAACCAAAGAGTGCTTAAAGGGGATAATAAAAATAAGCCCAGAAAGGTTGTTGGAAGCAAGACTGCAAGGGGCTTTAAATGCCAAACAAATGAACTTGTATTTGATTCTTGATCTTAGAGGTGATAGGGAACTAGGTGGATTTATTGAACAGGGGAGTGACATGCTTGTTAGGAATATCATTTTGATTGCTGTGTGGAAGACATTTTGATGGATTGGAGAGAGGACAAAATTTGAGGTAGGTTAGTCAAAAGGCTTTTATAATAGTCCAGGTGAGGGATGAAGGCCTAATGCAGGGTGGTGACCATGTGACTGGGAGAAGAAAACACAAGAGAGAAATGCCGTGGAGGTAGAATTGGCAAGATTTGCCAACTAATTAGTTATGTGGGGTGCGGGATAATGAATCGTCTAGAATGACTCTCCAGTTGCAAACCTGGGTCACTGAAAGGATGGCAGTGGCCAACTAGAAATGGGGAAATTCACGAAAGGGATGCTTGTGGGGGAAAATAATTGGGTTATGTACAGGACTTGTTGACTTTGAGGTGCCTATGGATCACCTCATTTGAAGTATACATAGTGATTCGGGACTAAATTTCAGGAAGGAACCTAGGTCTAGATATATAGATCTGTGTGTTCTCTTCAGAGAAGTGACATTGAACCCATAGGAAGTCACTGAGAGAGAAGATGTAGAGGGAGAACAGGAGAAGGCCCAGGACAAAGCCTGGGGATACGTCTGCAGGGAGGGCCATAGAGATCATCTAGTCCAGGCCCATCTTTGTATGGTTGAGGAAATTGTACAGAGAGGTTAAATGACTTGCCCACAGTTACACAGATAGTAAGTAGCAGAGTTGAGATTTGAGCTCAGGTGGTATGACTTCAAGTTCAATGCTCTTTCTACTACAAATCACTGATTCCCTCAATTTATAACTCATTCTAACACTTTAGACCAGTGGTATCAAATTCAAATAAAAACATATCCCTGGAACTTGTAGAAAATCACAAATTAACATCATTTATGTTTTGTTAAACATTTCCTAGTTACATTTTAATCTAGTTTAGGCTGACTCCAGAGTGTTGTGGGAGGCTGACACCTCTGTTTTAGACTGCCGTAATTGCATAGCTACATTAATATAAACATACAATCTTTTTGTAAATTTATAGTCTAGTCATTATGTCTAATACCTCCAAGGGTTGTTTTGAAGATGAAATGAATGATATGTAAAGTTCTTTCCAAACCTTAAAATGATATATAAATGCTATTATTATTGTTGTTGTTGTTATTATTTTAATATATAAACCAATGAATCTCTTTAGTGAGATTATCTACAAAATGAGAGACTTAAGACTACATGATATCTTAAGCCCTTTCTGATTATAAAATTCTTTGGTTCTAAATGTGTTGATGGTCACTAATTGGACTTTTTAATAAAATGCATCTACTTCCTTTTGTTTATTCTCATAGAGGCAGATTCAGTGTTGAAAAATGGCTCATTTTGACAATAGCCTCAGCCTGGAAGATGCTTTAACTGAAACACCACCAGAAATTGAGGAAGAGATAAAACGGGACTTCATGAGCACACTGGAAGCAGAGACATTTGATGATGTGGTGGGAGAAACCGTGAGCAAAACAGATTACATTCCTCTCCTGGATGATGACGATGGGAAAACTGGAAGCCCAGAGTCAAAGAGCAAACCTCATTTGGATGGTGGTCAGGTTGAATGTAAGTTTTTTTAAGGCAAGCAGTCCTTTGTGCACCTCTAGCCTTTTGTGGTATGGTACCATGAAACACTGTTTTTTGATTATAATTATGGAGGCATTGATTAAATTGAACTTCTAAAAGTTTATTTAAGGGATTTTATTTCTCTGTGTCCAAGTTGACTTATCTCTATAACCAAAGGTATTTTCTTTTTTTGGAAACATTTTAACATAAAGAGCTCTCTTTCATTTATTCTGTGGAAGAGTAGGAACTTCTTATCTGTAGTGATTTGTAGTATGTAGAAGTAGATATACTCTTGGAGGGACCTTCAAACCAGACATTTTTCCTGGAGCAGACTAATGCTGAAATATTGTTTTAGACATGTAGCTTTAAAAAAAAAAAAGTCTCCTATCCCTTTTCTTGAAGCACAAGTCATATTATAAAATTTGAACCCTGAACTTCCATGCCTACAGAGAGATTCATTTTATTCTCGAATACAGATGTCATTTGTTGTTCGTTTTTGGAGTCCCTGAGTAGGATTAAAACAATGGATTATTAATGTCCCTTTAAGGAAGGTCTCTTGCCTACAAATATGCATCTTTGTTCTTTGTACCACAAATCTCCTTTCTTTGATGGAGAAACGCTTGGAACTTTAAAATGAAACCAGGCCCACGTAAATATTTTCTTCAAGAAAAGAAGTGTATTCTTCAGCAGGAAATACTGAGCAGTGCCTTTCTGAGTTTTGGGTGGAGTTGTCTGTGCTGTCACTGTTGTCAAAGTAGGAAGAAAAGGAAATGGAGCTTGCATTTCATTTAGTTTTGGTCGGCAGGGGCAGGGCTAGCCATTTTTATGACTCTACTGCATTCACCTTGACCTTCTAAGGTAGAGAGCAATTTCTTCTCTTTCAGTTTTGCAGGGGTCATGGTCTCCCACAAAGGCCCATAGCATCTATGAGGGGAACAGGATGCAGCCTTATGAAGGAATCTAGTGAGGCACATTAGTAGGTAAAGCTGTGTGGTCAGGGCATCTCAGGATTCTGGACTTGCCCTCATTTCCTTAGTCACCTGAGTTACCTCTCTCCTGGCTATTGGCCATTAAGGCCACGTGGTTCTTATAGGAAGAGCCGTTCCCCAAGACCTGTAAGGTCTTGCCTTTAGACAAGGCTCTAAGATGCTTCCCCATCTGAAGTTGTAAATGGCTGTAAAGGACAAGGCAGACAAATCTCTTAAGGGTTTCCCCTTCTCTAGTTCTAGGTGGCAGTAAAAGACAAGGCAGGCAAGCTTCTCCTTCTCCCAGCCAGCTTGGTGAAGTCACACGGGATTCTTCTTCCTCCCCTCAGCAACTAGCAGCAGTGCAAAGCCTGTCTTCCTCCAGTCAGCTCCCAGGGGAGAGGAACAGTGCAGGTGTTAAGTGCTTGCTTCCCTCGGTTCTGACTTTGGCTGCTTTTCCGTCAAAAATCTGTACTGGGCTGGGCTCTTTTCAAGCAGCAAGAGGCTGTCTTGGGTCCTGCTCTGCTCCTTCAGGCTTTGCTGGACTTGTCATCATCCTGTTTCTTCACCTGCCAGTTTCTCTGAGACTGTCTGCTTCTAGAGTTTCTATTTGACTTCAAAGCAGTCTCCTTCTGTGAGCTAACTCACCTTTGTCTTTGGGTGAGAAACCAAAAGTGACATTTCTGCTAGCTCTGCCACAAACAGCTGTCCCTCTTAGGGAACAAAAAGTGCTGGTTCTCAGGGTTTTTCAGGTATCCACTTCTAAGTTCTTTTAATAATCCTATTCAAATTATCTACTGAGAAACAAGACACTTTCTTTGCCTCGTGTAAGTATTTTTTCTCTGATTGCTGCTTTGTTTCTCTCAGGTCTTCTCAGCACTGACTGAATTTCTACCCAAGTACTTTTGTCCAAGGGTTTGTTTTCTCAAAGCTTCCCTTAGAATTTTCTAGGTTTCTTCCGATTTACCTCAGTTATAATGTATAAATAAAAAAGGATGCTTTTAAGTTGGCATTGAACCATTCCTAACTACTCTTTGGGTATAATCTTCCAACCACTTTCACATTCATCTACCTGAACTAAAACCTGTCCTATTATCTCTTGTCCAAAAATTGAGCCTAACAGGCTTCCTCAGATGCTTTGCTCATTAGATCTCAAACGAATCTTTAAAGGTCCAAGGGGAGTGAACCAGTGTACTTCCTGGGCCATCTCATCTATTTGGGGATTAGAGGCCATGGCAGTTATTGGCCCCTTTCTTGACTAAATTCTTGCTTTAAAATGAGAAGGTGGAGTAGGTGAAAGTGATAGTAGTTTTGAAGTGTCAGGAGTCCCCCAGCAAGTCCGTATTTGCTTCTTATACTAATGAGAACAATTTAGGGCTAAAAACTGTTTTTTTTTTTTTAGTTTTAACAATAAAACTTGAATGTTAATGAGTAGGAAGATGACATCAACACCTGCCATTCTAGGTAAGATTGAGTCAAAAATACTAGGTGCCAGCATGAACTTGTTATACTTTAGTGACCTAGCATTGAGGGTTGGAAAGGGAGTTTTGGTACTTACAAGAGGGAGGAAGTGTAGGAGTGGGGTTGGGGGGAAAAGGAAAGTTAACTCTGCTTGTCTGCTTGTTCTGAGCTTTATGTTCTGAGCTTTATGTCCTGAGGGGACTTAATCTTTGATCCAGACTAGAGTATTTTTACAGTCTTATTGTGCTGTTGGGTTTCTTATGAATGGGCTAAAAGGAAAGGGGGAATAATTGGAATGAATTATGCTTTGGTAAAATATGACATGCTGTTAAGGGAAAACTTGCTATTCCCTTGAATGTGCATAATTAAACTTGTAAATAACCATCTTTTGTATTTGGTAGCATTGCCTATTCCTCTTGCTTTGAGCCTTGGATGGATTTTTTTTTTAATAGCCTTGGGTGTGGCATGAAGAATTATATTTTCTTTTCTCCCCAGGACAAAATTTCTGTAAAGCATTTTAATTAGGAAGAAGGGATTCAACTTCAGGAAATTAATAGTAATCCAAACAGTTACTAATATCCCACTTTCCCTCGCCTCTCCCTGCTTTATAGCTGGCTAACCTTTCTAATAGGAATCATTAAAACAAAAGTGTCCACCAGAGGGTAGTGTTGATTCTGCTCTGATTGAATAAATTCAAAATGGTGCTCTCAAGCTAATACAAACATAATGCTGTAGTTTCCTTCCCCAGATGTCTCCAAAAGGAAACCTTTATCTCCTTGGGAAATTTAGAGCCGAGACCGCAGCACAAAGCCCTTCCTGTTAGCTCCCTGCCATCTTAGTTCACAATCTTTCTGAAAGCCTTTTTCTCTGTTTTCAGTGAAAACCAGATTTGAATCCCCTTCTGCCTCAGAGAGTGACACCAACAGGTATTTCTGTAATGCTTTGAGGTTTCCAAAGAGCTTGGTGTCCATTATTTCCTTTGAGCCTTACAGCCTATGAGGCGTGTACTGTAAGTTTAATTATCCTCATTTAATAAGGAAAGTGAGATAGAGAGAGATTATGGCTTATGTAAAGTCATACCTGTGGCAGCTGGGATTCAGGTTTTGGATTTGACTCCAAATCCAACACTGTTTATTACACAACATATTATCTCCCCAAGAATAAGTTCTGTTTTCAAAGCACATATGTTAATCTTAGGGCTCTGTGTTAATCTGAGGCTGCTTTGTTTTCATGAAAAAAGGGAATTCATCAGGAAAATCATTCAAATGGAAAGGTCATGAATATCTTTTGAGCGGGATCTTGCTGATAAATGTCCTTTATTTGGACTTAATCAGTCCAGTTGATAGAGCAGCTAGGTGGCTCAGTGAATAAGTAGAATATTATTGTGCTATAAGAATTGACAAGGAGAATGATTTCAGAAAAAACCTGGAAAGACTTAAACTGCTGCCAAGTGAAGTGAGCAGAACCAGGGGAAACAGTAACAGCAATTTTGTACAATGATCAACTGGTGAATGACTTAGCTATTCTCAGCAATACAGTGGTTCAAAGGACTCATGATAAAAAAATACTGTCCACCTCTAGAGAAAGAACTGGTGGAGTCTGATTGCAGATTGAAGCATCCTATTTTTCACTTTCTATATTTTTTCATTATCTTTTTCATTTTTGGTTTGTTTCTTCTTTCACAATATGATTAGTATGAAATTATATATATATAAATAATATTTTCCTTTTTGGTAAGGCAGTTGGGGTTAAATGACTTGACCAGGGTCACACAGCAAGTACGTGTCAAGTGTTTGGTCTGAGGCCGGATTTGAACTCAAATCCTCCAGACCTCAAGGCCGGAGCTCTATCCATTGCGCCACCTAGCTGCCCCTTCTCTAATTTTGTTTTTTTGCTTTTTCTAATGAAAATATATTTTACATGCTTACACATATATAACCTGTATCAAATTGCTTGCTCTGTTAGGGAGGTGGGAGAGAAGGTAGGGAGAGAGAAAATTTGGGACTCAAAAAAAAAAAAGTTAAAAACTGTCTTTACATGTAATTGGGGAAGAAATAAAATATTATTTAAAAAAAAAAAACAACATGGGGCAGCTAGGATAGAGCACTGGCCTTGAAGTCAGGAGGACCTGAGTTCAAATCTGGCCTCAGACCAAACACTTGACACTTACTAGCTGTGTGACCTTGGGCAAGTCACTTAACCCCAATTGCCTTACCAAAAAAAAAACCCCCAAAACACAAAAAACACAAAAGTTCATCCAAGCATGGGGATGATAACCTTTGCATTGGTACAGGAGATGGAATACCATCTATTCTGATTAGTAAATAGGTCCACTTAGCCGGAACATAGAGTACATGAAAGGACATGTTCCTTTCATGAAAGTTCAAGTACATCTGAAACATATGAAATAAAGGCTTAAGAATGATTGTGAAGGGCTTTAAGTCACAAGCTAAAGAGTTTGCATTTTTTTCTGGAGGCACTAGGGTGCCATTGAAGATTCTTGAGCAGGAGAATGACAGTGTGCTTCAGAAAGATTATTTTGGTAGCTTTGTGAAGGATAGAATGTAGAAGAGATAGCCTGGAAGCAGGGAGACAAATTAGGAGCCTGTTGCAGTAGTCCATGAAAAAGGTTGTAAAGACCTGAACTAGGATGGTGGTTTTGTGAATGGAGAAAAATGAGAGATATGGTGGAGGCAGAAATGAGAATACTTGGCAGTTTGAAGAGATAAGGGGTGATGAGGGAGAGGGAGGAGTCAAGGATAATTCCCCGAGTGTGTACCTGAAGGTGGTGACTGAAAGGATTGTGGTATCCTCAGCAGAAATATGGAAGTTGAAGATTGGGGTGATGAGAATGAATACTGAATTCTGTTAAGTTTGAGATAATTGGAACAGAAATCCACATGGAAATAACCAAATAGGCAGTCAGTAATGTTGAACTGTAGTTCCTCCCTTGTGCTGCCAAACTGTTAGGAAAAGCCATCTCTACTGATTGTTTTTTTCCTGACCTCCCAATCACTTTTCAGTCCTTCGAAGTCTGCCTTTTGACTCCTTCACTTGACTCCTACTGCTCTTTAGCAATTTTTTAAATTGCTAAATTCAGTGGCCTTTCTTCAGTTCTTATTTTCTGTGTAACTTTATGGCCTCCTTCCCCCTTGAATGATTTTTCTTTCTGTGTTTTTCTCCTCATTTCCTTTACTACTTGTATGACTGCTTATTTTGCACCCTAAGTGCATCACCTTTCTCTCTTGGTCATTGTATTACTTAAATCTTTGAGAGTAAATTTATTATTTTTTTTACATATTATTATTGTATAAGTTATTTGTCCTGTTCTGTTTCTTCATTTTACAATAGCTCCTACAGTGTCCAGTTTTCACTGGAAACATTTCTTTTATCATTTTTTATGGCATGATAGTATTCTATTGCATTCTTATATCATAATTTGTTAAACTGTTCTCAAACTGATGGGCACCTTCTTAGTTTTCAATTCTTTGCTCCTTTGGTCTTTCAAGCACCAGTCCCATATTGCCAACCATACACTGTACATCCTTACTTCTATGTCCTAGGAACATATTAAACTCGACTTGTTGAATATACAACTCATAATCTTCCTCCTTAATGGCACCCCATTTCCTAACATTTATTTCTGTTGAGGACATCTTAATCTTTTGGGTTATCCATGTTTGTAATCTTGGCCTCACCCTGGACTTTTCACTCTCTCTCCTCTCCCCTCCCATAATCACTTGCTTGGGATTGTCAGTTCTTTCTGCTCAGCTTCTCTTGAATCCATGTCTTTTTATCTACTCATGGCAGCCACCTTTGTTCAGTTTCTTATCACCTCTCACACTAGCTGTTAAAACACCGTCAATTTGTCTCCTTGCCTGCAGATGCATTCTTCTCTAATCCATTATCCGTATTTGATATTTCTAAAATAGGTATCCAACCATATCCTTCCCTTGCTCAGAAATCTTCAGGGGTTCCATGTTGTTTTAGGATAAGATAGAAACTCCTGTGTTTAGCATTCAAAGGCCTTCACTTTTTGGCTGTTCCCAGAAACTTTTGAAAAGTTGATCATCTTGTAGCAGATTATACCAGCCTTATTTTTCTTTTCGACATATTTGATGTTATTAGAAACTGTCAAATTAGTCAGTAAAGTTGATAAGTTTAAGAATATTGTGTGTTAATCAGCACTCGGTTATTAAAATAGTAAAATATAAAATGGCAAAAGTAGCAACTGTATCCTCATTTTACATGTAGGACAACTCAAACATAGATAAGGGCCCCTCTCCCTTCCTCTCTTCTCCCTTCTTTCTTTTTCCCTCTCCTTTTCAATCTCTCTCTCTTGTACTTTGTCTCCTCTCCCTCACTCTTCTCCTCTCGCTCTTCCCCCCCCAATTCCATATACTGACTTTGTGGGACCAATATAAAAATACAGTAGGAATTGTCTCTTTTCTAGGTGCATTTGAATTTGGGGGAGGGGGTAAGGAAACAAGCATTTATTAAGCACCTACTATGTGCCAGGCCCTGTGCTAAGTGGTTTACATTTATGATGTCATTTGATTTGATTTTCATAACAATCTCATGAGATAGGTGCTGTTATTATCATCATTTTAAGAAACTGAAGCAGACTGTTTAAGTGACTTGACAAGGGTCACACGATTAGTAAGTATCTAATGCTTGCAGATCTTTCAGACTTTAGGCCCAGTGCTCTAACGATGGTGCCACCAGTGTCTAGGGGTGAAGCTAAAGTAAGAATGTGCTGTACTTCCCCAGCTTCCAGATTTCTGTATTACAAGCATTAAAACTGAGTCTCACAAGGTCCTCCATGTGTGTGGACTACACAGGATCACAGCCAGAAAATGTATGTTTGTGGGGGTTGAGGGAAAAGGGGGGGGTAGAAGATGTCTTTGACTTTGATCTCAGTGTTCTTTCCACTGTGCCATATTACTTCCTATTTGGGCTTAATTAGAGATATAAGTGATAAAATTGCATGGGGTATTTAGATAGTTTTTTACTTCTGAAGATTGAGAGACCTTGTCCTGTAAACATCCTAATTCCTCCAAGGAACCTCTTAGAATTACAGACAGCTCTTGTTTTAAGCAAATTCAACAGTCCACACCCCCAACCCCTGGTGAGGGCGTGGAGCCCCTGGAGGAGAGCAGGAGGTCTGCTGAACAGTCCGTTTACATTGAGAACTAACTGTATAGAATTTCAAGTTGGGAGAGACATTAGAAGTCATCAAAGGACCATTGAGAATAGCCTTGTAAATTAAGGGAAATAATTTTTCTTACCTGAGAGATTTGTGATTTTACTGGTTTGTAATTACTTATCTTGAACAAAATGGTAATCACATGTGTTCATGTAGATAAACAAAAGAGATCCACCAACTCTGTTAGTGGCTTTTTAATAGATTGAATGATAATATTTAGGAAGATGTAGATCATTACACAGCGGATTAGAGTAATTTTTTTGGAGGGTGTAAATAATAATTTTCTCACTTCCATTTAGAAGAATTTTCTGTCATGTAAACCAATTACTTGAAGTAAAAAAGAGAAAAAGCGGCTTTAAAAATTGCAGTTTATCAGAACTATTCTACTGTATAAAAGGAAACATTCACAAATGTTAATTAGACACAAATGTTAGAGAGCAAATATAGAAATGAAATAAAAGACTTAAATTTGCTCAGTACAGTGGAAGCCAGGCAAAGCTGTGGATTTCATTGAACTTTGAAATCTAGTCATTTTATTTACGACATCATACGTAGGCCTTTCCTTTTCATAGAATCCTATGAGGAAAGCAGTTGACTGAAATTAATGAAATGCATTTTAACTCCTTCTCCCCTCCCCCCCCTTGCCTTAGCAAATTTTTTTTTTGAGGCTCGGTAATAGCTAGATTCTGAAGAGAACATTATGCTTTTGAACTTTTGCATATTACTTGATGCACTACTCTTACCTATTTATCTATCTGTTTTCATTACTTTCTTCTTTCTTTTGCTTCTGCTTTTACTTTTATCCTAGAATGCCATTTTCTGTTGGAGCCAATGAGAAGGAAAACCATTAGAAGCAACTACAATTCCCAGGAGGCAGTGCAGTGCTTCTGCTGGATCTTTGGTATCCCAGATTTTACTTTTAGTTCAGCAGTGACTCATAAGAGCTCTGCCTTAGGCTAGATGAGCACCTGATGATACCTTATATTTAGATGTGGTCCTGTCATGCCTCTGTTCAAAAGTTTTCGGTAGTTCCCTATTGCCTATTGAGTAAATTTCATTCTTTCCCCTTTGTCTGACATTTAAGGACCTCAAATCTGGCACCTTCCCCACTGTGCTCCTACCCCTAGCCTTGTTACCATGTCTCTCTTGCACTGCACACTCCTATTCTGTTCTTGCCCAACATTCTCTGGGCTTTTTCTGTGCCTTGACTTGCTCTTCTGTACCTGGAATACCTTCCTTCTTGTCCTTTGCCTGTTAAATTCCTGTCTGACCTTTAAAGCTCGGCTCAAGGGGGAAGTGCTTGAGTGCCGCCCACCCCCTCCCCCACTCCCCCACCTCTGATTTGTCCTGTTGGAAATATCCTTCCCCCTGGGACCTTACAGCACTTTGTTGGCAAATCTCTGATTCAATTCACATAATATTATATCTCATCAGTATTATACTCCTCTGGATACTGACTTGGTCGTAGCTTTTTACTGGATTTTAAGCTTCATGAGATTAGCAACTATTTAATAGAACTGTGTCATCCCCTGCATTGAGTCAAATAGGAATTTTTAAAAATTAATTATTTTTAGTTTTTAACATTCACTTCCACAGGATTTTGAATTTTGAATTCCCCTTCCCCCCATCTCTATCCTTCCCTCACCCTATGATGGCATGGATTCAGATAGCACTTATTAAGCATCTGTTATATTCCAGGTACAGTGCCAAGTGCCAGGGATACAAAGAAAGCCAAAAGACAGTCTCTGCTCAAGGAGCTCATAGTCTAATGGGAGAGACAACATAAAACTACGTACAAACATTATGTGTGTTTATGTATGAAATAGATCTATATCTATCTATATGGTAAATGAAAAATTCAGAGTTGCCCTAGAAGGAAGACTCTGAGATTAAGGAGGACTGGGAAAGGCATTGAATTCAGTGACCTCCATGTTATAGGTGCTTAGTAATTGAAAAAATAAATGAAAAAGTATTTATTGAGTGTGTACTGTGTGCCAAGCATTACGCATCTACTTCTGTTTCCTGTACATGATATTCCCTCTCCCATCTCTCTGTACCTTTGCACGAATTGTTTTGCCTGTCTGATACTGCCCTTTGCCTTGCCTCTTGTATACTCCTTAGTGTCTCTGGGCTCCACTCATGTACCACTTCCTACATGAGGTATTTCCTAAACCTTTCATTTTTTCAGCATTTCTTCGTCCCATCAGTTATAGTTATTTTTTAATTACTTATTAGTGTATGCATTGTTTTCCCCCAGTTGAATGTAAATTCCTTGAGGGCAAATGAGTCTTTTGGGGGGTCTTTATCCCTAGTTTCTTGTACATAAGAATTTAATAAATGCTTATTGAATCCTGCAAATGCAAAATTTTCATCTTTGAAATAGTACTGGTCCTCTTGAGGTTATATCATTTGTTTAGTCTGCAATAGTCCTTTTAAAACACTGTTGCATTATTTCCTGTCCAGCATGATGATTTAGTGTACACCTAGAGCACTGATAGTAAAAAGTTGACCTCAGGCCCTAGTCCGGTCGCTTAACTTAGTAGGTCTCCTTCTCTTGTTCTATAAAATGAAGGAGTTGGTATAGGTGGCCTTCTGATGTCCATTCCAGATTTTCTAATGCCTCTTTCAACTCTAAATTTATAATCTAATGATCCTAATTCATTGATTCACCTTGGATTCTCCTTATATATCTTCTATATAAGACCTTTATCACAGAACTGTAATGTAAAGATTTGTTACCTGTTTCCTTTCTAACTTTAACTGCATTTGTAATGTTTGTATAATACTTTCAATTTTACATAATTAAAATTGTTCATTTTAATTTTCTGTGATCCTCCCTATCCCTTGCTTGGTCATGAATCCTTTCTCTGTCCATTGATCCCCAAAGGGTAATTTCTTTCTTCTCCATTTTGTTTACGATGTGACCTTTTATATGTATATCATATTTCCATTTGGAATCTATATGCTGGTGAACTCTGATTTCTAACAGACTATATCCAGTTTTCCCAGCTTTTGTTGTGGATAAGTGATCACTTACAAAGTAGCTGGGGGGGTCTTTGTATTTATCACACATTTGTAGACTACTGGATTAGTTTGCTTCTGTATTTTATGTATCTCATCTGTTCCACTGATGAACCCCTTTCTTTTTTAACCAGTTTTAATCAACAGATTGTTTTGATGATTCTTGCTTTGTTGGGTAGTGTGCAGTCTGGTACTGCTACGTCCCTTTCTTTTTTTACTTTGGTAAGGCAGTCAGGATTAAGTGACTTGCCCAGGGTCACACAGCTAGTAAGTGTCAAGTGTCCGAGGCCAGATTTGAACTCAGATCCTCTTGACTTCAAAGCTAGAACTCGATCCACTGCGTAACCTAGCTGCCTCTCTTTTTAACTTTTTTAAAAAATTATTTCTGTTGGGATTCTTGACTTTTTGTTCTTCCAGATGTATTTTATTATTTTTTCTAGCTCTATAAAATGATCCTTTGGTAGTTTGGTTGGTATGGTTCTGAATAAGTAAATTCATTTGGGTAGCATTTCATTTTTATTATATTAGTTCTGCCTATCTATGAGCAGGTAATATTTCTCTTAATTGAGTGTGTATTTATTTCCTTAAATAGTGTTTTGTAGTTTTATTTGTATGGTACCCCTGTCATGATATTCCCTTTTTAGTGTTCCTGTTACTTTGTACAATCTTTACTCCATATTTGAATGGCGTTGTCTCCTTGCTTCCATCCAGTCTCAACTCAAATTTGACCTCCTACATGAAGCCTTTCTGATTCTCCTAGCTGCTATCCATCTCCCCCGCCAACACCAAAAATGTCTTGTACTTTGTTCCATGGGTATATGTTTATCCCAGTAGAACACGCACTCTTCAGGGTAGCTTTTTTATCTTTCTCTTAGTATCCCTAGCCGTTAGTATAGTGCCTGACAAGTAATAGGTCCTTGTTGTGTTAATTTTCTTTGTTCTTGAATGTTAACTCCATAGCATGAAGAACCCCCCCCCCCATACTACTAAGATCATGTTTGTTGGCCTTTTGTGGTTTGTTTTCCCAGATGGAAGTCCTCTTTTAAATTTTCAGAGGATTTCAGTAATTCTTTAAACTTTTCGTAAGTGCCTACTATTATGTTCCAAGTAGTGTGCTATCACCTATGAGTGCTGTAAAGATGAAATCTGATGCAGGGAGTTTATTATATGTTCACTGGGTTGATAATAGGAAATACAGCTGGACTCGATTGTAGAATGGGGAGAATGCCCAGGAGAGATACAGTCATACTGGAGAAATCTGAGAAAGGAAGAAATGCATTTAAGGGGATGTTTCTTACAATTAGTGACAGGCAGCGCTTGAATCGGTTCCTGAAGCAGAGACAATAACAGAACACATTTAAGTAAGTGTAAGAATGCATAATAAGTAAGGGGACAGGATAGAGAAGAGACGGTCGGATGAGAAAGGTCTGTGGGGAGCAATAGTGAGCATGGTGCTTGATGAGGGTGGAGTGTGCGAGTGCTGGGAGAGGTTTTGAAAGCTAGGTTTGAGATACATCTAGCAGTGGCCATAAAAATCAGGTGATTCTTATTTTTTATTAAGCTAATACTTAATATAGTGTTATATAGTGCTGTGCTGTTACATGTCTCATGTTATGCCTTAGTTATGTCTCAGTTCATTTGTAGGGTGTGCCTTTATTCTTAGGAGTTGTATACTGAAGCACTTTTGATCTTAGAAACTGGTGTGGAAAAGAGATTTTTAGTAGCCGTTTGAAGAGGTGGTAAAGTGGCTTCCAACCTGCTTTATAAATAAAACAAAATCATCACAGGGTTATTTCTAATGCTCCATTAAAGCTGGTCAAATCAGTTTAGTCTCCTGTGTGTAGAACATTTGCATATCCTGTCACAGTTTAGTAGTGCATAGAAATAAAGTTGTTTCCTACTAAATTGGTGAACTCTAACACAAGGTGTGGAAATGCTGATTTTAATTACGTACTTGAAGGGATGTGGTGTGTTCATATGTGTATGTAAACATGTTTTGTTGTTATCTTTTTGTGATTTGCAAGCCTAGTAGAAGGAAGTTAGTGGAGTTTTTGTTTTTAAAATGTAGTATTAAAGCAGAATAGACCCAATACCCTGGCACCACACAGACAGTACATAGTAGTGCTATAGATTCCTATCATTTTCCTTTATTAAAAATGCAGACTTCAGGGCAGCTAGGTGGTGCAACGGATAGAGCACCAGCCCTGGATTCAGGAGGACCTGAGTTCAAATGCTGTCTCAGACACCTAACATTTATTAGCTGTGTGACCTGTGCAAGTTACTTAACCCCATTGCCTAGGCACTCCCTCCCCAACCCACCCACCAAAAAAAAAGCAGACTTCAAGCAAGCAGTTTGTTTGAGATGTGTAAACCATTTTAAGAAAAAACTGAATAAATTTATTCTATTTTCTGCATCCTTTCTAGAAAACTTTATTTAAATCAAAACAAATTGAAACCTGAACCCTTAATTTCCCACCTCCTTGTCTGCTGAGCTATCCGATGAGTCATGCCTCTTTTTGAGCTAGCTCAGAAATATATTTTTAATGAACTGAGTTGAATAATTTTTCTTGCTAAAGACATTGTGCTACCAAATGGCCTTTGAAATGTGCATTCTTTTGATCCTTTAGCTAGATGAATTACTCTGTTGCGCTCAGAGAGAATTAGAAGTTCTATTGTATGATTCAGGCTCGGATTATTGCATTTCAACCGTTTAAAAATTGTTATTGGTTCTGACCAGTTTAGGTTACAAGTGACAGGGAAAAGGATTACAAAAATTTAGCCATCTTTGCTTTAGTTAGTATTATTATTATTATTATTTTTTAGCTAGCAAATATGACATGTAAGTTGGCATTCATAGTATGTGAAGGTAAAGGAGGATTTATTTAATCAAAGTCTGGCGATTTATTGGCATCTTCCTGGTTTAGGGCCCTGTTATTTGGCACATTCTGTTCTGCCTTACTGTTTCTGAATATAGTAGAGTGAGAGGATTAGTGATGACCTTATAGGAAGTGTTTTTGTTGTTACTCGTTTTATGACTAGAAGACTTATGGTTGTCCAGTGAAGATTACTTTATTCCAAGGTAAAATTTTGTATGTTACATATTATTAGAGTTTGTTCTATATATTTATTTATGTATGGGAAATGTTTTTGTGTCAAGATTTGTGCAACACATGCATAGGCTGGTGGGATTTGCAGCATTTTAAATAGTAAGTAGCCTTCTGGAAGTGGTTTGTGAGAGAGGTGGTGATGGTGGGTGTGTGTAATGTGATATAATAGGGGTGTGTGTGTGTGTGTGTGTTTAATATTAAGGTTGTAGTTGCTTTCTTAACATTAACATATTGGGAAGTATGGGGAGGTGAGGAACATAAGAGGGCTTTGAAGGTAGTTGGAGAGATTGAAGAGCTTTATAGAATTTAGCTTTTAGGGAGCAAGCCTGAAAATTGTTTGGCCCTGTCGGATTGAGAGGAACCTCACTGAGATACCCTTAGGGGAATGATACAAATTGGTGCTTAAAAAACAAAACAAAAATGAGAGCTGCACCATAATTTCAAATAATGCTCTAAGAACAGGCTGTGCTGCGTTGGCCCACAGTGGGTTGGGCTCCCAAGGGAATTTTAAAAAGATTGGCACCCAATGAGCTATGTTTATGCAGTAAAGGAACAAAGATACTGTATGCATTTTTCACATCATACCTGGTAGCCCACTCTCTCCTGTCAATCAAATACATAGTGATACCTTTGATGTTAAATTGCGCTAGCACAGGTGCTAGTGCTATACTCCTGTTTCTATGCCTTGTCAAGAATGGGTGCCATTTGTCACTGTGCTACTAGAGGTGATAATTTGACCCACATGTCCGTGGTGGTGTGTGGGGATTTAATGGAGGGATTGTGCTTGTTGTTCAGCCATTTTCAGCTGTGTCTGACTCTTCATGACCCCATATAGAGCTTTTTTGGCAAAGATATTAGAGTGGTTTGCCATTTCCTTCTCCAGCTCATTTTACAGATGATAAAACTGAGGCAAACAGTATTAAGTAACTTGGCCAGGGACACAGAGCTAATAAGTTCTTGAGACCCAATTTGAACTCGGAAAGATGAGTCTTCCTGACTCTAGCCTGACACTCTATCCATTGTGCTATCTAGCTATGTATGCTTTATGTTTTGACTACCTTTGACAGTGGAAGCCATAGCAGAAGCAATGTAGATATAAGAAAAGATTCCTTTTTCAGTGACGGCAGTGAAAACTTGGAATTATTTCTGGGGAAGATTATAGAAGCTTTCCCTCATATCTTTTTAAGAGAGCATTGTGAGCAAAAAAATAACACCCCACAGTAGCAAAGCAATTTTTATTGTAGTTGCCCTTTGAGACTCGGGGTGAGTTGACATGTCCAAGTTTACACAGATGATATCACATCTTTAGCCTAAGTTTCTGTGTAGAGATCTGTTTGAAGTCAGGTTGGCTGTTTTTTGCAACCCTTTTAATATGCCTATAAGAACCATTTTCCTCATACTTTCTGAATCATGAAGTGTTCGTTCACACACTCTCTCTTTGTTTGAGCAAACTGTCTTGATAACTGCAAAAATGGAGATTGAAATTATCTCTAAAAGTTAAGATGTTTTCAGTTCTATCCTATAATAGCAATGGAATTTGAATAAAATTCAGATTCCATAGCTTTTTGCTATGGAATAAGAAATCATATTGGTCTAAGAACCTCTATATCTCTCTAGTTATTTGCTTATCCTATTGAGAATAATTTGGGGGTATGGGAGATAAAATTTCAAAAACAACCTTTGGTAGATGTTTGTGATGAAGATGAATAAGGATTGCTCCAGTTAAAATTTGGTTGTATCAATCAAAACTAAAGGCTGTGAAATTATAGTAACACTTTCTTTACAGAACGGGGGATAAGAAGGCGAAGGGTGGTGGATGGGACTATATGGAATGTCTAGCTTTTTTGATAAGTTTTAGTTTTGATGAACTCTTCCTTTTAATTTTTAATTTGTTATACAGGTTGGCTCTCTTGTAGGGCAAGGAGAGATAGTATTGGGAAGTGCCAATGACATTAAAACAAAAATCATGAATAAAAATAAAGGAAAAAAAGCCCTTTTAAAAAAATCACTCTTGTGTGTAATCATTTTCTATGTGGTTGTTGCAGGCACTACACCTTCCAAACCAACAGTGTTAGCCAATGGTGATCATGAACTAGAAGAGAATGATGCCACAGGTAAGTGTTTCTTGTTTCTTTTTTCTTTTTTTTTAAGTTTTTAGGCAATTGGGGTTAAGTGACTTGCCCAGGGTCACACAGCTAGTAAGTGCCAAGTGTTGGTCTGAGGCTGAATTTGAACTCAGGTCCTCTTGACTTCAGGGCTGGTGCTCTATCCACTGCACCACCTAGCTGCCCTAGGTAAGTGTTTCTTAAATAGTTAAATCACATAAATAGAACCTCTGAATGTTATTGAAACTCTTATTAACTCCTGGCTAGAAGAGGATGCCTAGTAATACTGTATGGACAGAGCCTTTCTGTATTCTTATATTACCTGGGTTTCTGTATATATTACTTGTGCCATATAAAACCTTAAAAGGAAAAAAAAAAGTTTGCCTTAATCTTGCTGGAGCTGTACCTTTCACTTTTTAATTTTGGGAGCCCCTTGGTGTTAATTAAGGGATTCCTATGGAAAGGAGAATGTCATAATGGAGGCCTTTACTTTAATTGCTCTGTTTGATAATTAGTGCCTCCTCAAATTTATTGAAATTACTCTTTTCTTTTGTGTACATAAAGCTTCTAGTCCTTTCCCCAAGCTGAATATTAGAATGAAAAAAGCCCATAGTTGAGAAGTATTTTTCTCTGCTTCTACATGCCTTGCTTCAGCTGCTGACATTGTGAAGTTATTTCTTCCCCCCACCCCTTTCCCCCAAGCCCTAGCGTTTATCTCTTTGATATTTTTAATTTATCACATAAATTCTTGTGGGATTTCATGGTTCCTTCTTCACACCCTTGCAGTACTACTCTCTTAATGTGTTCGTGGAACTTACGTGGTAAGCTCTGTTTTGGCAGCAAGTGTCTGTAGAAGTGTACTGTGTCAGTCTATCACCAGGTATTCCAGTTGAGTGACTTGAATATTGTCAACAACCATCTGAGAATGACACTGTTTTTATGAATAATTGCACTTAAATTATGGTTGTGAGAGAAATGTCACTATATTTTCACCAACTGAGTCAGCTATTTAAAGATCATTCTCAGTGGAAGAGAAGGATAAAACTAGAGAAGTAATAAGTATTGTCTGTCTCTCTTGCCTCTGCAGACACAAATGCAGTCAGCAGATGTGCATGTTGACTTAGTGGTGAGCCAGGCAGTTGTATAATAGAGGATTATGCATTGTCTCTGAGTTGCTTCTTCTATATGTATCCTGGGATCTTTGCCTCTCTTTTATCTTGGCTGGGGCTGCCCCACTCATCTAGGCTAAATACCAGGGATTTTCCTGTTCTGATTTCCTGAACATGGAAAGGTCCAACCAAGGAGAACAGTTATTCTGCTGAAAGCTCTTTGATAAATCTGTATATTGAATTTGGCAACAGCTAGTTATTTCTGCATTTACTCTGGGTTGTTTGACTTTGGGAAATTCAGTTGATATTGCTAGCTACATATCTCCCAATGACACTGTGGGAATTGATGACTCATTCTCATTCTTTCTTTTATTAATTCAATAATTTATTATGTAGCTTATATGTTGAAAGCACTGTTAATCATTGGTGATAGAAATAATTACAATACCTTCCAGATTCTTTCAATTTTTTATTGTAACATCTCTATTATGATTAGAATATAACTCCTTATTCTAATGGAACTAAAATGGACTATCACATAGATAGACTTTTTCCCAAAGTAATGACAGTAAAGACATTTTAGGTCATATGATTTTCAAGGAAAATGTTTTGCATACCTGTCTGCTATTTGTATAAAAGAAAAGAAAACAGCCCTTGAGGGTGGTTCTTACTGCCATGAGTATGAGGTTCTAAAAAATGGAGACATCTTGTATCTAGATCTTTAGAAATAGACACCCTAGAGGGGGAGGACATGCTAATGAGTTAATCTGAACAGTTGACTTATAAGGTCATTGATTTCTCTGGGAAAGAAAGAGCTAATACATTTATTTAGCAGTATTACCATTCTGGACTAGGATTTTGGGGAAACTTGGTAAGGTGTAAGTTAACTCCTCCCCCACAACCGTCAGCCAGTTGGTGTCAGATTTATCCATAAGCCATTTCTTTTCCCTTAACCACACCTCTCATGGTGGCTTCATCTGGGACTCAGCAGTGGGCCTTTTGGTTTAGAGCCATTTTTTTTTTACAGGTATTTGGAGGGGTTTGGGGGAGAGCTCAAGCAAGTCACTGCTTTTATTCCACCATCTTGGCTCTGCCCCTCCGTGGGCCTTTGGGCAAGAGGAATGTAAAAGTCTCTTGGGAGACTTTGTTGGAGAGCTCCTGACCTGAGACCCCTAGGTACCTTGTTGACTTTTTTGACCTTCTTGCCCAAAGTCCTCACAGCTGGGACAAACTTAACCACAGCTGCCCTCAGTGTGTAGCACAACCTTCTTAATTGAAACAGTTCTAGCTTGTGTGTTGTACTATATATGGCAAAATTTTAAATAAAGTAGTAGTAATGAGATTACACCAACATATATCCAAAAAATTTTACAGTGACCAAGTTGGATTTGTATCAGGGATGCTAGAATGGTTCAATATTAAGAAAACACTGAGCATAATTAGTTATGTAAATAATGCAACTTTGGCAAAATAATTTATTTATGTTATATAAACCTATTAAAGCCTAAGAATGAAAGGACCCATCTTATGATAAACACCACTATGATAAAAAGTATGTATCTACAGCCAGGAGAGTGTTCTTTGAAATGAAAAACCACTGGAAGCCTAGAGAAATAAATTAAAATTATAAATAGGGGAAAAGACACTATAAATTGTCTTTTGTTGCAGAAGACAGTCAGGCCCTTATGTTCATGCACCTGCATTTTCTCCCTTGCTCCTGCCACTCACAGTTACACCTCACAGTTTCTTTCTCTTGCTCTGATAACCTTAATCAAACTACTGCCGTTATTTTTGGGAAGGATGTATTGATTTCCAGTCTATTACTCCACTTGCCGTTTTTGCAACATTCTTTCCCTGGGCATCACTCCCCTAGATGTGTTTTCTCCCTTGTTAGAATGCAAACTCCTTGAGCCAGTGAACCCTCTCTTCAAAGTTTTTGTATCCTGAACACTTCGTAAAATGTTTGATACACAATCAACACTTAATACTTGCTTTTCATTGATTCACATTATGCAGGATGTTCCAAAAGTGTCAATGTACTTACAACCTTTAGTAGCTTAAAATTTCTTTTTAAAAATTATCATTATTATAAAGAAGTAATCACCAGACCTAATTGATATGACTAAAAAAAGAAAAATAGGTAAGTGAAACAGATTAGATAAGTCACAACCAGTAACAAATGAAAATAGATTGGAAAACATTTAGACAGAAAAGAGGTTGAGACCATTTACACCATATCCCACAATATTTCAAATGTATATGAACTTGTTGTATAAGATCGTATTTTAGAAACATTAGGAGGTATCATTCATATTTGTGGTTAAGGGGACAATTCCTAATGAAAACAAGACAAAGAGATGATTAATCACAAAAAGCAAAAAAAGACAATTTAAAAAATTTAATTAAAAATTAAAACTCTTTGCATGAACAAAAATCAATGCGATTACAATAAGAAGAGGACTGTGGAGGGGGGACAAAAATCTTTCCAGCAAACATCTCTGACAAAGTCTGATAAACATAATATGTAGGGAACTGACAAAAATATGAAAGGCATGCCCCAGAAGGCAAATGATCAAAAAACATGCACAGTTTTGAAAAGAAGCATTGCAGTACAACAGTCATCTGAAAAACCGTCCAAACACTTAACAGTAAGAGAAATTGAAATTACAAATTGCTAAGGTTTCATCTCATACTGGACAAATTGGCAAAGATGGTATGAAAAATAAAATATCCAATGTTGGAAGAGCTGTGGTTAAGACATAACATGCATTGTTGGTTGATCATATGAATGTTTCCAACCATTTTAAGAAAAAGCATTAAATTCTTCCTCTGTTTTATCCAGGAATATCACCACTGGACTTGTATCCCAATGACCTCAAAGATAGAAAGGGCTTATATATATACAAAATTTTCATAGCAGAGCTTTTTGAGATAGTGAAGGACTAGAAACCAACTGGGTGCCCTGAGCAAATCCTGTTTATGGAAACAATGAATGTGAGGAAATTATAGAAATATAGGGGAGACTATGAACCGAGCGAAGAAAGCAGAACCAGACAGACAGAGCATAGAGTGGCTATAATAATGAATTAAGACAACACCAAAAGAAAGCTGAATTTGAATTGAAGGTAATGGTCATTTTGAATCCTTGCTTGAAGGAAGGGTGGAGGAACTACATGTGTGGAAAGTTTCATCTACTTCTTTCCAGGCATCGTCTATCAGTCAGTTTTGCTTAACCATTTTTCTCTTTTTTTTCCTTTATTAAATTTATTTTTTTCAGTTAGTAAGTATTTAGTTGTTACAATGAATAGTTTTTTAAAGAAATTCTGTAACATAAAAAATTCAAAGGATAAAATCTCTTTAGCAGGAGAAGTTGAAATGGAAAGTGACCAGACAGGATAGAGGAAATACCAAAGAATAAAATATGTAATAAATGCATTAAAAGGACTGAAAGGAAACCTCCCGTTTTCTAAACACTACCCTCTTCCCACCTGCACAATGAAGAAATAATTTGTGAACGCTCAAATAACATCCAAAAACAATGAACTTTAATGCTACTGAAAAATAATTGAATAAGAGTTTCCCAAAGATCAATAGATGATGAAATTAAAATAGAAAAAAGAAACTTTTTGGGTAGCAGAACTTTAGAAACAACTAATAAATATACAGGGAAAAATAAAATAAAAGTAAAAACGATTTGGAAGATAAAGCAAGAAGTAGAAACCCTAGATTAATCATGACTCAAAAAGGCAATGAAAAAGAAAAAAGTGTAGACAACGTACTCTTTGGTGTTCAAGAATCTGATTTGAAAAAACTTTTTCCAGAGGGGACCAAAACTGGCAATACGCTATAAGTGGAGAGGGTGTGCATAGCCCGAGGGGCCACATATTACCGCCCCCCCCCCCCCCATTGAGAGCCTAACTACCATTCTTGAAAGTACTTAATTGTCAATTTCAGAATTACAAAAATAGAGGAGAAATACTACATATGCCATGAAAGAAAAGTTACCAGTAAAAAATATACCAGTGGCTGTTTTCAGACTTCTAGAAATAGGACAAATATTTACTATCAGAATAGAGCTTTCAAATTACATACCCTTAAATGAAACCATATTGTTTGAAAACACTTTTTTAAACAACAAAGGACATCAAAGAACTGGTCATTGAAAATACTTGTTTTAAATAATAAATAAGTAAATAAAGTATTTTATGCTTTGAGCCTGTAATCCTAGCAGAAGAAATAAAATGGAATTTTGTGTTAAAATATATATTTGATTAACAGAAAAGGAAGAAAGAGATTAAAATAGTAAAATACATTAAACATAAAAAAAAATCAAGATTGGGTTATTTAAAGTTGCTGTTTCTTGTTCTCTTAATCTGGTTATTTTATATTTATGTAAATAGTTACCCTTTTCATTTATGTTTTTAGTTTTATTGGCAGTTATTTGAGCAAATTAGTTTTAAAAAATTACCTTTATTTTGTCATTTCTTGTGAATTCTTCATTTTTTAATATTAGTCATTTGATTTTCCTAAAAAATAAGACTAGTTAATGATTTATTTTAGTATTTAATTTGGGAGGGGCATGTGGTAGAGACATTTTAATTTCTTGATTGTTCAGAATTTGTATTTTGACATTTAGTTGAGGTTTCTTATTTTTCTAAATTTTATTTTAGTTGCATGCCTAATTTATTTTTCTATTCTTTCTCTGTTTTGTTGACAGAAGTATTAAGAGATAAAATTTTCTCCTCATGACTACTTTGCCTACATTCCAAAAGTTTAGTTAGGTTGTCTCATTGACTCTATTTTCTTTTAAACTATCAAATGAGAAACAATAACAACAAATGATTGAATAATTATACACTTGCTATATCTATAGATCTATATAGATCTATATATAAAAATGTACCTTGTTAAGCCCTCAGAATAGAAATAATACAAAGCTGAAATAGTTACTGCCCCAGAAGAGCTTAATATTCTAATAAAGGAGAACACTGACTGAAAGGACTAAACAATGAGTGAACTTGGATAGGTCATTTAACTTACATAGGCCTTCGTTATTTCATCTGTAAAATGAGGGGTTGTGCTAGATAGCCTCTAAATATCCTTTCTAATTCTAAATCTATTATCCTCTGATTATGTTAATTGATAAATAAAATCAAACTGGTTTTTCATAAAAACTGATAAAATTGATTAATGGCTAGTAAGATTAATTTTTAAAAAGAAAGAGGAAACAGATTCCAGAAAAATTATAAGAAAGACAAGATCACAGCAAGCATAAAATAAGTTGAAAATATCAGCAGAATAGGTTGCATGCAGCTGTTTGGCAACAAATGGGAAAATTTAAATGAATGAGTTTGTGCAAAAACATAAATGACTGAACCTGACACAGTAGGAAATTAATAATTTAATTCTGCCAGTTTCAGAGGAAGAACTACTAATATCATTAATGTATTCCAAAATGAACTATTACTGCAAACCTTTTAGAATCAATAATTCATACTTAGAACTATAGATTCTAGATTATATTAGATTATAATTCCTATATAGAATTATATATTGATAAATACTTTAGAATATGGAATTCTACCTTGTATCTTTTGAATCAAATATCATATGTTGATTTTAAAGCCTTGCAACAAAAACCCTAAAAAGAAAATTTGAGACTAATTTCCTTTGTGCATTTTTGATGCTAAATAAATGCCAAATAAAATATTGGCAACAGAACAGAGCAGTATATTAAGAACAATAAATCATAACTAAGTAGCGTACCATGTATGCAAGTTTAGTTTGAGATTAGAAAACTAGTACAGCATTTAAAAAAAAAATTAACTCATGATTATATCATTTGATACCCAAAATACCTTTGATAAAATCTAACATTCTTTTACCCTGATCCTAGAAAGAAAAGAAATAGAGAAAAGTTTCATCAACACAATAAAAAAGGATCTGGTTTTAAACCAAAAACCAATATAATATATAATGTGCAGTGGAGAAACATTGAAAGCATTCTTCTTTTAAACAAAAATAGAAGAATGAATTAAGTATGCTTACTCTTACCATTTATGATTGACATGAGACATTCTGTCACTTGGAATAATATGTGAAAATAGAGATCAACATTAGACACAAAAGGGTCAAAATACTGGGTTTTTTTGCAGCTGATATAATAGGGGATCCAGAAGGTAGGATTATCTAAGCTAAGAAATTGTTTTACATATATCTATATCTGTATCTATATCTATATATGGCAGCTAGGTATCATAGTGGATAAACCACTGGCCCTGGAGGACCTGAGTTCAAATTTGGCTTCAGACACTTCCTAGCTGTGTGACTCTGGGCAACTCACTTAACTTGCCTAACCAAAAAAAAAAATAAATAAAATTGAAATTGTGACAATAAGTGAATTCATCTGAGTACATGGGAATTATTGGTTAGAAAATCCCTTTATTGGTACAGATTGTCAGCTACTTTGCACCTTGTTGTCTTAGAGAGTTACTTAGAGTGAAGAGAGGTTGAATGACTTCTTCATGATCACAAAGCTGGCACCTATTGGAGGAGGGCTAGAATCCAGATTATCTGTATCTACTGCCTCTTTCCATGCTCTTATATAGTAGCAGAAAAATTGAGGAAAATCCATAAAAAAAAAAATACTGCATGTACAATAACAAAACCTTTAAAAAACTGGAAATTTGACCTTATCTGGATACAAGCACACACAGAGGACTTTTATAAGTAAGGACAAGCAGAACACTCTAATAACTAAAATAAACGAAGACATTAAAAACAATCAAGGAAATATATCTGTGGATGGATTAGATCAGAAGTCCTTAACCTTTTTTTTGTCATTGACCCCTTTGGCGGTCTAAAGATGCCTATGGAGCTTTTCTGAGTATATTATTTTTAAAATGTTAAAGTAAAATCCATAAGATTACCGAGGAAGCTAATTGAGATATAGTTATCAAAATCTTTAAAGGGCAAGGTCATGGAACTTCTGGATTAGACCAGTACATAGTAGTTTCCTCCTCCCCCTCTGGGCCCCCCCCCAAGCCTTGGGTTGCAGAAAACTCATTCTACTATATAATCTGTCTAAACCATAGTTTGAACCCTTGCTGATATGTTTACTTTTCTTTGTCATCCAGAAGACATACTTAGTTCAAACCTGAAATAGCATGATAATAAAAGTAACAAGAAAAATATTCCCTTATAAACATGGATTCCATACACACCCGCACATGTGTCGTCTCTCCTACCCCCCCCCCCCCAATTTCCCATCCCGGTCTAAACATTCATAGATCACATGTGGGGCATTCTTATATGGGAGCATGTGATCAGGGCCACCTATGTACATGTGTGCTCATGGAGAACATACATGGCTGGTATATACCATTAGACAATTCATGCTCCTGATACCAAAGCACAGCCACCTTCTGTTGATGTCGTTGTACTGCTCTCATCTAATAATCTGCTGCTGGGCTCTCATGTTTTAAGCCTCTCACTTATAGGAAAATGCTTAAAGCTTTTAGTTACTTATCCCATTTAATGATGGATGCTTTGATTACAAAGCCTTTCTGTGAAAGAGATGGGGGGAGGGGGAGAAGCAGTTTTTGTTTGTTAGTTTGCAAGGCAATTGGGGTTGCCAAAAAACTGTCTTGCCCAGGGTCACACAACTATTAAGTGTCAAATGTCTGCTCTGAGGCCGAATTTGAACTTGGGTTCTCCTGACTCCAGGGCCGGTGCTCTATCCACTGCGCCACCTAGCTGCCCCTAGCAGTTGTTTTTCACTGTTCAGCTAAAGTGCTGTCATCAGTCAACTGCTATTCTGCTCTCTTGATGGAAGGCACATCACTCATATGTGTAGTAGGCTTCTCTGGTCGGGAACTGGTGTAGCCCTTTCATCTGGACTTTGCCTGGAGACTTGAGATGTTCAGGCTCAGATTCTATATGCTCCTTAAACTCTTCACTCCTCTATGTCTTCTCATCTGAATATTATACCCTCCTGTTTGGGGAAAGTGATCCCTAGGGTTCTACTTCCTTAAACGGAAAAGTTGCTAAATGAAAATGGTGAGGAAATTGTTTTCAACCTTTTTCCAACCACACTCTCCCCAGTCATGCTTCTCTGTTCCATGTAAATGATAAGATCTGGGCTAGTTGGAGAAGACTGAAAAGGCTGGGGATCTTTGTCCAATTCCTCACCCCTGCCTGCCCCAGCAGCAAATCATAGACTGATCTCTATTTTCTTTCTACAATGGTAAAAATGACACTTCATTAAATCAATTTACAAATGTAATACAATACTGATTAATTCACATGCCAGTAATAGAACAAAATATAGTAGAATTTATATGGAGAAAGATATTGGCAAAAACCTCAATATGCATGCTGATTGAAAGGAAAAAACTTGAAGGACTCATACTCCCAAGTTTTAAGAGGTCATATATAAAGGTTGTCGTAAAAACACTTAGTACTGGGCAAAAATGGAGAAATATAGGTTATTGGAACAGAATAAGGAAAAATACGGAATGTCCAAGCAGATAAATAAGATGAGTGTTTGATAAACACATGGAAGAGAAAGTGGTGAGATAATTCATTATTTAACAAATGTCCTTGGGCAAACTGGTTAGTCATGGTATAAGTGAATTTTAGCTGGATGATCAATTTAGTGATAAACAAAATTTTACTATTGAAAGAAAGAATAAAGTACATACTCAATCGAATTATGCAAAAGTCAAGACATGAGAATGAATAAAGAAACATGATGGAGAGACACTCAGGAAATGACATGTTATGACATTTTGTGTATTCATACTGATTTATTGAAATATAGTTTTTAAAAGTTTAGTTGGATTGACTTTTAATATTAAGTTATTAGATCACTTAAAAATTCATGTAACAGTATTTCCCTGCCATAGTCTATGTTTGGTGTTTAACCCAGAGGGAGATAAGACACAGACTTTCCAAGTAAGACTCTTCCTAATGGCCAGTATTTTAGAGCATAAAAATAAGAGTATTAGAGAAATCGTGGTGCATGGACTTGTATGTTCCACAATCATGTACCTTCTTCAAACTTTGCATCAAAAGGTAGAGCTGCTTGTTATCAGTATCAGAACAAACGTGAAGTGAGTTTTGGAAGACCACTTTTCTGGGTTGGGATATCATCTCACCTATGGATGAAATGAAATATTCATACCTTGGCAAGATCAAGACTTTTGCCTTGTGGCTTAATCGTAAGTAGGTAGTTCACTAATTTTCTTTTGTACTCAGGGTTTACCTTCTGCACTAATATCTTGTTTAAATTTACATTTCTATTGTTAATGTATATGTATTAATGAAAATGCAGCTTGAGGAGTGTGTTGTGAGTTAATTCTTTGGTTTGGCCATCACTAATTATTGCATGAAATAGTAGCCACCAGTCTGAAAATTTTGCATTCTCACTTTCCTCTACAACTGTTACCTGGTCTGAGGGAAGGCCTGCAATAAAAATGGCACAGAATTTGATAAGCATTTTGCTATGCTAAACTTGCTGTTTACTAATGTCTTGTGCTTTTTTACCTTTCTCTTTTCTATTCTCTTTCCCCTTTCCTATTTCTTTCTCTTCTCCTAGAAGCCTAGTGTGTCCCCTCTACACTGGGGCTGCTACCATCAACAGATCAGTGGTCTTTTCTAACCATCGTTACAGTTCTAAAACTTCCAACATTTTGCCGAGCTTTGCTTTCCCTTCCTGGACCCTGTCGATGTAGAAGAAGCCGGAGGGTAGTTCTCCAGGGCCCATTTCTGCTGATGCCTGAGCATTCCACTACTTCTCCTTTGTGTACTGCAGGGCTTGTTGGAACCTCCTTTCTTTTGTAAGCACAAAAGTGCATAATGGATTTTTTAATTGCACTATTTAAAAAAAAAGTTACCTCATGTATTTCAATTTACCTTTAACTCATTTTAAATTTTTAAGAATTTAGTTTGACTTTTTTTAGTTTTCATTTTTCATTTTTGGTTGGTCATTTTCATTTCATCAACCCTTCTGAACGGATGAGGGGAATGTGGCACCAAAAGAAAAATTGTGCTTCCATAAGGGGTTGGGTCCACCATGACTGCAGCCATCCTTCCTCTCTTTCCCCTCTGCCTGTGAATTTGCTCTTAACATTAGTTTAATCCTCTGGGTAATCAGTACTTCTTTCATTTGCTCTGATAACAATCACTGTAATGTGTTAACTTTTGTATAACTTTGATCCGTTTTTGAAAATGTAAAAATCATTCTTCAAACTAAAGCAGTTTATGAAAATCCGTGCGTTGGTTTAAAAATGCTCACGTTTTGAATTAAAAAAAAAAAATAACAGACTCAAGCCCTAATTTTTAAAGCCAAGTCACCATATCTCAATTCCAAGAAAAAGTTACCTTCATATGCTATACCAAAAGATAAAATTGAATAGCTAGTTATATTTTCATTAGGTACTAATATTAAAAAATCTCAATTCAATGAGACTGTCATGATGACTCACCACAACATGAAGAGAGACAGAGGGGTAAAGGGAGAAGAGTAAAATGTTAACAAATCTGGCATGGCTGATACAAAATTCTAAGGTGGTGTCTGTGAAGTTGTTTAAGTACCTTCTTGTAGGTTCAACATATTGAGCCAATATGATTCATGGGTCTTCATTTCTATTTTTTTGGCATAATGACCTGCATATAAAAACTATTCACATTTAAAGTTAACATGAATATATTTTGATGTTGTTCTTACTTTTTAAGAGACACCTAAATGTCACCTCTTTATGCTCAATCCTTAGTTTCCTCAAACTTCTTAGAAACCTAGAGCCTTCATTGAATTTTGGATTTAAAAAGTCTTGTTAGTATTTTAGGTAATAAATAGACTCTGTTTAGTTGGTCCATTTTTTCATCCAATATGTGAAACATCCTTATGATTTCTACCTTCCTTTTAGTTGCAGTTGATGTTACATAAGAGGCTAGCTTCAGATTTTAAAAGAAGACTGATATTGACTGCTAAAGAAGGTTTTGAGATGCACATTAGTTTCTCTGAAATGAAGCCATTTTGAAATTTTAAATTGTGAATGGAGAATTATTGCACAAATTAAAAGTGAGCACTTAAGGATTTTCAATTAGCAGTCATAGAGTAGGTGTACATTATTGGACAGAATGACAAATATTTAAATTCTTCTGATCTGGGATGAGTGCTAGAGAAAAGTACTCTCTTTACTTTGATTCTGAAAGTTTATGGAAAAGTAGATATTATTGGAGATCATTATAAGATCTCTGATGTGAGGATGTGGCAACAATCAGAGGATAGAATACAACCTGTAGTAGCAAAAGTAATAAATAGTAATGGTAGTAACATATGTAATGCTTTGTGGTTTGCAAAGAGCTTTAGATATGTTAACTCATTTGATCTCCTCAACTCTATGGTATATTCTGACACAACCCTGTAGCGTAATAGTTTTACCCTATTATATAATCTTGTAGTATAACTTTGTAGTATAACATTCTTAGTTATCTTACCAGTGGGATATCATTTGCTCTGAAGGCTCATCTTAGAAGCATTTTCATAAACCAGTTTGCCAGATTTAACTTAGTAATAGTGCCTCAGGATTTAGGACTTTCTCTCACTAAAGATTTGAACTGATTTAATCTGTTCAAAGAGAGCATTCTGAAATTCTTCTGAACAGTAAAAGTAATAACTTGAAGTCTTTTATTTAAACTTAATTTTTTAAATATACTTTCCAAGGACTAAGGTATCATATACTATATTAGGAAATGGTAGGTAGAGTGCTGGTTGCCAGTATTTGAAAACCTTGGGGGAATAAGGCACATTCTGCTGGAGAAAATTGTGTAGTAAGCACCTCAAAGACCACAGCTGTGAGGTAGCAGAAAACGTTTTGGTCTAGGCCTTGGAGTACACAGATTCCCTGACTATCTAGGTATTAGGTAATAGTGAATTAAGACCTATATCTTAAAGCCACTCTATTGCCTTGCTAAAAACAAAACAAAACAAAACAAAACCCTACAATGACTTATGGGATTTGGGAACCAATTCCTAAGTGTATAAGACTGTTGTGATTTGGTTTTCTCTGCCAAAAATTCTGTGGCTCCTGATTCTAGAGAGGAGGCTTAATTTTGAAGGTAGGAACTATACCTGCTTCATCTGAAAACTTACCATAACAGGGAACTCCGTAAAGTTAATTATGCATGCACATGCACACACATGTACACACACACAATATGTTTGGTGTGTAGATGGCAAATACCAGTTTTCATATATACAAAAAAAATTTTTTTTTAAATTTTTTTTGATAGTGAGCATTGCAAATAGGGAAATGTTGATCTTTTTGGAAAGCAAACTTTACATTCATCCATTCCATATAACAAAGATCAGTGCCACATCCAAATAAAAGGATTATGTTGAACTGCGGTCGGGTGTCTCAGTGGAATACAACCGAGTCTTTTGCGTAGTGGGTGAAGGGTCTAATTATTGCAATGGAAAATACTGTTAAAGACACAACCTCTCCAAAAGCCATATTACTAACATCAATTTAGTTTCCTTTCATTTCCATTCCAAAAATATTTTTATTTAGTTTTTTGTTTTTCTGCAATAAATCATTTATGGACTTTAAAAATTTTTCTGTTGTCCATTTTGTTAACCAGTAAAGGTTATCTCATATTAAATACTTTAGATTGCTTCATTTGGGTAGAATATGATGTTTCCCTTTAGAGCAAGAGTTTTAATGTTGAGTTTAAAGTTTCATGTAAGTCCCAAGAGGAAAATGTGCTCTGTAATGGGATTATGTACCATGATCATTGTGGCTAAATGAACTAATCTATAATTGCCAGTTAGCTACCAAACTGTGTTGCTTCTTTATCTAAATGTTATGACTTTATCTCTTTACCATCCTTTTTAGGCCCAGTGCTAGAGACATGTAAAACTTTTTAAAATAATATTTTATGATCCACTTCATAATCTGTTTGTATTTTTGTGACTGTAGGCCTAATAATTTGTGTTCTGTGACATTTAACATGATTATTGTAGTAAATAAATTGCACTAATAAACATCTTCCAGTAATATTGCAATGTTGTATTTTGGTGTCATCTTCCTTATTTGGAGGTAAGTTGTCAAGAGTTTTGTGAATAAACTTCAGAACCATGATGTCTTCTAATACCAGGACCACCATGGATTTTCATGACATACACTTAAGTGACTTGATGAAAGCTCAGAAAGATTCCTGTTCTATCTGACCTGGAAATTGCCTGGTGATATTAGAATAAAGTCTTACATAATGTAGTAAATTTACATCTATCTAAAATCTAAATATTTGAGAAGTTCATGTAACTTTTTTGTTTTATTAAACACATTCACTACTTTTTTTTTGAAAAGATCATAGGATTTAGAGCTATAAAGGATCTTGTAAAGATATAAAGGTAATTGTCCAGACCCCTTATTTTATAGAAGAGGAAGCTGAGAATAAAGAGTGAAAGTGGCTTCCTGTAAATAAACATTTATTAGATGATGCCAGCATTTTTAAAGAAAACAATTTCCAAGATATTTAGAGTGAAAATATTGATCAAACCAATTTAATACACTGTCATTCGTGTGTGTGTGTATCTGTGGGTCTGTGTGCGTGCATGTGTATGTGTGTGTGTGTGTGTGACAAAATATTTTTCATCTAGACCTATGAATGTGGGGGAACTCCCAGTGTGGAAACTTTCCTCATTGATATATAGCCTGTCTGTACTTTAGGTATCGAATAGTTAAATGCTTTTCCCATGGTCATGTAGTTAGTATAGACTGTTACTTTGAAAACTGGTTATCCTTGTATGGTATTTGTGAGATTCTGGTTTTCCAGTATGGTCAAGTAGAACACTCCATTTTCTAACCATTTTGGATCAACAGAAGTTTACTGCAATCAGTTTTTCCATTAAGAAGTTATATCTACAATGAATTCTCCAAGCTTATTATGTAGATACTCTGAGCATGCCTGAAGTACTATAGTTTGACTGCTAATGCTTAGAGGTACTTACTTACTTTAGTGAAAAGAGTACATTTGATGATACAGAATGGATCCATTCTATAAATATAGGTCATAGGTAAGGCAGGCTCAGGAATCTTCGCCTTAGTGACCTGGCAAGGCTTGCAGGACACCTGGTAAATAGAGTAAAGGGTACGTAGCGGTGAGTATGTGGGTGCTTCTGAATGTGCTTTTAAATTATAGTGATTATAAAATTTAAAGCTTGCAAGAATATCTAGTAGAAGACAACATGGCATAATAGATCAAGTGCTAGATTTAGAGTATAGTAGCATATTGAAGTATAGGGCAGAGAGGTGGTATAGTTGATAGAGTGCTGGGCTAGGAGTCAGGAGGACTCATCTTCTTCAGTTCAAATCTGACCTCAGACACTCAGACAAGGACACAGTGTGACCTTGGGCAAGTCACTCAATACTGTTTGCCTCAGGTGTCTCATTTGTAAAATGAGCTGGAGAAGGAAATGGAAAACCCCTTTAGTATCTTTGCCGAGAAAATGGCCAGTATGATCATGACTGAAATGACTGAACAACAACCACCACCACCACCACCACCACCACCACCACCACCACCACCACCACC
>NW_020954645.1:3482561-3591955 GCF_900497805.2 Vombatus ursinus | reverse complement strand
CCACCACCACCACCACCACCACCACCACCACCACCACCACCACCACCTGGGTTTGAATCCTGTCTTTGCTACTTATCGTGTAACCTTGGGGACCCTGTGCCCCAGATCTCTCATCTGTAAATGGAGCAGGACTTCTATTATCCCTTTCAGCTCTAAATCTAAGCTCCTGTGTTCCTAGCACAACCCTCTTTTTATATATGAGGCCCAACAAAGTGATTTGTTGAATTTCACACTCAGTGGCTGAGCTGGAAGCCAGGCCTTCAACCCCAAACCTACTGCTCTTGCCTTTACACCTTGATAATCAAGTCACTTGATTCACGTAGGAGTAAGTTTTGGATTTTCTACAAGTTTGTATTATTCCTGACTCTTCTCTCCAATAGCATGGTGTGACTGAGAGGTGATTCCAGATTATTTTTTATGTTACTTAGAATTATGGCTAAATACTTCGTCCCTTGAAATAGAAATGACAGTGTGGCAACTCACTGGATATGAGGGGCAGTAGAGAGAAGAGGGGCAGGTAGAGTCTGTGCTCCTGGACTAGAGTGACTCGAAGGGAGGCCATGTATTTTGCTTTGCCTTTGTTTCCATTTGATGTGATGAAATGGATCCTAATACCCAACTTCTTTTTGATTTGGGTGTGGTCAAGATTGTAGCATCTGTGTTGTTATGAGTAGGATTTTATTTCCAGGAGGTTAAGAGCAATATTCTCTAATAGGTCTTCAGTAAATAGCAGACATTTAGAAAAAAACAGACTTCATGTTTTAAAAAAGTCATTTTGGATCCAATGTAAATTAAGATTGTAGACATCGTTTAAAGCAGAGGTGCCAAACTCAGTGCCCACAAAAGAGTGTGCCAGAACCAGATTAAAGTGTCATCAGGATTTTTTTTAGCAAAATGAATAAAAATGCAATAAAATGCAGGTAACATTAACTTGTGGTTTTCTAAGTCAGTATATTCTCCACAGATTTTTGCTTCTATTTGAGTTTGAAGCCACTGCTTTTAAAGAAAACTTGTAAAACTATACCATCTAGCCTAACTCTTTCTGTTCTCATCATTAAGGTTTTTAATGTACTGTAGTGTAGCTATGGATGTAGTGCTTTTTGGGGCCCGGGGAGACAGTCAGAGCAATCCCCAGCTCTTTTTATTACTACTGGTTTCTCTGCTTATTATTTCTCTCTCTAATTGAGTTCAAGACAGTCCAGTGGGTTTATTCTGGAATATTCTCAATGAATTTCCAGAAATTGTAGAACAATTCTGATTAGCTCTGTTCCTGTTATGGAATAAAATCAAGGAAATGGCTTCTATTGTGGCCTAATTTCCACTCTCTAGGTTTTGAGCTGTAAGCCTATGAAGTTAGACAAAATCACTATAAATGATAATTTATTAGGAGAATTAGCTAATTAAACTAATTGACTTTAATAGCTTAAAACAGTACTAAGGCTTTGGAAACAGTGTATTGATGAGGCTCACAGGCAGGGCCATCTTTTTCTCCCCTCTTAAGCTTTATGAGGGGAGTATTTTAAAGAAAGCAATCAAGGCTAAAGTTTTAGGTAGAAATTCCTTCAGTGCCCTGTTCTCAGAAAACAGAACAAAGAAAGAAGCCTTTTCTTAGACTTGGTTCTTAGCAGCTTTTGCAGCCAGTTCAACCTTATTCCATCTCTGGTCCTCTGTTGTTTTGGGCATATCTTATCTCCTCTCACTCTTTGAGAGTGAGTCTCCATGTATATCCATTCCTATCTCACTCTTGCCGTTTTGCTTCCTTATCTGTCCTATTTGGTTCCTCTGACAGTCCTTTTCTAGCCCAAAGATTTTCTGTCACCTCAAAAAGGTATGCCATCCGAAGTCTCTTGTGATTCTGATTGGAGCTTAATAGAAATATAGTCTTACTCTCCCCTTTTTCTAAATGGCTTTTTTTAAAAAAGCAAAATTAAAACCCCTTGCTGTCTTTTAAAATTATATGTATGTGCATAGAAGATTCCATACCTGCGGAGAAGCCTTATAGCTACTGTGGATTAAGTTTTGGCGTTGTATTCTTTATATTCTGGTTTTACCATTATTTTAGATTTTAATACAAACATGGAAACTTCACTTAAAGAACATAGAGAAAGACAGGATCTTCTTGCCATATTTATATAGCTGAATCCTTTAATTTACTCTAGCTTAGTGTTTGGCTCTGTATTACTTTGGGCCTTCCGTTTACCAAGGAATATAACTAAAATACTACTTGTTAAGTACCTACTTAATGCCAGGCACTTCACTAGGTCCTAGAAGACAGAGACATAAACTAAGCAATCTCTGCCCCCACAGAACGGGAGAGGACAGCATATGCTCTTTTAAGCAGTCATAGAATACATACAAGGTAATTTCAGGAGGGAGGCCCTAGCTACTGGAGGAATCAGGAAAGGCCTCTCATAAAAGATAATGTTCAAATTGAGTTTTAAAGGAAATTAGGGATCTTTTTTTTTTTTTAAGGCAGTTGGGGTTAAGTGACTTGCCCAGGGTCACACAGCTAGTAAGTGTCAAGTGTTTGGTTTAAAGTTGGATTTGAACTCAGGTCCTCCTGACTTCAGGGCTGGTGTTCTATCTGCTATGCCACCTAGCTGCGCCCCCAAAATTAGGGATCTTAAGAGGCAGAGATGAGGGTGGAGTACATTCTTGGCATGGAAGAACAGGCTGTATAAACCTAGAGAGAGGAGGGATGTCAAATCTCATATGAGAAATATGAGTTTGGCTGGACTAGAGTAAGAGAATGGGAATCCAGTCTTGAGGGCTTTGTTTGAATGCTAAACACAGGAATTTGTATTTGATCTGAGAAGTGAAAGCGAGTCAGTGGAATTTATTCAGAAGGTAAGTAATATGATTAGACCTGTACTTTAGGTTAATCACTTTGGAAATTATGTGGAAAATGATTTGGAGGAGTGGAAGGCAAGCAGACTACATAGGAAGCAATTGGAATATTGCTTCTCTCTGTTGAGAGGAGGTGAAGGCTTGAAAAAGGATGGTAGCCATATGAGTAGAGAATAGGGGACAGATGTGAATGATGTTGTGGAGGCAAAATCAACAAAACTTGGTAATCTGTTGGGTGTGTGGGTGGAGTGTGAAGATGACTCTGAGTTACAAATTTGAGAGAATGGAAAAATGGTTTTCCCTATGACAGAAATAAGAAAGTTGGGTTGAGGGGTAAGTTTAGAGGGAAGGTGAATTCCGTTTTGGATTTGTTGAGTTTGAGATGACTATGGAGTGCCTAGTTTAAAATGTCTGGTAGGTCCTTGTGGTACAGGGCTGGAGTGGAGGTTCTATAGATTTGGGAGTCATCTACGTAGAGATGATAATTGAACCTATGGGAATTGATATTGAGAGAGAAAGACAGACAAAGGCCAAGACAAAACTTTGAGGAACCACATGGATTTAAGGGGATTAAGAAGGAGCATTCAAACAGGATGAGTGCCAAAAGGGGAGTGTCACAAAAACCTAGAGAGGATGCAAAGTCCTGGAGGAGAGGATGGTCAACAGTATTAAACACGGCAGAAATTTCAGGAATGAAGATTGAGATAAGCTGTTGGAATGACCGTTAAAAGATCATTGATAATTTTGTATTAGAGAACTGTTTTAGTTGTAAATCCAGTTGCAAGGGAGTTCACTAGTGAGTGAGAGATAAATATAGATTTTTCTAGTTCATCTATGAAAGAGGGAAAAAAAGACATGGAGCTTTCTATGTCTAGTATAAGAGTTTAGGGGGACAACATATGTAATGGTTTTAATTTGTCACCCTAATTGTTAGACTAGGGAGGTAGCCCCAGAAGATGCTAAAATTTCATTTCTAATAATATGAAGGTATATTTCAGTTTATAGTTAATGTTACTGCTAGGTTTTAAAAATCACTTTCTAGATCAGTTATCCATGGAAATTCTAGAGGATTTATTAGGACTAAGAACCAAATAAAGCACCACCTTGAGTAGTGCCTAGGTAACCACATGTAGGAGTGAAATGTACCACCTATCCTTTACTGTTGAGCACACTTTTGTAGAAGAAACCATTGCCTGTAATGTAGCCCCTTTTTAGAATTAAAGTAATGCTTATTCTTACCCACTTTTATAACAGATGTGGCTTTGTGTGAAAATTATGGTAGCTCTTATTTTTCTTTCTATTTTTCTACCTAATTATTAGGAAGGAGTTTAGAGCCCTACTCTTAAAGGTAATAAACACTATTTCTTTCCCCCTTTGTTGTTTTAAAAAAAAAATGGAGTTTTCTTTCTTCTTTGAAGATTGCTTTCTATCCGTTGCCCAGAGGACTGGTTGTGTGGCATCCTGTTGTTAGTGGTTCTGTAGTTTCTTAAGTATGAGAAGTTCCATCTAATTATTACATTAGTTGTACTCATGAAAGGGAACCCTTCCTATGGGAGAGATCAGACAACACTTACAGGGACTGTGATTTGCCGAAATTTCTTTATGTAGTTGTTAATAGACCCAGAATTAGTCATCAGAAATTATTTTACTTATAGTAAGAACACAATAATAAATGTTAATAATGATCATTGAATTAGTTCTTCTTGTGTATTGTGCACCATTAGCCATCTCTTATGCATCATGGCATCAAGGGATACTTAGGCATTGAATTTAGTTGGTGAAGCAAGAGTAACATGTTAAAAAAATAGGAAGTACACAACTGTTATTACTAAATAGTACACAAATTGTGTAATTAAGATTTAAGTCTTGTTATTAGTGTTCCAAGAACATCAGATGGGGCAAAGACCGTAGTAATGTAAAAGAAAACTACACTGAATGACAACAGAACTCAGATCATTACAGTGACCCATCTTGAGTTGAGGAATCATATTTCCCTCCTGTCAGTGGAGAGTAGGCTACATGGGGATGAGGGATATATTTAACTATAGTCAGAGTGATGCTTTATTTTCTGAACTGTATTTCTTTATTACAAAGGATGATCCTTTTTTGGAGAAGTTTTCAATCTTATTAGAAACTGACATTTATTTAAAAACTCTATTAAAACATTTAAAAAATGAACAAAATGCTAATAATGTGGGGGAAGTATATAAGGTGTAGGTAGTTGTGAACCAAAGTAGTTAGGAAAGACTTTTATGTAGAAAGTTGGCCTTGAAGGATGGGTCAAATTTTGGTAGGTGGGAGATGATAAGGTAGAGATTGAATGGCAGTGGTTTTGAACAACAAAATGCTAGAAGGAATGAACATATGTGAAAGACCATGAGGACTGTTCTGCTAGAGAACCGTAATAATATAGCCTTTTCATTTGTATTATCTAACTTGTCAGGACATTGTGAAGTCATCACGTGTTGTTTTATTGATTAGCAAAATGAGACTCAGGGAGAAAATTAGAGCTGGAAGCCACCTGCTAAATACATCTAGTCCAGCTTCTTCTTTTGATAGAAAAAGATACTGAAGTCCAGACATGTTAAATGATTTGTCCAAGGTTACATGGCTGGAAATTGGTAGAACTGGGCTAGGATTTAAGTCTCCTGATTTGTAGTATAGAATTATTTTCATTATACATTATTGCTTCCTGTAGGAGAATAAGATTAGATTAGGCCCTCGTTTTATTTATTGTTTTTCTAGTCTTCAAAACATTGGTGTTATGCAGGACATGGTAGCAATATAATTTAAGAAGGAAGGAAGGAAAAAAGCATTTTAAAGCACCTAGTATGTGCTAAGTACTATTAAAATTTGATTTATTATTTTATTTATTTGAGGTAGCTGCTACCTCACAAGGGTAATAATTATCCTCATATGACAGTTGAAGAAGCTAAGGAAGATAGAGATTATTGCTCAGTCACGTACCTAGAAGGTGTCTTGAGGCTGGGTTTGAACTCATGTCTTCCTCACTTCAGGCTCAGCCCTCTGTCCACTGCACCACCTAGCAGCCTTGTCTAGTAGCACCCTAATGCCTCAGGACTGGTCTTAGAGCAGCACTTCTTAAACTGTGGGTCGAGACCCTGAAACATTTGGCAACAGTAAAAGGTTTCTGAATGTGCAATGACCAAAAATTAATTCCAGATCAAAAACATAATGAATCTAAAGTGTTTCTGAAAGCGCTTGCCCAGGTTGCATCGGGCAACCTCACTGCAGCCTTGGTTCTGAACACAATGCATGCTCACTTTGCACTGTACTTTCCCTTAGGAGGCCATGAAATGGGAAAGCATGAGTGGAAAAAGTTTAAGAAGCCTTGGTTTAGAGAATACCTTCACTCATTTGAGTTTGTGATAGAAACATTAAATAATGTTCCTGCTGAGAGAAGAAGAGTCCATTTTATTGTGATAGTCTGGTTAAGGCAGATTTTTATGAAATTGGTTCTGGATGGAGGCTTCCATCTCCAGTATTACACTTGTTAATGTTCAGAGTCTCGTGTTGTTGTTGTTGTTCAGTCTTTTCAGTCATACATGATTCCTCCTGTCCCCATTTGGGGTTTTCGTGGCAGAGATAATAGAGTGGTTTGCTATTTCCTTCTCTAGCTCATTTTACTGATGAGGAAACCAAGGCAAACAGGGTGAAGTGACTTACTCAGGATCGCACAGCTGCTAAGTGTCTGAGGCCAGATTTAAACTCAGAAAGATGAGTCTTCCTGACTCCAGGAAATTCATGCCACCTAGCTCCCCTCAGAGTGAGGTCTGGAATATTAGTGTTAAAATCAGAATGACTTGAATTTGAGAGTTGGAAGGCACAATGCAGCCATCTACAGCATAGTTTAACCCCTACATGAAAGGATTCCCTAGGATGCCATACCTAAATAGCCTCTCCTTGAAGACTTACAAAGAGAAAGAGCTCACTATGTCCTGAGGCAGGCCATTTCACTTTTGTAAGACTCAAACTTTTAGAAAGTTTTTCCCTAACATCAAACCCTAAATTGTCGTCTTTGCAGCTCCACTCAGGGCTCTTTGTTCTGCCTTATGTGTCCAAATACAATAAGTCTAATCTCTTCTTCACATTCTAGGTTTTCAAATACTTTTCAAATACTTGAAGATAGTTATTAAGTCTCCCCTGAGTCATCTCCAGGCTGAACAAGCCCAATTCCTAGGACTGATTATCATAAGACATGAACTCCTCCAGGCCCTTCTCCATCCTGAGTCTCTCCTTGGGACACTCTCTACCTTATCTGTGTCTGTCTTAGACCATGGTATCTAGAAGTGAGCTTAATCCTACTGATGAGCTATGACACGGCAGAACACAGTGGAGTTATCACCTTCCTATTTTTGGCAGCTGTGCCCTTCTCAATATAGTTCAAGATCACATAAGCTTTTTTTGACTGCCATGTCATATTACTGACTCGCCGAGCATGAAAACCCTTAGATCTTTTTCAGAGTGACTGCTGGCTAATCATGCTTCCCACATCTTGTACTTGTCAAGTTGATTTTTCTGTACCCAAGTTTCAGATTTTATTTTTATCTTTTTTAAAAAAAAGAATTCATGTTATTAGATGTGGCCCATTTCCTATCCTATTCCTATTCCTAGCCTATCAAGATCTTTTTGGACTCTGTTGTCCAGACAGAGGAGTTATCCCTCCACTTTGACATCATCTGCAGATTTGCTAAGTATGCCCTTATCTAGCTCAGTGACAAAATTATCAGAAGTTCAGGGCCAAATTCCCATCCTGGGAGTACTCCACTGGAGACCTCCAGCATTTACACTGAATCACAACTACCTTTTTGTGCTACCATCTAATCCGTAGTTTTCCATGTGAATAATATAAGATATTTTATCATGTTTCAATCAAATCTAGGTAAACCATATCTATAATATATAATATATCTGTATACATCTATAATATCTATATATTGCATAATTTGGTAATTCAAAGGAGTGGGGGGAGGAAGGGAAAGAGAAAGTGATTGGGGGAGGGGGAGGGAAGGGAAAAGAGAAGGGAGAGAGGGAGGAAGAGGGGAATTAATGTCTGGATAATTGAAGTCCCTGATCACTACTTATCATGCTTTTGTGCAGGGCTTTGTGATCTGTTTCCCACACCCTGTACTTTATCCACCAAAATGACAAAAATGGTTCCTGTTTTCTCTTTGACCTTCACCAAATACTCTCTGCCATGCCTCTGTCTTATGGATATTCTTGTATGATTATACCTTCAGTGCTACCCAATTTCCTACTCCACTTTAGCTTTTCTTAAATTTTCCTTTCTTTCTTTTTTTTTAAATAAATAAGGCATATCTATCCATAGCTGTAGTCTAGTCTTGGGTGTGATCCCATCAGTCTCCTAAGTATTTGTGAGTTTAGATTTGCCTCCTTGCTTTTGTACTATCAGTGTCCTCAGAAATCACATACTTCAGCTCCCTCATTTTCCAGATGAGGAAACTGAAGCATTAAAGGGTGAGTTTTCTGTTTGCCTGTCTAGTGGTTTCTGCACTGTCCCATGTGTCTGTATAATCTTGGGCTGCAAATTAACTCTTCTTTGTTTCTTCAGCTAATGAAATGCACAAATCTGTTTACAGAGTTGTTTGGTGATCTGAAGGAGATAATTTATGGAAAAGTCCTTAGCAACTTCCACTCCTGGCTTATTCTGTCTTCTGTGGCCAAATACAGTGTCTAATTCCTCTTCACATATGCTAAGTTTTCGAATACTTGAAGACAGAGGTAAATTCTCCCATGAATTTTCTCCAGTGCTACAACATCCTCCCAGTCCCTCAGGCTCACAACCTAGAAGTCACCCTATATTTCTCGCTATCCCACTCCTGCCCCCATTTCCAGTCTGTTGCCAAGGATTTCAGCTTTGCAACCTCTCTCAAACATGTTCCCTTCTCTCTTCTGATTCTGCCACCACCGTGAGTGGAAGGCCCTCATCACTTCACACCTCAATTATTGCAGTATCTTCTGGTTGGTCCACCTGCCACAAAGTTCTCTCTGTTTCTGTCCGTTTTCCATTTAGCTGCTAAAAGACACAGGTCCAAATGTGTCAACCACCCAACTCAGTAAAGTTGGTGGCTTCTTGTCTCTAACATCAAATACATAAAAAGTCCTTCATAACCTATCTACCTCTTCTTACATTTCCAGTCTTGCACTTTACATGCCCTCTCATTGTAGTCTTTAATCCAGTGACACTGGCCTCTTGACTCTTCTGTGAACAAGACACTCCATTTCTCAGCTCTGGAAATTTTCTCTGTCTGTCCCCCATGCCTGGAATTCTCTCCCTCCTCATTTCTGCCTGCTTGCTGGCTTTCCTGGCTTTCCTGGCTTCCTTCAGATCCCAACTAAAATCTCACCTTCTCAATACTGTCATGAAAATCTATGGTGTTATCTATCGAGACAATTATTAAAAACCACTTGATAACTTTAGGAAGTTTTAAGCCTCAATCTATATTGCCTAAAAATGGTAAGAATTTGAGTACCATAGAAGTAATTGATCCTGGAAGTTTATCTGTTTGTCATTTCACATCTCTTAGACCCATCTAAAGAACACTGTCCCTAAGGTAATGACTCTTTGTTTGGCAACTCTCATTATGTTCTCTCTAATTGGAAAGAAGTGTGTTAAGGACTCTTCAGTCATTCCCTGCAGGTTAAAGGCATTTACTTTTCCTCCCCCAAAGGCCAGAAGGCACTGCACATGTGCCTACCAGCCAGAAAGATAACATCCATATCTAAGAACTGCAAGGAACATCATGGAGAGCTGGGGGAAAGAAAACCCCACTATGTTTCTGTTTTGTATGTAAACAAAAATGGAACGAGGAGGTTGGCTGTATTTTTCAGCTTTTTAATCTAAGTAGGTGTGTTCTTTCCTTTCTGCCTAATGTGGCAAAAGAAAGTTGGTATGAATCAACACCAAATGCTTCTGCAGAAATGTTGCCATGTTGCCCAGAAGCTCTTGGGGGCTAAGTTTGGAGGATTCATGAGAATGGAGCCCTTCTCAGTGATATGCCTATAGAACTTCTGAGGAAGATTTTCCATTCTGTCCTTGGGTTAGTGAATTATCTTCTGTGGTGTCCTCTTTTCTTTTTCTGCAGCAGTTGTATAAGGGCCTTGTTTAATTGAGTGTAAGTAGAGCATGTCCGGTTCATTTTAACTTCAGAGATGCTCTATTTCAAGGAAATAAAACTGAAAGGGGAACTTCAAAAGAGGTCTTTCTTTCTTTCTTTCTTTCTTTCTTTCTTTCTTTCTTTCTTTCTGTCTTTTCTTGTCTTTTCTTGTCTTTTCTTGTCTTTTCTTGTCTTTTCTTGTCTTTTCTTGTCTTTTCTTTTCTTTTCTTTTCTTTTCTTTTCTTTCTTTTTTTTGGCTAGGCAGTGGGGTTAAGTGACTTCCCCAGAGTCACACAGCTAGTAAGTGTTATGTGTCTGAGGCTGGATTTCAACTCAGGTCCTCCTGAATCCAGGGCCGGTGCTCTATCCACTGCGCCATCTAGTTGCCGCTAAAAGAGGTCTTTCAATCACTCAGAAGACATAAAGCGCTGCCGTCGATAAGACTCTTAAGGGAGCAAAAGTTTTTTGTCTTTTTTTTCCTTACCCTTTATTGAAATGAGTGAAAGGCTGTGGTACTACCAACACCTGGAAAAGACAATTGCCAGAAATTGTTGGTTACAGAATTTGTTGTAGTTTTCAGCTATGTAAGACAATTGCCAGAAATTGTTGGTTACAGAATTTGTTGTAGTTTTCAGCTATGTTAAAAAGCAAAAGATAAAATGCCCAAAGCATATATGGTAACTTTTACTGTTGTTTGCTAACACCACAGGGTAGTTGATCTGAGACTTCTGGTTGGTAGTAAGGAGATAACCTTTACTAAAATGGTTCTGTGGTTAAGAGTACAGGGTTTTCTAAGGAAGTCTAGTAAGTTCTCACTGGTCATTTTTTCATTCAGGAAACATTTATTAAGCACCTGCTGTTTGGCAAACTGGAAGTGAGAGGTTAGGTAAACAATAAGGTATTAGATAACACTTCCCTATTGAAATTTAGGATCTGGATAAGTATGCAGCATCTACTTGTGCACTAGAAAGATACAGAACTAAGTGCTATGTGACCATTTTATTTTATTCTAGTCATTTTAAAGTCTGAAATTCAATGGGGAAAGTAAGGGACAGAATACTTCAAAAATATGTTAAGTGCAAACAGAAAATAGGGCCTGACTAGCTAAGTAGTAATAATGGATCAGAAAAAGATGCAAAGATCATAAGTGAACCACAGACTGAATATGTCTCTGTGACTCCCTCTTTTCCCACTCTCCAAGCTGAGAACCTCACCTTTTTTTACAGAAGAAATTGAGACCATTCACCATGAAATCTCTGTTCTCACATCACTCAGATGCCTTCTGCCAATCTCTCCTACTTCACTCCTCTCTTTAATTGTGAAGTGGCCTTACTCCTTACCAAGGGAAACCCCTCAGTTTGTTCATGTGATCCCATATCCGGTTCTCTGTGTGCCTCACTCTTTCACTTATTTTCGGTCTCTCTCTCTCTCCTGGGTTATTTCCTACTCCTTACAAACATGCCCATGTCTCCTTTGACCCTTCCATCCCCACTAACTCTGTCTCATCTGCCTTTTCTAGGTGTCTCCACTTCATCACTTCTCACTCTCTTTTTAACTTCTTACAATTTGGCTTCTGACATTATTCCACCAAAAACTTCTCTCCAAAGTTACTAATGATCTCTTACTTGCCAAATCCAGTGACCCTTTTTCAGTTCTCATTCTCTGTTCTCTCTGCAGCCTTTGACGCTGTTGATCACTCTTTCCTCCTTGCTGCTGTCTTCTCTCTAGGGTTTCAGATGCCACTATCTCTTGCTTCTCTTCCTACCTATATGATTGATCCTTCTCTGTCTCCTTTGCTGAATCCTCCTCGAGATCACGCCATCTAAGCATAGGTGTCCCTATCCTGGGCCCTCTTCTCTTCTTCGGTAATACTTCCCATGAATACTGTCTCTATGCTAGTGATTCTTCAATCTGCCTTTCCTGTCTCCTTCTCTCTACTAATCTCCAGTCTTCCATCTCCATCTGCCTTTCAGACATATCAAACTGGTTGTCCAGAAGACATCAGAAATTCAGGAATCCTATCCAAAACAGAACTCATTCTCTTTCCCCAAACCCCCCCCCCCCCCCCCAAAAAAAATCATGGGCAGCTCAGTGGCGCAGTGGATGGAGTGGTGGGCTTGGAGTCAGGAAGGTTGATCTTCACGAGTTCAAATTTGACCTTAGACACTTATTAGCTGTATGAGCTTGGGCAAGTCACTTAATACTGTTTTGCCTCAGTTTCACATCTGTAAAATGGGCTTGAGAAGGAAAGGGTCATGAAGAGTCAGATAAGACTGAAAAATGACTGAACTGAAACCCACCCCTCTCCTCTGCCCTCACCTTCCCTCACTATCTCTCACGCCCTAAATCCAATCTGTTGCCAAGACCTGTTGATTTCACCTTTGCAAACATCTCTGAAATATCCCTCCCTTCTCTCCTCTGACACTGCCATTACTCTAGTGCAGGCCCTCATTGACTTCCTCCTGGATCATTTCAGTAGCCTGCAGGTGGGTCTGCCTGCCATAAGTCTTCCACCATTCAGCTACGAAAGTGATTTTTTCCCCTAAAATACAGCTCCAATCATATGTCGTCCCTGCCCCCTCAACACACACATTTAGTAAATTCCAACTCCAGTGGCTTCTCTTTGCCTCCACGAGCATTAAAAAGCTTTCATAACCTGCCCTCCTCCTACCTTTCCAGTCTTCTACACCTGACTCGCCAACAGGTACTCTTCCATTCATTGGTGTTGGCCTCCTGGCTGTTTCACAAACAAAACACTCCATCCCTCAGCTCAGGGCATTTTCTTTGGCTGTCCCCCATGCCTTGAACACTCTCTCCTCTCTGCTCTGACTGCTGATTTCCCTGGTTTTCTTTGATTGCCAAGTAAAATCTGACCTTTTACAGAAAGCATTTCCGAACCCCATTTAATTCTAGTGCTTTCATTCTGTTATTTCCTATTTATCCTGTCTTTTACCTTGTTTTGTATTGCTCCCCCTACCCTGTGGAGAGGTTCCCCCCAGCCCTCTCTTAGCGCAGTGTCTGGCACATGGTAGGCCCTTAATTATTATTTTTTTGTAAATTTAGTTCTGATGTTGAAATAAACCTTCCAATTGTATTTTACACTGGTTAGGCCTATGTAAGAGTAGAATAAAAGCTCTTTTGTAGTTCATATTTTACTACTTTGAAACTTAAAATGGTTTAACCTGGGCTTGATTGAAATTTACTTCTGTATGTTGTGTTGTTGCTGTTTGTCCTTTGTTCTGGAAGAGGACCATGATATCAGGAAGGTGATTCCAAAACTTGCAGGTGAATTGCATTTAGTTGAGGGAGGGCTGTGCAAAGTCATCAGCCTCACTTTCTCCTCATGAGCCATTTGGGTCTGTTGGCAAGATATAGATCAGGATGACTGGAGATGCCCACCCTTTACTTCTGTATCATCTATCAAGAAGGAGAATTAGAGTTGAGAATCAATAAGAATAAACATTCTTTGGAAGAATGCAAACTTTGTTAAGACTTGAAGTATATGTATTTTTTGTAAATTTATGTAATTTATTTCAAATGCATCTTAGTCATTTAAACAGGCCTTGTTTGTACATGTGTCATAGAGAAAGATTTTTGGAGCCAGATGGCCAAGATTATGGGAAAAGAATGGGCCAAGGTACAGCTTTGAACAGCTTTTATAGGACCTTACTAAAAGGGAAAAGGAAAATGGAGAATAAGAGAGTCCTGGCATTAAAGACTCTCTGGGAAAAGCAGAAAGTTGTTGTACATAGGGATACAAAAGAGACAGAAAGGGACTGTGCTCAAATGTTGAGCACGGTATAAAACAGGTGATATAAGAAAAATGAAAAACAAACAACCTCTTGATTATAAAACTCATTTAAATGTTTTTCTTTGTAGATGAGAAATGAATTACAAATATGTGTACCTTGTAAATACCTTTAAAATATTTAGAAATTTCTTTCATTGGTGGAAATCTTAAAAATGGGAGAAATTTTGATGAGAAGTCTGTTTAAGGATAGGATGATTGTTTTTCCTAGAATTTTTAGGGACATCTAAGTATGTGATTCCTAAAACTATTTCTCACTCTTTGAGTCAGAGATACTATGGAGATAGAATTGACATGACTTAGTCACTAAATGGGTCTGGAGGCTAAAAGAAAAGTCAAGCTGGGTTTAAACTTGAGTGAGTGAGAGTGTTAGGATGTCTTACACAGACATGGGAAGGTCAGAAGTAGAATGGGTTTGGGAGTAAATACGAATTCTTGTGCCAGGAATCTTGAGCCCATCAGTGAACTTTTTTGGTTGTAAAGTAAGACATTTAGACTGGATGATCTGTATTTCTTTTCTTTTCTTTTTTTTTTAAAGGCAATTGGGGTTAAGTGACTTGACCAGGGTCACACAGCTAGTAAATGTCAAGTGTTTGGTCTGAGGCTGGATTTGAACTCAGGTGCTCCTGACTTTAGGGCCAGTGCTCTATCCACTGTGCCACCTAGCTGCCCCTGTTCTTTTTTATAGTCTTCAGATTCTGTGAGTTTAAATTCTGTCAGGTAAACATTCTTACCTCTGTTTCTTTTTCCCTGCCCTGGTGACTCCTCCTCTGCAATCTCTGTTGACTTTATTTGGGAGATAGCTATAAAAATCAATGACTCTCTGAACCACTCCCCAACCCCCACCCCCCAGTTCCCATTGTATAATGTTTCTGTGTTAATAATTGTGTGTAAGAATGATTACAGGAGCAACTAGGTGGTGCTGTGGATAGAGCTCCAGCCTTGAAGTCAGGAGGACCCGAGTTCAAATGTGACCCCAGACACTTGAAACTTATTAGCTGTGTGACCCTGGGCAAGTCACTTAACCCCAATTGCCTCACTAAAAAAGATTACAGATGTGAAATGCTAGTTATTGAAATTTTTCATTAGCACTACCAGAACCTGACTCCCACCATGAGTAATTCCCATGTGTTTGAAATCTCGCACTTGGTTTTTCTGCTCTCTTGGTTTTCCTTTTCAGATATTCTGTTCCCCTGGTTTCCTCTCTGACTTCATCCCTTGTCAGTTGGGAGATTCTAGATCTACGTTTTTGGACTCTGAGTTGGTCTGTGCGTGCACGTGCACACACACACACACACACACTCTAGTGAAATGACAAGTCCAGTTCCTGTCCTATCCTCTTAATGTTATTTCAGGAATGAGAAGCGATCTCTGAAGTTACCTCGTTCAACCCTCTAATTTTACATTCGATGACAACAAAGCCCAGGGAGGGAGGGTAAATGACCTGTCCAGGGTGATATTGCGTAGTAAGTACCAGAAGCAGGATATGAACGGAGGGCCTTGGACTTCAGTGCCCATTTTCTTATCACTTTATCATACGTAAAATTCTGAATGGTAAAGTTTTAATTCTCTTATGACAGTGTTCAATACATTATGTTTATTGAATCGTCACATTAGACATAATTGGATAGTTGGAATTCTAAACAAATTCATACAGATTTCATCAGTAAGACTAAATGGCCTAAGTACAGGTGACTTAAGTTGAGATTGAGAGTCTTCAAATAAAAGCTTTATAAATATTTAAAATTAATCAAATTGTATTGTCAGATTTGAGTCCTGGTTGTGACATTGTTTAACCATGTGACTGTGGGCCTAACTTAGTCAGTAAACAAACATTTATTATTTACTAAGTTGCAGGCACTGTGGTAAGTGCTGGAAGTACAGACAAAAGCAGGAAGACAGCACATATCTGGAAAGACCAAAGAGAAAGAGAGAAAGAGAGAGAGGGAGAAGGAGAAGGAGAGAGCACTGAAAGGCAGGAGTGGTGGGGAAAGGGATACCTGTTTTGGGGCATGGGAGAAAAAGTCTTTTTTTTTTTTTAATAAGTTTTCAACAGTCACTTTTATAAAATTTTGAGTTCTAAATCCCCCCATGCAATCTGATATAGACTATACATACACAATCCTATGAGACATATTTTCACATTAGTCATATTGTGAAAGAAGAATCAGAACAAAAGGGAAAAACCACAGAAAGGGGGGGAAAAAGAGAGAAAATAGTATGCTTCGATCTGCATTCAGACTCCCTAGTTCTTTCTCTGCATGTGGATAGCTTTTTCCATCATGAGTCTTTTGGATTTGTCTTGGATCATTATATTGCTAAAAAGAACTAAGTCATTGTTATTTGCTGTCATTTTGTTTAAAAATGGCAAACTGAACTTCAAATAAAATTTAAGATTTATTATATCTTTATTATTCATTCATTCAGGAGACATTTATTAAACAACCACTATGTGGTGAACTATGTTCAATGCTTGGAGAAATTAAAAATTTAGATAGGACTTGTGCTTTTCTCTTGGGGACATTATAGTCTTCTAGAGAGCTCATAGGCTTGAGTGTCTCACGTAATATAGTACCATATTTGTTCTTTGTTAGTCAGTTCCTTCAAAACAAAGCATAAAAAATGTTAAATGAAGAGTGCTGGATTCATAGCTTCACATATATAGAGCTGGAAGCGTCCTCAGATGAATCTAGTCTAACCCCCTCATTTAAGAGATGTGGAATCTGATTCCCAGGGAGGTTAAGTGAAGTAAGTGTCAGAAACAGAATTTCAGCCCTGGTTGTCTGGCTTTAGAGCTAATGTTCTTTCTAGTGTACTTGGATGTGTCTAACATATGAAAAAGTCAGAGCATGAAAAGAATTACTTGCCTTGATAAGACACAATTCATGATTTTATTCAATATTCTTCGTGCCAGTATATATTATCCCAGCTTGTAGGATTTTGTATATGTTTGCATATATTGCAAGGTGGTGGCTGTAGTGTATGTTGTGGGTCATAAATGACAGTGGATGAAGTTTGTGTTATCTGGTAGATGGTCCTTTTTTCCATTGCTGTCAAAGGACACAATATGGTGCACTGCAGCTGTCTGCAGTGACATAAAAATTAATTAGCCATGTGGTATATCCTGTCATTAAAATCAAAGAAGACCAGTCTTCTTATCAGATGCTGGATACCCGGCATCCTGTACTGATTTGCTGGTGTCCTATCTGATGTAGTTAAATTTGGGCTTTAGCTGTGGTTTATTATATTTCTTTCATTCTGGGTATTGGAATCTAGTAGATTATCTATGTTAATATTTTAAATGATTTTAAATGATTATCTATGTTAATATTTTAAAAATAACTCTTGTGCTTTCATAATGAGAAATTAATGAAAGTCTCTTTTCCCTCCTTTTATGACCTCCATCCTCAGAAACCATAGAGAGGAATCTTGATTAAGTCAATCTTACCTGTTCTCTTGAAACTCATAGAAAACAGCTGCATCAAATTTAGATTCTATTTTCTTTCAGATACTATTTTTTTTTTCTTTCAGTGATTTCCCATTATGTTCCAAATCTTAATATCCAAATGGAGACAATGGGGCCATCTATAAGAGAGTATGTAGGACCAGCTATAAGAGGGTTTGGAGGGATATCCATAAGACAGTTTGTTGATATATGCTGTGGAATGATTTATAGCAGAGAACTTGCTAATTTGTGAATTTGAGAAGATCATAATGTCTTTGGGCTTAGTTTCTTCATCTGTAAAGTGAGAAGGTTGGAGAGAATGGCAACTAAGTATTGTTCACCTCTAAATCTATTAACCTCTGGTGCAAATTGTTCATTCCCAAGATGGTAATGTTAAAACAAGATGTTGGCATCAGATGATATAATTGGGTAGAACGATTTTCCACTTTTCCTAATTTTAATGCAAGTGAAATTTAGTTAAAATGATTATGAAGGACAGCTTTGGAAGGGCAAAAACAGGAAAGGGGGTTTTGTGAAAGGGTAGTGCTTGTTCCATTACATGTGCTATGTTTGATTTTTAGCCAAAAGTCTAGTTGGAGAATGTTTAGAAGAAAAATGAGGAATGTCATTTCCAAGCAGTTAGTACACTCCAGACCCTTGTGTAGGTGGAGATGATTTATTGAATTCCATTCTTCATACATTAAAAGATCTGTTATCTGATCAATGCTTGAATTTCCTGATCACAAACTAAAAGGGAGTGTTCAGTTTCCCTCAAGGGCTTCACCCATTCACTTCTTCTCAGTTAGTGAGAATCAGATCCAGAATAGAATTTCTTCTTCTTAGTTCTCCCACCTTTTTAATAATTAAATTTATCATTAAGGCAAGGCAAGTCATTAATAGCTGTGCAACTTTTGGCAGAGAGCCCCAGGAGATATCTGCATCATACTTTTGTGCCAGGCTTGTGATTTGTTTCTAGAGCTTTTCATCTGTTTCTTCTGTCTAGATGGTATATAGAATAATTCAAAGGGAAAAAAATCACCCCCCCCCATTAACCTTTACTCAAATATTCCCCATCATACTTCCATCCTGTGGTATCTAGGTTTCCTCACGTGTGTACATCTTTTTCTTTCTTTTCTTTTTTTGTAGTTAAAATTTTAAAATTATCTAAATCTATTTTTTTTCCCCTCTTGCTTCTTTCTTGCCAGGGGGGAAAAAAGGAAAGAAAATAAAAACTTTCATAACAAATACCTACATTGAAGTAAACGTAATTTCTTAATTGCTGTTCCAAATATATGTATATCCCTCACCTAGCCTGTGCAGTCCATCACTTCTCTCTCAGGAGATGGGTAACATGTTTCCTCATTGACCCTTTGGAATCATCGTTGATATTGCATTGATTAGAGTTTCAAAATTATTTGTCCTTACAATGTTGTTATCATAGAAATAATTTTCCTGGTTCTGCTCATTTCTGTCTTTATCGATTTACAAATGTCTTCCTGGTTTTTTTTTTTTTCTTAAACGGTCCTCGTCCATCATTTCTACATTTGTGTACTATAACTTGTTTAGCCATTCCGCTGTTGTAGGACATCTCAGTTCTTTGTTACCATAAGAACTGCCATAAGTACTTTTTGTATATTTTTAAAGATGAACACCAGTGATTTGGCTCAGGTCTATCAAGTCAAGTCAACAAAGCATTTTTTAAGCATCTTAATGTTTAATAAATGAATGGCCCTCTGTGCAATGAACTGGTAAACTAAAAAAGGAGAAAAACAATCCTTACTCTCAAGCCTCATAATCTAATGTGAGAAGCAGCAATCAAACCAATATGTACAAACATATTGTCAGAGTAAACTGGAACTAAGCCTTTAGGGAAGACACTAGCATTAAGGGGAAATCAGGAAAGTCTTCTTGCAGAAGATGAGATTTTAGCAGGAACCTGAAGGATGTCAGGAGATGAAGATGAAGAATGAGGCAGAGAATTCTAGGCATAAGGGACAGCCAGTGAAAAATGCATGGGTAGGAGATGGAGGAGCAGCAGAGACCAGTGTCACTGGATTATCGAGTACATGGAAGGGAGTAAGGTGTGAAAAGACTAGACTGGCACGAAAGCACCAGGTTAGCCAGAGGATTTTATATTTCATCCTGGAGATGATAGGAAGTCACTGGAATTTATCGAATAGGGGTGGAATTGTCAGACCTGCTCTTTAGGAGGAGAAATTTGACAGTGGGATGGGGAGAGACATGAGGCAGAAAGACCATGTATCAGTCTCATGACAGTCCATGTGTGAGATGATGAGGGCCTTCACCAGAATTTTGGCAGCATCAGAGCTGAGGAGGTATACTGAAGAGATGTCAAAATTAATCATCTGGTACGTGGTAAGAGTGGGCCAGTAAATACCTAGGGAAAGGATACTTGTTCACCCATTGTCAAGGGCATGTTCTTAATAAATGTCAACATCATTTGGTTTAAACAGACCAGGTTTCGTATGGGTGTTTGAGGATGACCTAAAAATTTCATTACTCTTTGGCTTGTTAGGTCCCCATTCCAATGTGGCTCTCCAGAGTGTGCTTAAAGTATTTCTCTACATCCTATTAACACACTCAAGGTAATAATACATAGATCCAGTTTAGGGCATCCTACTTTTTCCCCTAAGAGAAAATGAAGAAAGTACAAAGAATTCATAGCACTACATTAACAATGTATTATTAACGATCAGTTAATTACCAATAATTTGTTGTTGAGTTTAAGTTGTGTCCAACTCTTTGTGACCCCATTTTGCGTTTTCTTGGCAAGGATACAGGTTTGGCATTTCTTTCTTCAACTCAGTTTACAGATGAGGGAACTGAGGCAGACAGTGCCCAGCGTCACAAGGTAGTATGTGTCTGGGGCCAGATTTGAACTCAGGAAGATGAGTCTTCCTGACTCCAGTACTAGCAGTCTCTCCATTGTACCACTTACCTGAAAGGACCCATCATAGACCATAACTAATAAGTACATTTCTTCTTTCTCACTGATGAATTTCACTTTTTCCAGGATTATAAGCCCTCTGCATTCATATACCAACCTGTGGTTCAGCCTCTCCTGGAACAAAATAAATATGGCAATGCCTGGACATTTGATGAGCACTTCTCTCTAAAGCGATGCATACATTTGCTCAGACTCGTAGTGCCACCTTGTGGTTTGTATTCTATTTGTAAGTGAAATGACACCCCCTTCCCCCAACAAGTCAGGGTTCACTTAAACCTTGTGTTTTGGATTTTACCTCCATGATATATTGTGGAGGTAAAATTTACAAGACTTGGTAACTGATTGAATGTGAAGGATGAGGGAGCTGGAAGATTAGAGTGTGATTCCAAGGTTTTAGACCTGAAAGATGGTTAGGATGGCAGTGGGTCAGTTTAGGAAGAGGATAGTATAGGGCTTGGGAAAATGATATTGAGTGCTATTTTGGATGCCTTGAGTTTGTAATCTCTAGGGAATATTTAATTAGGTTGTAGATGTTGTGGATTTTGAACTTATCTTATTCAGCTCCCTCATTTTACTTATGACGAAACTGAGGCTCAAAAAGTCTGGTCTAAGGTCACATATTAATAAGAAACAGGTCCAGATTTTGAACTGAGTTTGTTAAATTACGTTTCTTGCTCTCATTTCACTAATATCAGGAAAGAAACATGCCGTGTATACACACACACACACACACACACACACACACACACACACACTTATTGAAACCATAGAGCCAAGATAAAAGAGTGGAGAAATGAAATAAATGGGCTTAGCATAGAGCCTCAGGATATATGTTCCCAGTTGGGAGGCAAGACAGGGATGATAATGCAGCAAAAGGACAGTGAGAAAGAGCAGTCAGGCTAGCAGGAGGAGAGCTAGGAAACAAGGGTGTCATAGAAACCCAGGAAAGTGATTGAATGTCAAGAAGGGTTTGGTGGTTTACTGTGTCAGATGCTGTAAAGAAAGATGAAAGCTGAGAAAAGGACATTGGATTTGTCAATTAAGAAGTCATTGGTAACCCTGAAGAGAGCAGTTTCAATTGACCAAAGAAATTGGAAGCCAGATTGCAAGGGGTTGAGAAGGGAGTAGGAGGTGAAAAAATACAGTCAATTAGTGTAGATTTTTTTTCACCCTGAGAGTTTGGCTCCAAAAGGGGAAAGAATTGTTGAAAATGTGTTGTAGGATCAAATAAAGGATTTGTAAGGATGGTATTTGTCACCATAGTTTTAGGCAGTTAGGAAGGTGCCAGTGGTTCAGGGGAAATTGAAAATTAGCAGATTAATTAAAAGATGGTCAAAGGACATGAATAGGTAGTTTTCAAAGGAAAAAATATAAATTGTCAATATATGAAAAAAATGCTCTAATTCAATATAACTAGGGAAATGCAAATTAAATAATGCTGATGTACTCCCTTAGTCTTATAAGATTAGTAAAGTTGACAAAAAAGGAAAAAGACAAATCTTGGAGACGCTATTGGAAGAACAAGCACACTGTGAACGTAATTTTAAAATATGCCCTAAAAACTATTAAACTGTATGTACTCTTTGATCAAAGAGATCAAAGAAAGGGGAAACAGACTCATGTGCAGAAATATATTTGTGATTGCAAAGAATTGGAAACTGACAGGGTACCTATCAGTTGGGGAATGGTTGAACAAGTTACGATGTATGAATATGATGGGATAATGGTCCATAAGAAATGATGAAGGGGATAGTTCCAGAGCCAACGGAGAAGACTTGTATGAACTGTTACAGAGTGAAGTGAGAAAAACCAAGAGCAGAATTTACATAATAATAATATTAAAAAGACAGAAACAACTTTGAAAGAATTAGGAACTCTGATCAAAGCAATGACCAACCACAATTCCAAGATACTAGGTGTAGTCGTATCTACCTTCAGGTAGAAAGATGATGAACTTAGAATGCAGATTTAAGGCATATTTTGGTTTTTTGGACATGTCTAATGCAAGAATTTATTTGGCTTAACTATATATATATATTCGTAACAGGCTTTGTTTTTCTTGCGTCTGCTTTTTTAAAGGTAGGGAGGTGGGAGAAACAGAATTAGTAGCTCAAAGTAAAGTATAATTAATTGAATTTAAAAATAAAAGAAAATTAGGGGGAAAAGCAAGTTATTCTAACAGTAAATGTTCCAGAGGAGAATAGAATCAGTGTGATCAAGGGTACATGTAATGGGGTTGGCATTTGTAAGAAGTGTCTCTTCCTATTAGTGGAACTCAGGCAAACAGGATTAAGTGACTTACCCAGTGTTTCACAGCTAATAAGTGTCTGAGGCCAGATTTGAACTCAGGAAGATGAACCTTCCTGACTCCAGGCCTGGCACTATATTCACTGGGCCACCTAGCTGCCATGTGAGCTAATTATTTAATTTCCTTGCCAACATGACGGTCTAGTGGATGATATTTAACATCCATTTGTAGTGGATCCAATTGGTATTGTTTCCTTATTTTTTCCAGCTTCATTTAGAAGCAGATGAGTATGCGCAATTGGAGTGGATAGTAGGAGTAATCTATGGCTGAGGCTTGGCAGAGCAAGATTGTTAATAAGATAAAAGGGACAGGGGAGGAGAGAACAGTGTGGAGTTGAATTGGTTCACCAAGGAATCATAATAAAAAAAAACCAAACCTATACCCACCAAGGAAGGTATAGTTATCGCAGAGACAGGGAGGGGTGGTTTATGACTTGGGAAAGAACTAAGGAGTGGGAGGATTGAAGGTCATGGTTAGGACAAGGAATAGGGTTTGGGGTTTCAATGCAGAGGAAGAGATTGAGTCACAGATTGTGATGAGGTAAGGAAATTTTAGAGTTTATGAACTGAAATGGTGCATTTGGGGATGATGGCAAGATAGAGCATATGACCATTTCTGTAGCTGAGACGAGGTGGAGGATTTGGTCATGGGAAATGAGTAAGTTGAAGAATTGGGAGATTAGGATATTTGAGGGACTTTCCATTAGGATATTGAATTCTCTCTAGCATGAAGGGCTGTCTGTGTTGGAGAGAAGAGAGAGAGAGAGACTGTCAGACAGGCACTGAACTCATTGAGGAAAGAAAAGAAGTTTTCTAGAGGTTTTTAGCTATTTTAACCTTGACTCAGTTCTTCCTAGGTACATCCTATGTGTTAGTACACTGTGGTACTTTGTTCGTATTCCTTTTTTAAAAAAGATTTGGCCAGTTCTCAGTCCTCCAGGAACAAAATATAATTACCTCATTCACCTCTAATCTAAAACATAGAGTTTTTCAGAAGCATACAAATGACTTGTGGCATTTTTACTTAAAAAAATAACAATGTCCTTCCATATCAGTTCCACCCATGAGTCTGATTTTCATATAACTCAGGGAAATGATACTGCACATCCAATAGCATACTCAGTAATACTTCCGTCTCTTGGTTGTAGACCACCCCAAAAGAAGCTAGTCTTTTGCATACACAAGAATCTAGACTGAGCAGACTGCAGGCACCATTGAAGGTGCCAATCATGGATAGGAGACATGAGGTCGAATCCAGCGATTAATAGGTTTTGTTTGGATTCAAGGGTCACACTCAGGGAATCAAGGAGTAATTCTTTTTCTGTTTGCATGTTCTCTCCTCCTGAAGGATGAGGCACAGTTATATTACCCCATAATAAAGTGATACCTTTCCAGAGTCTTATGCTGTTGATGTTCAATGATATTTATGAAATAAAACTTACCCTCTTGCTTTTATCTCTGATTCATTCATCTTACCTGTTGCCCATACATTGTAGACTCCTTCCTGCCTTTCCAGTCTTACTATTCTGTGCTCCTTTTCATCATCCCCTTGATCCAGTGACACTGGCTTCCCATCTCTTATCCCATCTCTTGACTTTGAGCATTTCAATGTCCTCCGTACCTGTAACTCCTACCCTTCTCATCTCTACCTCCTGGATTCCCTAGATTCCTTCAATTCCTACCTTTTTCACCAAGCTGTTCCTAGTCCTTCATCTTAGTGCCTTCTCTCTGAGGGTGTCTAATTATTCAATTATCTAATCTCTCTGAGATTACATATCAGGTTTTCTGGTATATATCTTGTACAAAATTCTTTTCATGCTGTCTCCTACATTAGATTGTGAACTCCTTGGGAATAGGGGCTGTATTTTTCCCCCCTTTCTTTGTATACCTAGCATTGTAGCATAGTGTACATACTGGCATACAGTAGGAGCTTAATAAATTCTACTTGACTGGTATAGCTCAGGATTTGAAATTTTATTGCTGACTCCTTTCTTGAGTTTTTCGGTTTGTGGATTTCTGGGTATCTCAACTGCTATTTTTCACACATTGAAGATACTATTTGTGGTACTTGTGTCTATATACATATGCAATTTTCCTTCTTTCCTTTCCTTTTCTTTTCAGTTTAAAAGTCCTTTCTAAGCCCTTGTTAGAACCTGTTATTGTCTTATTTTTTTCTTTTTTAATTCTTAAATCATGACTTACTAAACAAGAAGGTGAAATTAAGCACAATGATAATGTAACAGGCTAACCATGAACCTGTGTCACACTCTCCCATCAATGCACGTGGTGCCCATGGTGAAGAGTGAGCACAAACTTAGGTACTTCATCAGGTAGGCATAAGAGTAGGAATCCCCGTTTACTTAGAGCAATTTACAATTCTGGATTTCAACATTTAATGCCCTTTATCTCCTTTGGGAAAAGTCAAGAGTATACATCATCTGTTGAGTGTGACCACTTTTCTTCTGGACCTCTCTACTCTTCTCCTGAGAAGAGCCACTTATTACCTACCTGTCAGTCTCAAGCTGCTAAAGGTCTTTGTGTGAAACCAGATACCTCAGCCTGGTGTCTACAGAACTATTCAGGTCAGACTCGCTTGTCTGGGCTTTGAATCAGTATTAGCTCTTTAAGCAAAACGGTCTGTGATAGGTTTCTTTCCTGAACTCTTAAAGGTTTTCTCCCCTCTCCTGGCTTTAATTGGCAGAAAAGGGCAGACAAATTCACTTTTTATTTCTCCAGTCAACTCTTTATACAGCAGAGGATTTTCATATTTCCCTGATGGGTAAGAAAGACTTCTGTACTCAACTGAGTGTGTATGTATAGTCTTCCGTCCTTGAACCAGTTCAGATAAGAGTGAGGTTCAAGTGTGTGCGGCCCCATCCCCCGCCCCCCTGGCATTTCCTTCTCCATCATAAAAGTTCTTCCTTATGTGCCTCTTTTGTGTGAAATGATTTCCCTTCTCCCTTCCCCTTCTCTTTCTCATCCATCTGTCCTTCTTTTAAGATACCCCAGCATCATAGACATATGCCCCTGCCCTCTGTCTTTGTAGACTCCTAACTGTCCTAATGATGATAAAGTTCTTAAGGGTTACGTGTATTATCTTCTTATATAGGAAAATAAACAGTTTAACTATATACATTCCTTAGGATTTCTCACTCAGTTTTACCTTTTTGTTCTTCTCTTGAGTCTTGTGTTTGAATATCACACTTTCTATTCAGCTCTGATCTTTTCAATCAGGAATGCTTGGAAGTTCTCTATTTCCTTAAGTATCCATTTTTTCTCTTGCAGGATTATGTTCAGTTTATTTTGGTTGTATTCCTAACTTCTTTGCTTTGTGGAATGTCATACTCAAAGCCCTTTCCATTCCTTTATAGTGCTAGCTGCTAAATCTTGTGTGATTTTGACTGTGGCTCCATGATATTGGAATCCTTTCTTACTGTCTGTTTTTTGTATTTTCTGCTTCACCTGGAACCTCTGGAATTTGACCACAGTATTCCTGAAAGTTTTCATTTTGGGATCTCTTTCAGGAGGTGATTGGTGGATTCTTTCAGTTTCTACTCTGCAGTCTGATTCTGTGATATCTGGATAATTCCTTTATAATTTGTTGAAATATGATGTGTAGGCTCTTTTTTTTTTAAACATGGCTTTCGTGTAATCTCATAATTCTTAAGTTATCGTTCCTTGATAGGTTTTCTAGGTCAGTTTTTCCTGTGAGATATTTCACATTTTTATTTATTCACTCTTTCGACTTTGTTTTATTGTTTCTTGATGTGTTACGGACATCAGACTTCCACTTAGTTTCCACTTGACCTATTCTAAATTTTTAAAGAATGATAGTTTTGAGGTCTGATGTAAAGGTCTGAAAGAGCTTCTGTGAAAAATGTGATAGTGAGATGCCTTCACTGCCTTCCCCACCTCTTAAGGGACTAGATTATTGACCCATCTAAAGGCAGTCTCCTCCTTTGCTCAGTTGCCTACCTCTTCCAACCTCTCTACTGACCACCAATCTTGCATCTCAAATTGGATGGACAGCAGACATCTCAAGCTCAACATATGTAAAATGGAACTCATTATCATTCCCCCTAAACCCTTCCCCACACCATCCTTCCATTCTCTCAGGTTTGCAACCTAGGTGTCTTCCTGGATTTCTCACTGCATCTCATCCCCCAGTCTCCAAGCTGTCACTTTTGCAGAATCTCTTGAGTATGCCCTTTTCTCTCCTTGGATTCTCCACCACTGGATTGAAGGCCTTATCACCTTACTCCTGGTCTGTTGCAATAGCCTTCTGGTGGGTCTCTCCCCACTCCAGTCCATTCTCTATCCAATCACTAAAGTGATTTTCCTAAAACACAGGTTTGATCATATCAGCAACTTTCCATTCCCCCTCTGCATCCCTCCTCAGGGGAGGAGATGGATAGTCAATGAAATAGGGGACTTCCAAACCTTCCTGATAAAAAGACCAGAGCTCAACAGAAAATTTGATCTTCAAATATAAGACTCAAGAGAGACATAAAAAGGTAAACGGGACAGAAAGAAACAACATGTTATTGATACGGGCAAACTCTTTACATCCCTACAAGGGAAGGTGACGCTTTCTAACTTTTGAGAACTATATTGTTATACCATGTAATCAAGTGGGTTAAATGGATCCAAGTAAGTGAATTAATCTGATCTAAGAAAATGTACTGAGAGAAAAGGAGAGGAGGAGGCAGACAAGGGTAAATTACATCACAGGAAAAGGCACAAAAACCTATTACAGCAGAGGGAAAGAAGGGAGGGAGATGAGCATTGTTTGAACCTTACTCTCATCAGATTTGGCTTAAGAAGGGAATAACATAATCAGGTATAGAAATCTAACATGCCTTATAGGCAGTAGGAGGGAAAAGGGGAAAGAAAAGGGAAGGGGCTAACAGAAGGGAGGTAGGACTGAGGGAGGTGGTGGTCAAAAGCAAAACATTAGTGAGGAGGGAAGAGGAGAAAGGAGAAAGAAAAGCATAAATGGGGTGGGAGATAGGATGAAGAGAAAGACAGATAGTTATCATAATTGTGAATGTGATATATGAATGTAATGGAATACTATTGTGCTATAAGAAATGATGAACAGGCAGACTTCAGATAAACCCTGGAAAGACTTGTATAGTTTGATGCTGAGTGAAGTGAGCAGAACCAGGAGAACATTGTACACAGTAACACTGCATTGAGTGATGACTGACTTTGATAAACTTAACCCCTCTCAGCAATCCAAGCAATACAATCTTGCTTAGATAAGACATCTCCAAAAGCCTCATGATGGAAAATGCTATCCACATCCAAAGAAAGAGCTATGGAGTTTGGATGCAAATCGAAGCATACTGTTTGCTTTTTTTTTTCCTTCTGTTATGTTTTGTTTTCTCTTTCTTGTGGTTCCTCCTATTGGTTCTAATTCTTTCTTACAGCATCACTAATGTGAAAATATCATTAATAGGAAAATATATACATACATACATACATACATACATATATACACACACACACACACACATATATATATAGCCTATATCAGATTGTGTGCCGTCTTGGGAAGGGAGGGGGAGAAAAATTTAAAACTCAAAAGCTTATGGAAGTGATTGTTGATAAATCAAAATAAATTAATAAAAAAAGGAAAAAAGTCTGCGTGTAGATACTGAGAATATAACAATGTGGAAAAACTTATGAAGGATTTTTTTTATCCATGATTTCAAGGAACTTGCAATCCAATTGAAGGATAAAAAATGGAAAGTAAATCATATTAGAGTTCATTTTTCATAGAGAAGACACGTCCAGAAGGGACGTATGAAAGATTCAGGGAAGTACTGACTTGTCGGAAGATCATTGTGGGGAGCTTTGTACAACAGGGCACATCTGAGCTGACCTTTGACAGAAGGGAGGTATTTCTGCTGGTGGAGAGCCCATTCCATCTGTGTGGGACAATATGCATAGATGGATGGAGGTGGGAAAAGGCTCAGCGGCATCAGGGAACTTAGAATTGTCCAGTTTGATTAGAGAATAGAGTATGTGAAGGAGAATAATGTTCTCTGGAACATTATATATGGCAACTTAGGTTGGAGTCAAATTGTGGAAGGTCTGGAACGCCAGAGGATATGTTGTATCTTGTGTAGTAGGCAGTGGGCATCTGCTGAAAGCCTTTGAGCAGAGAAGTGACATTTTTTGTGAGTTAAGATTACCTTGGCAGCTCTTTGAAGAATGCATGGGAGTGGGTAGAGAGATCGTTTAGAAAACTCTTATAATTGTGTGATGAGGACTTTTGAACTATGATGGTGGCATTAGAGATAGAATGAGAGTATTGAATAAGTGATAATGAATGAACTTGTAAGCTCTTGAGGATCAAGACCATGTCTTAGTCTCTGTCCAGTCACCCATGTTCACCACTTCTGTCACTCACAGTCCCTCGCTATCTCACCTCACTTATCCTTTTACTTGCCACATTTATTTTATACTACTTCCACAACAGCTCCCCCCCCCCCATTTCTACTCACACAGCATCTCCCTCAATCGGGCCTTCATTATCTCTCACCAAGACAAAAGCTTCCTACACTGTCACCTTGCTTCATAGCTCTCCTTTATCTAGTTCATCCTGACCTCAGTGGGTGAAGGGATACTTTTAAGTATGAGTCTGACCACTTCACTTCCCTGCTCAGTAAGCTCCAGTAGTTCTCTGTTACCTCTAGAAGAAAATTCAGCCCCATCTCTTTGGCATTTAAAGCTCATACTGCCTTTTACAACTTTCCTTTGAATGTTATTAGACCTTACACCCTTTCATATACTCTTTGGTGTGAGGAACAGATGAGGAAGTAGAAACAATAATTGTACACGAATTTTTCTAGTTTGGCTAATAAGAAAGGGAGGAGAGAAATAGCTTTTGAGATTATAGGTTGTAGGGAAGATTTTTTAAAGGTATACTTCATATGTTGTTTCACAGTAGAATATAAGCTTTTCAAGAACAGGGATTATTTGAGTTTCGTGTTTGTTCTCCCCCCCCCCCCCCCCCCTCCCTAACCCTTTGTGCAGGGTCTGGCATGTAGGGGTTTAATAAATGTTGGCTGATTGATTGCTATGATTTTTCCGTCTCCTTCTGTGTTTTACATACAGTAGATAACTACTGTGGTGTGACCCTTAAAGTGACCAAATAGCCATAGAAGTGATACATTTTACGTTGGATAAGTTTATTCCTCTTATTGACTCTGATGGCATGTACTTTGTAGAGTACTTGGCTAATGAATTTCCTCTGTTGTTGAATTTAAATGACATTCTTTCCATGTTGATCACTGACCTTTTAAGCATTTTTCTTTTTCACAAAAAAATAGAAACCAGTCTAAATCTCCTGTTATCACCCTCTATGAGACTAATTAGGTTCCTAATTGAATAAATATTATGGTTGATATTATTCCCTGTTGCATCATATACATTGATTCTTCCTTTGACGGTTTTTGTTTTTGTTTTTTTGGTTTTTTTTTATTGATTCATTATTACTGTTTTGAATCCGACCCTTTGAATGTCTTGTGAATATACTGGAATTATTTCTTTGAATGATTGCTATTCCTCTGTGGGAGTTTGTCTTTTCCTGTGGAGTTTTAAGGGCTGAATCCAGGTTAACAGGAGGGAGGGAGGGAGAGAGGATGAGGCACAGTCTCTAATCTCAGCATGTCAAACAGACTCTGAAATGATTCTGGAAGGAAGCTGGTTATTTTGAGCACTGTTCCCAAGGGTACTTTTGGCTTATTCTATAGAACTACATTGCACAGTGTATAAGAGGTCTTTTTTTATTATATCCACCATTATTTTCAGTTTTTTATGAGTTAAGAAAAATTTACCCATTGTGCTAGGGAAAAAATTGAGTATGTGTCCAGAAAACCAGAAAAATATAAAAAGTACAAGAGTCTTCACACAGTTTTTGAAATTACTAAGTCATTTGCTGTTGCAATGCTGTGCTTAATTACCTTAGATTCTATGTAACTTAGCAATGCAATGTATGCAACATTTATTTTTAAAGTTAAATGGATAGATATTGATTACCTTCTCAATGGGTTGGGAAGGGAAAGAACTTGGAACTCAGTTTTTTAAAAAAGTTAAATGAACAAATTGTTCAGCCAAGAAAACTACTTGTGTGGGAATTGTGGTATCAATCATGTGTTTGAGTACAGGCAGTAAGGAGAGGTAGAATCCAAATTCAGGTCCTTTAATTGCAAATCTAGCATTGTTTCCGCTGCACTGTGCTATAAAATAATGCTTAAATGAAAAATATCCTGAGAGAAAAGGCTGTCAGTCTGTATTTATCATTGTAGAAAACGCCTTGGAGCAGTAGCATTGACATGCTTCCTGTCAGCACAACTCCTGTGAGAAGAGAGGAAATTCTAAAAGTAGGCTCAGGGATAAGCTAAGGATTTGGAAGGTCATAACCTAATTATTGAGCGTGTGACTTGTGCCCTTGTCACATGGGTTTTCCGTGTGTCAGGCGTTTAGCCAAAATATGAATCATTTTAACTTTGAAGTAGTTTCTCTTCTTTCTGGCAAACAAGGAATATCATATATGTCATTATTGCAATGAATGCACCATCACTTTGGTGCATCTGCTCCCTCCAGCGGAGCAGATTGCAAGCCATCCATGGCTTCTCCAGTAACTCTTATCCTTTTCTTCCCCTCAATATTCCATAGTCTATCTCCTCTGTAGGCCTTTAAAATTGTGTGTAATATTGTATATGAGCTTTCTGTTATTCTTCATTATTACTAGCCTGCCCTCTTTTCTGATCTTAGTGTTTCTGCATTTCTTTTACACCAATTAGTGTTCACAGGTTATTGTTGGTAGGAGAGTGAGGCCTGCTTATGCCCAGCATGGATATCTCCATAGGAATTATCTAGATAGGGAGGTGAGAGATGAATTATGGAATAGCCAGTAGGTCAATTTGGCTGGATTGTAGAGTACGTTGTTATGGGAGAATAATGTGTAATCAGCTTGGAAAGCTAGATTGTAGCTAGATTATGAAGGGCTTTGAATGCCCAACGAAGAGATTTTGTTTTGTATCCAAAGGGCAATGGGAAACCACAGAATTTCTTAGAAGTGTTGTGATCAGTTCTTGGATTTAGGAATATCGTTTTGACAGCTTGTTGAAGATGGATTGTGGAAGGGAGAGACTGAATGCAGAGATACTGATTAAGAGGCTGAATTGATGAGAGACTGGATTATGGGGGTTGGGGTGTGAATAGAAAGAAGTGGGCCAGTGCAGGAGATATGGAGGAGGCAGAATTGACAAGATTCACAACTGATTCTGGATATGGTAGGGGGAAGTGGTGAGTTACAGACTTAGGAAGGTAAGAAGGTTGTATTTAGTGAGGAGAAAATGAATTCTGCTATGGATATATTGAGTTTGAGATGTCTGTGGGCCATATAGGTAGAGATTTTAAGCAAACAGATGGAATTGCAGAACTCTAGCTCAAAAGAGAGATGAAAGCTGCATATGCAGATTTGGGAGCCATCTGCAGAGACAATAGTTCAATCCATGGGAGTTGATGAGATCACTGAAGAGAAGATGTAAAGACCAAAGACTGCTGAGCTCAGGACAGAGCCCTGGGATTATTACAATTCACCATTAAAATTTGTGTGGCAGAATTATTTGGGACAGACAAAGAGATTCATTTTCTGTTTCTAAAAATGTTTCTCATGACTGCCTTTCTAGCTATAGCATCCACAAGTTTCACTCGTGTTCATTTTAAAATATCTGCAAGACTTAATATGCCAGCAGTTTCATTGAATCTTCACAGCACTGAATTATTTTTTAAAAATACATTATTCATGGTAGCTCCTGGATAGGCTGAGACAGGGTCTGGGAGAAGAAGTTGTTTTTTGAATCTTCCATTAAGACAAAGGTTCTTAGTCTTTCAGTATCACAGACTCCTTTGGCTGTCTGTTGAAGACTGTGGAGCTCTTCTTAGAATGATGTTGTAAACTGCATAAAATAAAATACCTAGGATCAAAAAGGAATCAGTAGTATTGAAATAGTTATCAAACTATGTGAACCTCCCACCCCCACCCCCTACAGTGTTTCATAGATAAAACACTGGTTCATCGTCCTCGGGTTAAGCACCCCTCTCTTAGGTTCTAAGAGAACTGTTTAAATGTTAGAAATGACCTCCCAGTTTTGAGATTGATTATAGATGATGTCACCAAAACAGGTTTTATGCATGTTGAATAATGAACTGTATCCCTATACAAATTCTGTAATATTTATCAGTGTTTCCTATAGTTTTTGAATTGTACCAACTTTTTAGTTCACTTTCTCTCTAGAATGATGTAAGGATCAAATAGGGAATCCATTTTAAAATGTTTGCAAATTCTTGTGAGCCAGCAGGTTTATTATGAATATGCATATTGTATCAGAAGTTACTACCTTTTGGTGTCTTTTCAGAAGCCTTTTAAAATGTAGGGATTTTGGCTGTTTTTCATAGTTTTTGCCTGGTATTTTGTCATAGCATGATTGGTAAAAAGGTGCCAAATGGGTGATACACTGTTAGGTCAGCTGTTTAAAATGTAAAATTATGCTTAATTCCTAAGTGAGGAGAAAGACATGTTCATATCCTCTCCCACGGAATTCCACATTCTTCTGCAGGACCCATACAATACTGTGTTCTCTTAAATGCCTCTCAGGTTAGTAGTTTTATCTCTTCGTTTTTGTCAGATCATCCATCTGTAAAAGATCATCCATCTGTTGTTACTCCCAACTTGATGGAATGGCTTGTACTGCCTCTGAAAAATCGAAGAGAGCATAGTCTAGCTGCTATTTCTTGGCTTTAGGTAGTTGTTGCCATTCTGTGGGCATAAGAACTTTGGTAACAAGTCCGGTCTCTCGCTTCACAAAGCTGTCCTTTGATGTGGGCGTTTTTCTTGATCTGCTTGACTGGCATGGTACATCACATTACATTTTGATGTAATCTGGCATAAGACTATCTGGTAATGCTGGCAGCAAGAACTCCATACCATTACTCACTCTATCCCCTTACTTGCTACATTCCCCTAAGTTTAGAATGCTTTCTTACTTTAAGAATATCAGTTGTTCGCTCTCCTTTCATTCTAAATTGTTGTTGAGATTCTACTTTCTTTATAATATGGTAGTGATTAGATAATTTCTTCTTTAATTGTCTGTCTTCTAGGATACAAGTCTTTAATACCAGAAGCCACAATAATGCTTGATAAAAAGTTATTATTAATTAATGTATTTATTGTATTTATTATGTTACCTCCTTGTGAATTTTAAAACTGGATGTCAACCTGTTGATCTAAATGTATATGGGGCACACAATTACTGAAATGAATTTTTGTTTTTCATAGCCATTATTTGCCTTTCATGTATACATTAAGGAGCAATTGGATTAGTGGATATAAAATTGGCCTTGGAGCACAGAGGTCCTGGATTCAAGTCCTGCCTCTGACACATACTACTGTGTGACCAAGAATGAGTCCCTTAATCTCTTAGTGCCCTAGGCAACTGACTGTCTAAGATCTTGAGAATTGCTGATCTATGTTGGTAGTGGGTCTGCATTGGTGCTTCCCTGCACTAGGGAAATCAGATTTTTCTCTTCCTCTCTCCTTCATACTTTAACCGTCCAGATAGTAACTTCTACATATTCTCATTATCTTTCCAGAATATATAGTGTTCATAGTTTATACAATATAAATTTAGCGATGATTTTGTTCATAGTTTTGAAATGAAGTATTTAAAATGATATGTCATTCATATCGTTATCATTAACTGTCATTACTGTGATTTAGATTATCAGCTCCTGGACAGCATGAATTTTTTGTTGAATTTTATTTTGATGGGTGAATTTGATGGGCGACCATCAAAAATAGATGATAAGTACCATCTTTTAGGAGAATAGAATGTCTGTTTTGATCTTAAAAGTGTTATCTACTTATAAATCTTGGCTTTTGTTCCATGTTTCAGATCCTTATCAGATGTACCAAGGTCAAATCTTATCGGATTTGCTGTTTGTCTCTCCTGGAATGGTGAACAGCTCGCCATTTGCAGAGCACGTTGATTCTTCAAAAGATAATATTGGTATAGTTTCTCCATTTCTATTAAATTTTTAATATGAATTCTTAAATATCCAACAAACGTTGATTGAGAAGCTACCACATGTAAAGTATTGTGCCAGATTCCAGGATACAAGGATGACAAAACAATACAGTCTCTGTCCTTAGCTAATAATCTAATTGAGGAGATGACATGACATATTGTAGGCATGGTGGGGGCAAGATTGAATTAGAAATTTGAGGAACAAGAAATCACTTTTACAAAAATTTTATTTTAAACTTATTAACAATCTTAAATGCAGATAAAATTAGGAATCAAATTTAAATAAAACTATAAACTATGGTTTCTGTTTTGATATTTTAAGAAACATTAACTTTAACAAAGTAACGCTAACAACTTATTTGGTTTTGTCCCCTTCTGATTACTCTTCTGTTTATTATAGTTTTCTTAGCCTTAAATGTTGCCATTGTAGTCATTGTCTTCTAATTCTTTCATTGCTCTCCTCCAATTTTTTTTAAATAAATTTTTCATTGATATCTTAAATCACTATATTTTCCCCCAGCTCACTTCCCCTTCCCTTTCTTACTCATTTCTATGTCTCCGTCAGCCACTAGTACATAATAAGGGACTCAACAAGTCTTGATGGATTCTAAATTTATTAGCTGTTTTCTCTGTGTTCCATGTAGTTAGACTAAGGCTAATTTCTATTAATCTAACTGAAGGACTACATTGCTTCCCCTTCTTTTCTTTGTTCCTCATGTGTATGTGTATCCTTCCAGTAGTCTAGTATTGATTTAATATCATTATAGTCAGGATACTTATAACCAATAATTCTTAATTCTGATGCCTCTTTGACTGTCTTTATAAAGACTAATATGCATATACATCTTGTTTCCTGTTTAAACTTTCCATAGGACTAAAGGACTCTAGGGGATCTAATCATATAGGGCCTTCATATATCTGATCAGTTAGAGTAGACTTAACTCAGTTTGGTTATTATAACTCTTCTGTTAACTCAGCTTCAAAATATTGAAGTAAACTTCATCTTGTTCTGTTGCACCTTGTCATATCAGCAATTAAATCAGGTGATTGTCCCTTTGAACTATATTATAGTTGTCCCTTTCTCTCAAATTTGGTCATAACCTAGCCTTCTCTTACCTTTCCAGTCTTCTTATACCTTACTCTACCACATAGACTCTTTGATCCAGTGCCCTCCTGGCTGTTATATGAAAAAGATATTCCGTGTCTCTGCTGTGCCCATTTTCTCTGGCTTTCCCCCATATCTGGAACACTGTCCCTCAGCTCTGACTAGTGACCTCCCTGTCTTCCTTTAAGGCCCAACTAAAATCCCAGCGTCTACAGGAAACCGTCCCTAACCCCTCTTAATTCCAGTACCTTGCCTCTTTTAGTTATTCCCTGTTTATCTTGTATATAGTTTGTTTTGTATGTATTTGTTTACATGTTGTCTCCCCTGTTAGATTATAAGCTCCTTGAGGTCAGGGGCTATCTGTTGTCTCTTTTTGCATCCCCAAGGTGAAACACAGTGCCTGGCACATAGTAGGCCCTTAATAAGTATTGATTGATTAATCCAAGTTGTCTGACCTTCCTGTCTCTGTTGCATTTTTTCTTACGTCAGATCTGTATTCTATCGCCAGAGTCGCATTCCTAAAGTATTTCTTTCATCATTTTACCTTCCTGCATGAGGAAACTTCAAGGGCTCCTCTGTTCTACCCTATCAAGTTAGAGCTCCCCTGTTTGATTTTGAGGGTTTGCCATCGTCTTTCAGGACCGTTTCCTCACTCTTCTATGAAGGTGTCATACTCACTTCTTGCTTTATGCCCTAACTTACTCAGAATATCCTCTTCCCCCATCAAGTACACCCTTGTTCAATTCTCCACACCCCTTTAGGGATGAATTTAAGTTCTGTCTGTTCTGTGAGGCCTGCTGTGATTCTGCTGGCCTTTTCTGTTATGCCCTGAACTCAGATAGCACCTACTTTCTCCATCATTCAGCTGCACACTTTCTGCCACGTAAAGGACCTCTCTTCCTTTAAGATGTAGCTCAGCAATCATCTTGTACATAAAGCTTATCCTGACTCTTCCTGCCATTTGCAGGTGCTCTGTCATAGTTCTTCTGTTTAACTGCTTTGTATATATTTGAGTTTATTATCTTTACATTTATGCCACATTTTTTTTTTGTATTTGTTGTCTCCTCCCATGAAAAAGTAAGCTCATTGAAAGGAGAGAGAGCTCCCTACTGCAGTTGCTGATTGACTCACTGAATGACTCGCCTCTCCACACTGGACCATGTGCTCCTTCAGAGCAGGGACTGTATTTTTATTCTTCACTGCATCTGGAGCAATGTTTGGTGCATATTAGTCCCACAATAAGTACATGTTTACTTGATGGAAATGGCTAATTGTGAGCTTTGCCGTTAGATTTTAAGAAGTCAGTGGGCCCATAAACCCTTTTCCACAATGATTCTCTCATTCCTTTCCCACACTTTATAGTTCTATAATGATACTGTATTCTATTCCAACAGTTGGCAGTAGCCTAAGTAGTACAATTTTAGGGAGCATCTTGACAGCTTTCACTTTAATATATACTTGTCTCTGTTGTGAATATCTTTAAGCCTTTGGCATGTGTTTCATACCACTTTGCATGATTAGATTAAAAGTAAAAGTGGCTTTCATTAAAGTGTGAATGAAATTTAAAAGGCCTGTATTTCTCTGTTTGAACAGCAGATGTGCCCTCCTATGATTCATATGTTTCTAGAACTGAGACAGGATCAGGAGGATGGACTATGGAAGCCCAGGTTCCTTCTGACCCATCACCCTTTGTCTTCCTGGAAGAGTCTGACCCTCAGCCTCTACAACCCACAGCAGGTGATTTGGCGGGTCTTTCCTACATTAACTTAATGGCTGTTAATGTTCATTATTGTTGCTACTTAAAGTAATTACTGGTAACTATCCCTTGATAAAGTACCACCTTTAAATTTAAAAACAAAAAAAACTCCCAAAATCTCAAAACTCCACTTCTTGTGTTTTGAGCTTATTTTACTAATATTCTATCTGGAGGAATTATGTTAAGCATCTTTCCTTAAAGTAGAAGGACAAATAATCCACAATTATATACAGGTTTCAAATTCTGGGTAGTTTTATTTCCTCTGACAGAGGAAAGGATGACTCCCAGAGACTCTGACCCTTCTAGTTTTTTATTAATTTCAATAACTATCTCTTTCCTGTTTTGTTTTGATAACCACTTTTAGGAGCTGTGAGAGAATAGGCAAGATTGATTTAACTGATAAGCTTAGTTAATTTAACTATGAGATTACCTACCCATGAGAAAAAGTATTCTGTTCCTTGAAAAGATTAGTTTTGAAGCTCACTACTTCCATGATAGCTAATTATGCATCTGAACTTTTTTTTTTAAAACTTAGAGCCAATCAAGGAGGTACAGATGGAGGTGGAATTTACTAAAGAGGCACCATCAATGAAGGAGGTGGAAATGACCCTGGCACCATCCACAGAAGTGGAGAAGGTACCAACAATGGACATGGCGCCAGTCAAAGAAGTGAAGAGTGAACCAGCTGTGGAGGTACCATCAGTGAAGGAAGAGACTGAGGATGAACGAGCTATCGAGGTGGCATCTGTCAGGGAAGAGATAGAAGATGAACCAGCTATGGAGGTAGCATCAGTCAAGGAGGTGGAGGATGAATCAACTTCAGAGGTAGCACCAGACAGAGAGACTCGGGCAGAACTAGCCACAGAGATGGCATCAACTCAACAGACCCAAGAGGTACCATCTGTGGATGTGGAACTGGCCAAGGAGACCAAGGTGATACCGACCAAGGAACCCCAGGTGGCACCAGCTGTTGAGGTGGTGAAGATGCCAGCTGTGGAGGTGGAACCAACCAAAGGAGCCCAGCAGGCACCGGCCATGGAATTGACACTGACCCAGGAAATAGACATTGTAACAACACCAGCCAAGGAGGTGAAAGTAGAGAAAACAAGTGAAGCTCAGAGACTGGCATCTCCTCAGGCAGAAGGGAGTCTGGCTTTCATGGCCTCACCAGGTAGAGTGGATGTGATTTCTCTAGCATTTGATATATACATGTGTGTGTGTGTGTGTGTGTGTGTACACACACACACACACACACATTTTTTTTTGTCTGTTGAGATACAGTTTGAAGAATTAGCCAGAGCTTCTACCCCTGGATTGTAAAGTTAGTTTAGTCACAGAGTATATAGAATTAGAACTGGAAGAAGAGAGGAAAAGCACATGAGGTAGAATTAAGAATGATCTTATTCTTTCCTTGTATGTGAAATGGCTGTGGCTAGTTATTTTCCTCTTCCTCTTTTAGGCAGTGAAGTAGCTTCTAGTGGAGATTGGAAAGTTTTAATCTTTGATTTTTCTCTGAAATATGGAGATTAGATATGGAATTAGAAATTTTCTTATTCTGTCATTGTTCTCCAGAAATAAATATGACTTTATGGAGCTAGAAGTGAGTCAAAAGAAAAGTAGATTGAAAATCAATCAGTAGGGGGCCGCTAGGTGGCACAGTGGATAGAGCACTGACCCTGGAGTCAGGAGGACCTGAGTTCAAATCCAGCCTCAGACATATAACATTAGTTATGTGACTCTGGGCAAGTCACTTAACCCCAATTGCCTTACAAAAAAAAAAAATCAACCAGTAAACACTCATTAGATGCCTGTTATGTACCAGTTACTGTGCTGAGTGCTGGGGATGCAAAAAGAAGCAAAAGACAGTCCCTGCTGTCTAGGAGCTCACAGCCTCATGGGGAAGATAACATGCAAATATGCACAGAAAAAAGTTATGTACAGGATAAACAGGAAATATATAGCAGAGAGAAGGCACTAGAAGAAGGAGTTAGGGAAGTGTTCTTGTAGAAGGTGGGATTTTAGTTGGGATTTAAAGAAAACCAAGGAGGTCATTATTTGGAGTGGAGGAGGGAGAATTCCAGGCATTGGAGATAGCCAGAAAGAATGCCTGAAGCTGAAGATGAAGTGTCTTGTTCATGGAAGAGAAGGGAGGCCAGTGTCACTGGACGAAAGAATATGTGTTGGGGAGTCAGGTTTAAGAAGTCTGGAAATGTAGGGGGTTAGGTTATAAAAGACTTGAATGTGGAACAGATCATTTTGTATTTCATCCTCGAGTCAGTTGGGATCCACTGGAGTTTATTGAGTAGAGGGAATGACATGATCAGACATGTGCTTTAGGAAAATCACTTTTATGACTGAATGGAGGATAGATTGGAGTGGGGAGAAACTTGAGGCATGTAGCTCCACCAGCCACCTATTACAGTAATCCAGGTATGAGATGATGAAGGGTCTGCACCAGGGTTATCGCCGTGTCAGAGGAGAGAAGGGGGTATATTTGAGAGATGTTGAAAAGGTGAAATTGACAGACCTTGGAACATGGAAGCATGAGAGGTGGTCAGGAATCTAGGATGACTCCTAGGTTGTAAACCTGAGGGATTGAGAGGATGATGCTCCACTCATGAGGAAGGTAGGGGGTAGGGAAGGGTTTACGGTAAAGATAATGAGGTATTTTTTTTTTTTTTGTATGTTGAGTTTAAGATGTTTACTGGACATCCAGTTTGAGATATCTGAAAGGCACTTAGAGATGTGAGATTGGAGATTAGCAGAGAGGTTGGGCAAGGAATGGATGATTTGAGAATCATCAATATAGAGATAGTAATTAAATCCATAAGAGCTACTGAGATTCTCACAGGAAGTGGTTTACTTGAGAGAGAAGACAGGGGCCCTGTGTTAAACCTACAGTTAGAGGGCATGATCTGGCTGAGGAATCCAGAAAAAGGAGACTGAAAAAGACCGGTAAGAAAGAGGACAATCAGGAGAGAGTGGTGTCCCAAAAACCTAGAGAGAAAAGAGTTTCAGTGATTAGCAGTGTCAAACACTGCGGAATTCAGGGAGAAAAAGGATAGCGAAAAGGTCAGTGTGTTTGGCAATTTACAGATCATTGGTAGCTTTGGAAAGATGAGTTTCAGGGGAATGATGATGTTGGAAAACAGATTATAAGAGATTAAGAAGAGAATGAGAGGAGAGAAGGTGGAGGCACCTATTATAAAAACTGTTTCAAGGAGTTTGGCCACAAAGAGCAGAAGAGATAAAGGACAATAATTAGGGGTGATAGAAGGTTCAAATGAGGAATTTTGAGGATGGGGGAGGTATGAACATTTTGGGAGTCCATAGCAGCTTGTAGACAGGGAGAGACTGAAAATAAATGATTGATTAACATTAGAGACAGTCTGTTGGAGGAGATAGGAATTGAATCATTTGAGCAAGTTGAGCAATTTCTCATATAAGACAGGAGTGAAGGAGGAGAGAATGGCAGAAGGCATTTGAGCGATATGAGATGAGGAAGAGGAGAAGAGGGACCTGACCCCAAATGTTCTCAGTTTTTTCTAGGAAATATGAGACAGGTTTCTCAACTGAGAGAGTCGGAGAGGGAAGTCATAGGAGGCTTGAGGAGCTTGAATGATATGGAAGATCCTCTGTGTGTTGGGGTGGGGAGACAGACAGACAGACAAGACAAACATAATAAGACTGCTTATCAGTGAAGTCCCACTTGAGGTGATTTAACATAAATTTGTAGTGGATTCAGTCAGATCATTTGTGTTACTTTTTCTACTTTTGTTCAGGAGCACATGTGTAGGATAAAAGACAGTGAATGGTGGGGGTGATCTAAGGCTGAGGCTGAGCAGGGTGCAATGAGTAAAATGATAGGGAGATAGAGACTAAGACAAGGAGAGCTATCTTGATGAATTGACCAATAGGTCAAGACGGAGAAAAGAGGAGAGCATGACTAGTGTGGGGGAGATGGCCTTGGAAAGACTTTAGGGGTCATCAAGCGATTGGATTTCATGCTGTGGACATCGTGGTGTTTGTTAAGGGAAGTCAGGAAGAGAGGTGAAAAGCCAACAGATTATGGTCAAATGGGGGGATTTTGGAATTCTTGAACATAGAGAATGGTACATTTGTGGGTGAGGGCCAAGAGATACTAGGATTTTTATGTGGTAATAGATATGTAGTAGATATGAATAGCATGAACTTCTAAAGAGGAGAGGTTACTGAGTGATGGTCATAGAGAGAACACCTAAAATCGGAAGTGATGAGTAAGGAGTAATCCATCTCCCTTGCCTTGGTCAGTGAGCAGACTGAAGTGAGTGAATGTGTTACCATACTGGAAAGAGTAGCCAGGAAGATTATCAAAAGAAGCCAAGTTTCAGTAATAGCTGGTACATGCTAGTAGAGGGAGAGGAAAAGATTTAGATTTAGGAAGTTTGTTGCCCATAGAACAGGCATTCCAGATGGCACACCGAAAGGGGTGGGTGGTGTTTGGAACTTTGAGATGGGAGGGTTGAGAGGGGTGGAGATAAGGAATCATTTTGGTGAGGTGTGGGGAATAGGATTTGTATGACAAATGGTTACTGGACATCTGGTTTGAGATATCTGAAAGGTAGTTGGAGATGTGAGATTGGAGGTTAACAGAGAGGTTGGGCAAGGAAAGGTTGGTTTGAGAATCATCAGTGTAGAGATAGTAATTAAATCCATAGGAGCTACTGAGATTCTCACAGGAAGTGGTTAACTTGAGGTTCAGGGTTCAGAATCATTGGGATTTGCATGATTTGACCAAGTGTGAGAATATTTCTTATTTAATGGAAGCTGCACTCTTCATAAAAGGCTGGAGATTGGTCTGGAGACAGGTGTAGTATAAGATGGGAGGCACACTTCACAACTCCTCTTTCCTCCAAAGGCTGGAGATTAAGCAGCTGAGAACACAACAAGAGACTAAGACCTTGGGTTTTGTTTTTTTTTTTGGTTGGTTTCCGTATTTAAAAAAAAAAACAACATATGGGTATAAATATTCTTGTTGGGATTCAGTAAAGTTTTTAAAAAATAAATACTCCAAAATTAAACCAGAAATTATATAGTTATTCCCTTTAAAGGTAGAGTTCCTTTCCATGATTGATGAGAAAGTCAGTGTGGAAGGACATGACCTCATTAAGCTTTTCTAAATATGAAGGAGCCTTTGCTAAATGCTTTTTATGCATCAGAGACCTGGAAGGTGTTTTTATTTGATAAGACTCATCTTCAGTTTAAGTAGGCCTTATAAAGCGCCGAAGCTTTAGAATGAGGAGTTCAGATGTCCAATTTTTTGAAATAGTGAAGCCCTGAACCACATTCAGACTTTGAGCTTTTTCTGTTTTCCTTTTAGAAGAAATAGATAGCTAAGTCATGAACTGTAGCTTCATGACTCCTAAATACTATTAGAATGTAAAGCTTTTGTTAGGCCTTCTGATTAGTATTGGAGAGCCTTGTGGTAGCTGTAGAGATAATGAAAATTTGCCATTGGGTAGTGACTATTCTCGCATTAACTCTGGTAAACATTCACGGATGGAATTATGATCAAATTCAGTCTTCTTTCCTTAGCAAAAATCTGATTGGTTTGGATGTGAGAATTTGGAAATCACTTAGGTTTGAAAGGACGCCCCAGATCTAGGGAGCTTCCTTTAAAATCTTGAACAAGGTCAGTCTTTTTTTCTCCATATAGTGGATGCCATCAGTAAAGTGAAGAAATTTGCTTCTTAATAGGGGGCTGTGAAATTGGCTGGTGTGCAGAAATCTTCCTGAAATACAGTGTGTATTCTGAATAATCAAAGTTTGGGGCTTTTAGCACCTGATTCCAGCTGTCTTTGTGACCTGCTTGATTGACTGTCAGTATATTGCCCTATAGAGGTAGTAGATGTATATGTTGTCTTTAGTCTTTTCCTCATTCCTGGTTTGTTAGGTTTTCCTATTTTCTATACCATTTGCTTGTCTGATGTTTTTGGCCGCAGAAATTTGGAAACATTTTAGGTTTAAACTTCCCTCTGTTTTACTTTTTGAGGCTCACTTTTATTTCGGAGGGAGAAGGGAAAGAGATTTTTCATTTTAAGCACTGTCTTGATCTTCCAAGCAGCTTTGTAGATGTCACAGATTCCTTAGTTTTGTTTACCTTTCTGGGAAAGTGCTGTTTTGACATTGTAAAAAAGTCTGTACTTCCCTGTTTGTGTTGGCAGAGTAATTACTTGGAGAACAAATCCATTAGTACAATTCATTCTTCCACCAGGAAGAAGCAGGTATACAAGTAGTAGTATTTGATTTTGAAGCAACGCTGAAATGAATAATCACCTTTGTAGCAGGCGTGTTGATCCTCATGTTATAATTTAGAGACCTAAGGGCCTGTTGCTTGAATGAAGTTGGTAATACTTTTGAAACCTTAGATCTACGAATTTTAATCTTGACAATGGGTTACTGTTCAGCAAAATTCCCTTAAATTCCCTTTGCTTTAATTCAGATAATACTTCATTGACATTGCTAGGAATGTTAGTTAACACACGCTAATAAAGCCTTGTGCAAAAAACATTGAGCATTAAATATACTTTGTTAACAAACGTTTATTGAGGTCCTACTGCTGGTTGACTAGGATGAAAAGAATATAAAATACAATCTTATTTCAAAGTTGTGATTATAATCTAGATGGAGACAAGAAAAATTCATAGAAATATAATTAACAGTGGGTACTGAACATACCATTTGCATTCATTAAACGTTAATGATTGCCAAAGAAGAAAGATAGAAGCAAATTCCCTCCTGATGATTTTTTGAAAGCTAGTATGTGCTCAGTGTTCTTGTAGTGAAGAGAATGGCTATGTATGTAAATGACATTCTGGTTTCCCTTGTTGAATATCCATATGGCTCTTTCACATGATGCTTCCACAGTGAATCAACTGAATTTCTTATTGCTCTATATTCAGAGTCCCTTAAGATACCTGGCATGGACGGTTTGCAACCACTTCAAGAACAAAAACTTCAGGGAGTTGTTTCTCCTAATACAGAACCAAGAACAGATACCAAAGTGGCTGATATGGATCATTTTGGACAAGCAGGTAAGTGCAGGACTTAAAGGGGGACCAGCTTTAGAAATCTTGTGGTATAGACATAGGAGCACTAAATTTGGAGTCCCTAAGGCATGATGAGCTTGACTCTTTGCTTATTAGCTGTTTACTAAATCTATTAGTTAGAAGCTGTGTGACATTGGATAGTTCACTTTGATTTTTCTTTCCTGCAAATAAGGAGATTGAACTGCATCTCTAAGGTTTTCTTCAGCATTAAAGCCTATGGATGCTAATTCCAATTCTCCTGACCTTGTGCTGTACTGCAAAATTAGGGACAAAGAGAAAAATTAAACAGCTCTGTCATGTTTGGACCTGGATAAAAAGATCAGAGACTTAGAGTTGGAAGGGACCTCAGAAGCCATCAATCTGACCCCCTCTTATTTTATAAATGATGGAACTGGAGGCCAGGGCTGTTAAGTGACTTAATCTAAACTCTCACAGGTATGTAGGAGCCATGCTTCTTTGGTAGCTAAGTAGTCTTGGAGTTTTCCAGCTCTCAGACTCTCAGGATATGTGAGTTAGATAAAGTAAGGTAAATGTAATTTTAAAATAAAGATAGCATAAAAACCAGGCTTAAATAAAATGCCGTGATCACTGTTAGCATTTTGTTTCGAGGTGGCAGAGTGAATTTTCTTCCCTGTAAGTCACGTTTCCTTCTAACTTCTACTTGTGTATAAAATTTTGTTGAACATTATTAAAAACAACAAAATATATGCCCAACTGAAAACTTATATTACATGTGCTATTTTGTTTCCAGAATATGGATTGTAGCACAAATCATACTCAAGTTTTTTCTAGGTGCTTTTTAGATAATCTTAAATTAGATGAATTGAAAGCTGTTGTTTCTTTCAAAAGTTACTATGGGAAAAAAACTTTTTCTTATTATATAAGTGGGCTAATGGCCCCTCCTAACAGGCTATAGTATCCCTAGTGGCCCAAGTTGAAACACAGCTATCATTTTTTTTCGTTCTGGAGTTGGTAAATTTCAATAGACCTCATTCTTCTCCATTTGAATTCTTAATGGGATGACATTTTTACAGAGTATCCAGGCTTCTTCCTTCAGCAGTCTTAGAATCTATATGCAAACCATTTTAATTACCATAATTAGTAGTTCCTGGATGGGTTTGGATTCACATTCATTGGTATTTTATTATTTCTAGAGGTAAAACCAATCCATTAGCATGCTTTTTTTAGAGAAAGACTTAGTAAGCTCGATCTAAAGGTTCAAGAATTCCAGTGGTAAGATTGAGGTAAGAAACATGAAGAGAATTCAAATCTGGCCTCAGACACTTATTAGTTGTGTGACCCTGGGCAATCTCAGTTAACCCTGATTGCCTTAAAAAAGAAACTTGAAGAAACATGAAGGTTTATAAAACCTTGGTATGTGAATACTTTCCATTCAGTGTTCCAGTCTGTGCCAAATAATAAGCCTTCACAGTTGTGCTCTTAGTTCTTTTAGCATGTATTTGTTGAGTGTGTACTCTGCAAGGCTTGTACTTTCTCTACCCCCAACTCCTGCCATCATAATGGGGTGTTTGTATATATACATTTATATGTGTGTGTGTGTGTGTGTGTGTGTGTGTGTGTATGTAGAGTACCTCAAATACTCCAACTTTCTATTTAACCATAACCTATTTTTCCATTCTACCTAGCTGAGCACTGAGATGGCCATACATTTGATCTTGTTATTTATTATTGTTGCTGTTGTTTTGTTAACTGCTAACATTTATATAGGGCTTTAAAGTTTCCATAGTACTTTACATACATTATCTCATGAGTGTTCTACTTCCATGTTCATGAACTCTAAAGTTCTTTTGTCTGATTATAATCTTTTAACATACCATCTTTCCCTAAGCATTATTACCTCTAACTCTGTTCTTCATCCTTACTATGACTTCTAGTCCTTCCAGACCTCAGTTTTTTCACCAGCCATCACCCACCAACATTGGCAGTATGTTTTCTCCTCTCTTTACAATCTTAACTATTTGATGAACCAGTTAGTTCATTGTGCCCTTGTCTTATTCTTAATTAAACTCCATTGTTTTGCCAAACCCCAACCTTGGATTAATTCTGTCATCCATCTCCTTCAATCCCTATTTATTTCCTATTGAACAGAGCTGGACAAAGTCAATAAACTGCTCTCTTGGCTACTAAAATCTATGTGGTATAATCTCAAGTGGACAACTCTTTAGAGATCAAGACTGACATCCATTTTGGGATATCTGAAAGTCAGTTGGAGATACAAGTTCAGAGGTCAGCAGTGAAGTTGGGACAGGAGAAGTAGATTTGGAGAATCATTAGCATAGAAATGGTAAATCTATGAGAGCTGATGAGATCACCAAATGAAATTAGAGAGACAGCAGTCAGGTCAGTCCAGATAGAACCCTGAGAGACACATCTAATTAGCAGACATGATTTTTTTTTTTGACTAGGCAGTGGAGTTAAGTGACTTGCCCAGGGTCACACACCTAGTAAGTGTCAAGTGTCTGAGGCCAGATCTGAATTCTGTCCTCCTGACTCCAGGGCCAGTGCTTTATCCACTGCGCCACCTAGCTGCCTCAGAAAACTTGATCTTAATGAGATTATTGGTAACTTTAGAGAGAGTAATTTTGATCTAATGATAACGTCAAAAGCCGGATTGTACAGGGTTAATAAGAGAGTGAGAAGAGAGAAAGTGAAGGTGGTCTTGCAGTACGTGATTAATTGCACGATAAAGTTGTTAATACAGTAGGAGTACAGAGAGGAGAAAGATCATTTTGAGCCTGAGAAGTCAGAAAAGGCTGCCAGTTAAACAGATGTGTGACTCTGATATCCTTTTTGACTCTTCACTCATCTACATAGCCAGTTAGTTGCCAAGCCATTTGAATTCTACCTGTACTTCATCTCTACAGTCATCTCCTTCTCTCCATTTATATGATGACCATTAGACCACTTCAGGCCATTTTTAACTTAACATTTTTAACTAAAGTACTTCTGTGGCTTCATCATTGTGGTCTTCTTGTCTGATGTTATCTCTTAGGCCAGTCTATCCTCCTTATTCCACCAAAGTGATAGTTTTTTTAAACACAAATTTGACTGTATCATTCCTTTGCTCACCAGACCTTCAGTGACAAACCCATTGCATCTACATCAATACAGTTACCATATACAGTGCTTTTTTGACTGTGGCATATGACTTATCAAGAAATAAAGTGGTATTTATCAAGTCTGTACCATATGCTGTAGGCAGTCTTCTTGGTGCTGGGGATACAAGTACCATAAAACAGCCCTTCCATTCAAGCAGCTTATAGTCCACTTCAGAGGACCATACACATATACATGTACACAAAACAAATACAAAGTAATTTTTTTGAGGGGAGGCACTAGCTGTGTTGGGGTCACGGTGGTAAAAGCAAGGTATTATGATGAAAAGGTCCAATGTGGGTATTGGTTCTTAAGTTTGTTGTTGAACTTTGGAGAAAAGTAAAGATCGTAGACAAGCAGAGATGAGGCACGATTGTGTGCCGGGGGAGGGAGCAGCTTATACAGTGTCATAGGGAACAGGGATGGAATACTGTGTCAATAACAAGGTCAGTTAAAGCCTAAACTAGAGAAAGAGAGACAGAGTGACAGAGTGTGTGTGTTTTGAAGGGAAGCAACGGGTCACAAGGTTGAAATGGTATGTTCGATCCAGGTCAAATCCAGGGCAAACAGTGTAGTTTATATTATATCCTAGAGGATCTAGAGAGATATTGAAGTTTAAATAGAGGATTAAGATGTTTATCCTCATAAAATGGAAATGCAGCAAACATCATTATGTCAGTGAGAACCTAACTCATCCTGAGCTGTAAAACAGCAGTAGAATGAGTAGGATTTAAATTGCCTAACTTTCTAATCAAGATTTCTTCTCATTATTTTGTTTCTTTTGAAGTGTTATTTTTTATGTAATATAGGTACGTATAAGCATGTGCGCAGATTAATGTTTTGAAGATTTTGATGACATTGTTTCATTTGACTTTTGCAGCTCCTGTTCCTGTGGCTGAAGTGAATCCTTTTAAACCTTGTCCTGAGAATTCCCCAACTTTACCTACTGAAGGTAAGGGGAAAGGTTCCTCATGTCATCTTGCTTTTAAAAAAGGCCGTGAAATGGATGAGAGTGGTAGGTACATTTTGAAAATGATAATGATTTTTACTTCTTGCTGGAAAAGATGGAACAATCTTAGAATTTTTTATTTGGGCATATCTGGAGCATATAGGAAGATTGTCATACCCTGCAGAGGGTTGTGAGGGTAAGATGTTTTGATTTGAATAACTTAATCTGATCCTGCTGAATATGCTTAAATTTCCAAATATGTAGTTAGCCTGTTTAGGAATTCCACAAAAATGGTGATTGAGTCTGTATATTAAATAGGTTTTTTCTCTGGTCATAAACTTGCAAGAGCATAAAGCAAACAAATGAATATGCTGGTTGAGAATCCTTAATTTGCCGAGGGGGATTCCTAGTAAAGCATGAAAAAATTTCTTTGCTCTCAACCTTTCAGTAGGAAAACAAACAAGTCCTTAGATGGTAGCATTTGATCATCATTCCGTAAGAGCTAGATAGGACTCCAAACATAGGCTTCATCTCTAGAGAAAAGAAATTTGACAAATAAATTTTGAGCTCTGAAATGTTTCAGGGTTCATATCAAGTATGTGGACTTTTGGAAAATAAATACCAAATTAAAATATCAATGTTAATTTAGCTTGTCTTTCTAATACAATGCCTAACAATGTGAGGAAAATATTTTATCAAGATAGAGTGAGAAAATTTGCTATGAGAGGAATATGTTGGGCATAGTTGTGTGACGTAAAAGATTTATTAACTCTTTTTCACTCATAGAAAATTAATTAAAATTATTTTTTTTAACTTTTATGGTTTATGCAGTACCTTTAGAACAAGTTGCAGTCATAGAACAAAAAGTATACTTACCAGAAACCTCAGTTCCTGCAGAAGATAAAGCTTTAGAGAAACTGGAAGAGATTAAAGCCCTGCTAACTTCTCCAGAGATTATAGGTAAGCAGAAACAGAATTCAGTGTACATTTAGTAAAGCTGTGCTGTGTTCAAGGAATGATTGGTGCTAGGAATAGAAAGATATATCCAGCATGTACCTTGCTTTCATGGAGCTCATAATGTAGTAGAAGAGGGGAATAATTTGACTAGGAAAGTGAGAAGAGAGAGTGTTATATAAGTGTAGAAGATAGGTCCAGGCAAAAGTGCTGTGCATTATATGAGAATAGAGTGATCATTTTTGTATTGTGGAAGGGTAGGAGGCAGAGAAGGCCTAAAGTAGGCCTTGAAATAGATTTTAGAAGATGCTAACGAGCACTGGTGAGGGGAAGGAGACCATTCAGTGTAGGGCATGGGGTGGGACATGAGCAAAAAAGACATGGAATTTTTGAAGGGATAGGTTGTGGGCACTAGACCTGTGATTTCATTGGTATAGGGAACTCCCAAATGAGATTACCTCCTCTCTACTGCCTATTTTTTTTTTTTAATTAAATAAAAATTCACCCAAACCAAAGACAAACAGAATCCCAGTTACAGTCTTCTGTTTCATTTTTAAAAATTTTGTTGTGAAACTTAGAATGGATTAGTTTAATATGACTTTTTGTGGGACAACTAGCTCTTAGTTTGTCAGGTAATTAAGGAAATCTTCAAATTTATATGTTAAGGTTTGAGGATTTTTTTTTTTTGCATTGATTACTCTTGCAATCAGTCCATCAACACGCATTTATTAAGCATCTTCTTTGTGCCAGGTAATGTGGTAAGTGTTGGGGGGATCCAAGGGTATAAGTGAAACTCACTGCCCACGCAGTTTACTTGCTGTTGGAGGAGACAATCGTATATACAAAACGAATACCAAGTTATTTTGGTAGAGATAGCATTTGGAACTAGGAGGATTAAGAAAGCCTTTAAATTTACAGTCTACATTGTAAAAGACTGCATTTTGGAGGAAACAAAATTCAGAGACAGAAATGAGGATAAAGTTCAGGTAGCCTGGTGTCTGCTCTTTTTCCCAAGTCATGGTGCTTCTCTTATTATCAAGATTGAAATCTTCCATTTTTTTCCTATCTCCCTATTCTAGCAGAAACACTGAATACAACACCATTAATCCAAACTAAAGAATCCCCACTGGAAGAAACCATACCTTCTCTTGATTTCACTGAATTAGAAAAGTCAAAGGGAGAGACTGAGTGCTGCCATGTTTCATCTTCAGAGCCTCCTCTGAAGCCTACAGGTAAAGTGATATCTATTTGGGCCAGCTTCCCCAGAGTCTTTTACAACATTGCTTGCAGTTCTAGCATCATCTTTGAATATTGTGATTTTTCAGGACACCATTTTCTAGTATAAGTTTTAATTTTTATTAGGCCTGTTACTTGACATGTGAATATTTTCTTTAATTTCTCAAACCAGTTTCTTGTCTTTAGAAAAATTTGAATGCTCTCCTCCCTGTATATTCCTTATCACCTTTCAAGCTACACCTCTGCTGTGGCATTTCTATTCTTTTATCAGAGAAAGTATACCACATAGTATACCACTTTTCCAAATTAGTAAAGTACCTTGTTGCCAAATTAAAAAAAAAACACAGCCTTTTCCTTCTTCATTCCAAAAATGTGTTACATTGAGCTTTTTGTTACATATGTTCTGAGAGAAATATGTGTCACTCCTGAGTTGATTAAAGATTAATTTATTAAGAAAGGCTTTTAAAGTAATACGTGAAAATTCGCATTCTCTGAACCCCTTCTCCCCCCAGTTTTTTTTTTTGCTAAAATATACTATATTTTCTATGCTTTATTTTATTCTTGCAGTTGCGTGCAGCTGTATTCCATCTTCTTTTTTTAGTTTATCTCTGCTCCTCCAAGAGAGCATTTAGACTTAACCATAATTTCGAAGTTTAGTTCATTAGCTTTGCTTAGCTTGGAAGTACAGGTATTTTGGCCTCTGTAGGAGAAGAAAATGGAAAAAAAAATGTTAAGTTTTGATGTCTTCTTAAAATGCGGTAGCATCACTCAGTTCTTAAGATTATTCATTGATGGGGTTGAAGAGGTGAAGATCGTATTTAATTATTGTTATGGGGGTATAAACTTTAAAAAACTTGGGGAAAAACATTTTTGTAAAGAAATTACTAAATGGGTTGGTGAAAATGGATTAATAAATTAATAAATGATTTAAGAAAAACAGAACAAACACTTTTTTTCGAATTTTAGCAAACTTCGTATATTTCAGGTGCCCCCACTGCACAAGCAAAACAAGTTTTCAAACCCAGTGACCGCAGGTTTGGTATTCCCAAGCCCATATCTCTTATTGATGTGCCCACTGAGCTTGTGGGAAGCCATTCTCAGCAGAAGATGACTGATCAAAGACTGGAGCCATTATTTTGGTCAGAATCAGGATGGACTGGTTCCTCCCCCAGATCCAGGTTTCCCCATAGGAGGACACCCCATACTGATTTCCTGGAATCTCGAAGGGACCTTGGAAGAGAGATGTGGGATGTAGAATGCACGCCAGCAACACTGAAGAAAAAGAAGAAAAAATCTAAGCAAAAGCGCTATCTTCAACCCCCTGTTGGGGAACCTTGGGATGAAAACACTGAGGTATCCAAAGCTCATTTTACTGGAGCTGACTCATCAAAGCCAAGTGTTACACCGGGGCCGTCTGCTGCCATGACTAAAGAATACAGGCCTGTGTCCAAAGAGAGCTCTAGAAAAGGAACCACAGCTCGCCCGAGAGAAGCCAAACCTGTGGCTGCATCCTCTGCCTTGGAGAGCTTGAGAACCTCACTGAGTCCTGCCCAGGAGTCCTTTAGAGGTGAAAGCCATCCTCAGATTGTAGGGAGTACAAAGGAAGAAAGGAGCACCACGAAAGTCAAAGAGATCCAAGATGTCGACTTGTCATCGCACAGCAAGAGCCCAGTGAGCAAGGAGGCTCCATCTCTTGAATGTCAGCCACAGCCAAGGAGAAGCGAAGATGCTGCTTCAGTGCTGCTGGCATCTCAGTTGGAGCCTGCTTTGGATAAAGTGCACCCGGGGGGAGTGCTGGATTTGAAGCTAGCACGTCCAGAGGTTTCTCCAAACAAACAAAAAGAAGCTCCTTTTGAGACCAAACCTCACCATGGAGGCTTTACTACTGACATGAATCAGGAAGCCAAGGATATGGTTTCAAAACCTGTAACACCCCAAGAGCAGACTGAATTGGCAGCAGTAGAGGCAGGTGTTTTGGCAAATAGTCTCAAGAACATTGCTGGTGAAAGCAAAATAGCTGACCAGTGTGCACTGAAATCAACAAGTCTTTTAAAGAATAAAGTGGAACTGAGTGTAAGCGAGAGACCTGAACACAAAGCTCTTCCTGAGCAAAGCCTGGAAGTGGGACACCTCGCTTCTGAACAGCCTGGTCCTGTCCCTCATAAAGGGCTGGAAGGATCTGAGAAAACTGATGATAGTAAAGGAAGGAAAATGAGAGAGAATAGAGAGCCTCCATTCATTTTGGAAGAGCAGAAGGATGCTGTAAATCTTGAGGCAAGTAGAAAAATAGCCCAAACGAAAGGGATGAGTGTCCACAGTGGGCATAAAGGTACAGAATCTGTGTCTTCCCATCAGGTTTTAGAGACCATGGCTAGTCTCATTAAGACTGTGACTGAGGAAACTAGAGAGAAAGTTGACTCAATTGTGGACATTGAAAGTACCTCAAAAGTAGTAAGTCCTTTGGATGATAAGATAGACACAGGTGAAATTCTTGCAGCTGTAGTAGAAAAACATAAGGCTAAAGGTCCAGAAAAGGGTATTGCTGAGCAGAGCAAGGAGGGAGTGTCTTCTCTTTCTGAATGTCTCTTGGCAAGTCCCCCTGAATCCGGTGCAGCTCTCCAAGTTACTGAGAAACCTAAAAAGAGAGGTAGTGATGGGAAAAACAAAAAGTTTAAAAAAAGTTATTCTGGACAGTCTACTTTGTTGGAGAGCAAGATAGATGCACATGTCCTGCCCATTGCAGACAAGAATGGAAATCAGGACAAACAGGTTGATTTCTCTGATAAAAACAAGGAGTTTGTACTCCTTCCCTCCAAAATTTCTGATCCTTTGCTTTTAGTAGTTTCTGATAAATCTGGAAAGCAGTCAGTTGGTGAAAAAGATAGATTTGCTGAGGTTAGTTCTTCTGAGCCCCAGACATCTGTTGAGAACGCAAAGCACACAGCCAAGGACTCTACTTCCACTGTCTTGGATGCTAATAGAACAAGTGTTAGTTTCAATGAACAGACCCTTCCCTTGGGATCTCCCTCTTCAGGACAGCGTATGGAGGGTAAGGTAGAAATGACTATGGTTCAAGCTGTAGTGCCTGACAAACCAAAGAAAAGGGGTATTGATGGGAAAAGTAAAAAGGATAAAAATACCCAGCCTCTCCTAGAGAGTGAACCAGGTACAACTGGAGTACAGGTTCCTGTGGAAACCAAAGCAGAATTTAAAGTTGAGGGAATGAGCTGTATGGATGAAAATAGAAATATTACGTATTGCTGTTCAGAACCACCAAATATTTGGGCCAGTGAGACAGACACACTCAAGACTTCCCTTTTGTCTGAATCAGAGGTTTGTGGTCAACCACATTCCCCGTTTTTCTCAGATGCAGAGATGAGTGTCTCTCTTCCAGATGCCGTAGCAGAAAGTGGGAAAGAGACCTCCAAGGCACAGGTTTCTAAATTACTATCCTTAAATGACCCCAGAAAAGATAAAGTTATGGGTGAGGAAAGAGCAGGTAGCCTAGGAAAGGGTCCCCCCATTGATTCCTTTCCCAGTGTAGCAGTTGTTCCAGATGTTAGAGTAGCCACAGAAACAGAGGAACACCAAAAGAATCACAGTGTTGAGAGAAAAGGTAAATTCAGCTTACCTGGGCATAATGACCCTCTACAAAATCAAGCATGGATGGATGGAAGACAGGTAACGGTAGAAGGTGATGAGAAAGTCAAAGAAAACAATTTCCAGGGATTAGTGGACGATAATACTGCCAAGCAGCCCCAGGAGAAGAAGGGAGAGCCAGTAAAGGAACAGGTTCATCTTCACATGCCAGTTGAAGATGCAAGTCTAGGATTGGAGGACAAAAGCATGGACAAAAAGAATGCAGATAGAAGCATTTTCCCAGTGCCCATAGATAAAGAGATGGAGAAAGGGAAAGCCCTAGTTACAGATGCAGTTTTGCCAGGCAATATAAGTGAAAAACGGGATTTTCTTGAGGACAAGCCTAGTCAAGGATTAGATTCCAAGGATGTAGGAAGTTCATCTGGCAAGGTAGATATAACTATTGTGCCTGGTGAATGGGAAAAAACCCAAATGGAAAAACTCAGTTCTGGTTGTAAAAATATAGACCAAGAAGGTAGCCTCTTGGAGCCCTCAGATCTCACAGCAGATATATCAGATACTAAGGAAGAAACTATTCCATTGGAAGTTGTTGTAGATAGTTTGTCACCTATTCAGTCCCCAAAGTCTAAAGATACAATCTTAGAGGCACCTCAGAAGTTGACAGAAAAATCTGGACAGAGAGCACTGGGTGATGGAAAGACAGAAGTGAGAAGCAAAGTGGCAGAACCCTTGAAAGGATACATGAGACCTACCAAATCAAGGGGACTTACTCCGCCATTGCTGAGACCTGCTGTTCTGGATCGAGAGAAACCTAAGCATCTGAAGGCTTATGGTATGAACCAGCCAAAGCTGGGGAATGGTGTGTGCTTGTGGTTTGAAGCATCATCAGCACTAGCTTGTGTGTTAATTCTGTACTGATTCCAGCTGACCTTATGTATTGTTGGTGTGTTGGCATGAAAGTATATAACCATTTAATGCTTTACGCCCTGTCAAACATGGCATGACTTGTAGATGTGAAGAGGTGGATGTTTGATTGGTTTGCCTTTTGACATGATTCTGAATGTCAAATTTTTGGATAGATGGCTTTAAAACCCTACCACTCTTTGGGTAACAGTCTGTCACCAATCAATTCTCTCAGGGTTTTAAAAAATCATATTGTATCTTTATATTTTATCGTACTTTACCTTAATTATACCTGATAATTAATAATTAAAATCATTACTAGATTTGTGGATTTACAGGGAGTTAAGACCATTCCTTTCCAGCAATGTATATGAGAATTTCTATCAGTACATGTACATTACCTATTCAAATTGAGGCCCAAATTAATTTTGGATTAGAATGAAAATGTTCTTTTTCCCCCTCCATTGTTAAGAAAATAAACTGGATCCTTTGTCAGTAGGGTATGTATTTAGATTTTTTTCCAGTAGAGAGAAAGAGTTCACAAACACTTGGCTATAGGCTCTTTCCAGGTCCCTATTTTTCACCCTAGTCAGGCATAATCAACAGTCATTTAATATGTGCCAGGCACTGTGTTAAGTTCTGGGAATACAAAGAAAAGCAAAAGACAATCCCTGCCCTTGAGAAGCTAATTTACGGAGTTCATTTATAGATTGTGTAGTCAGGGATTGTAATATGTTCAGTAGCTATGGAGGGGTGTTGGGTAGAACAAGAGCAAGAGAGCCCTTTTAGCATTTGAACTTGTGATCACTGACTCTGTGCTCTAACCGATTGAGTTGTTGATTTTGTTATTTCGAATCAAGAGTGTTGTCTAGCCCCTCAAGAATAATGCCGCTAATCAGGTTCTTCTCCTGAGCCTAGCTTTCCAGAGTGCCACGTTGGTTGATGGTTTTCCCCCTTGCTGTGAACAAGGCTCCTTTTAAGTGTTGTGAAGCGGCAGTCTTCATTAGCAGTAAACTTTAGAGGTTTTTAACATTCTGATCAGGTTTTTGGAAAGGCTTTGTTGTTTGACTGAATATTGTGGCACAAATCTGTTCTGTTTTGGTGGAAGGCTTGTATTGTGAATGAGATTAAGCCCAAGAAAGGAATATTCCATTATTGCAAAGAGAGCATAGAAGGCAAGAGGATGCTGAAGGCAGGTGTTTGTTGAAGAGTGTGGCCATCAGCTGGCAGCGCTTTTTTATCTTTCATGCATAAACTTCCACAGCATTGGAACACTCTGAGAACTTGAACAGAGTTCAAAATGGCACTGAGCCATTTTGTGATTATTACATTAGATACGTTTAATTCGTAGGTACCAAGATTTCCATAGTTGAGTTCTCCCAAATGATCATCTAGCAAGGCCAAGTTCTTTAGTTCAGAAGTAGTTGAGGCAGACATACAAAGTGCCATATGTAACTTTTATGAAAGCATTGCTCTCTATCCCTCCTTATTCCCTTCCATTAAGCTCAGCAAAGAGTCCAGGCCCTTCAGTGTTCTTGACTGTCAGGAGCTGGATGAACAGATAATCCTTTCTATTTCAACCAGTTTTTCAGCAGATAGGTGTCTAGCTGCCAGTATTTGCAGTGTGAGTAAATCCAAGAGCTAGTGGGTCAGGAAGTATAGTAGAGATCATTTAGGGGAAGATCAGTGGAAGCAAAAACAGAAGCGGTATCCTTTTTTATTTGTTTTGTTTGAGACTTGGTCTCCTTCTCTTGCCAGTTCCTTCAGTGCAGTGGCCACTCATGGGTCTGATTCCTGTCCTGATGGGCACAGAAGCTTTTATCTTGTGTTTTTCCAACCTAGTCCACTTCACCCCTTCTCAGGTGGTTGGTGGCTGTCCATTCCCACAGGTTCATTCCTTATGTTGGTGGTGGTCTTTGTGTGGACTGCTTTTGCTGTCCCGCTCTCAGAACTCTTGAACTGAAGTGATTACCATCCACAGCCCCATAAGCAGCAGGGCCAACAGGCATGACCCACCATTCCTGAAGTGATAATCTATAGACTCTTACAGTACAGATCTCCTGGACAAAAGGAAGAAATAGATAAGGAATTTGAGAAACAGATCAAGAACCTAAGTAGAGAAACAACATAAATTTGTAATGGGGAATTTCATTTACCAGACCTCTGCTTGAGGTTTTGTGTGCCCAAAGTAGAGCAGCTAAAATTTCTTCAGTTCGCTTTAATGATAATTTTCATGCTCTGAAAACTGGAGCCCAACAAGAGTAAATTTTATTTTGAATCTTCAAGAAGAATGAATTGCCTGCTGGGTTGGTAGTTATGGTGAATTTGTGGGTAGGCAGGAATGGCCCTTCCATTTTTGTAGTCTAGAATTCCAAAAGACAGATCTGACTAAATTACCTTCCTATTCAGAAATTGCCTGTGGGAGAAATACACAAACTTCTCAGCCTGGCATTTAAATTTTGCTTATTCTGGCCCCTACTTACCTTTTTAGTCTTTTTGCATTTGACTACCCTTCACACAGCCTGTCCTCATTAAACTGGCCTTACGGCTGATCCTTCCTACAACATTCTCTCTCTCTCTCTAACTTTCTTGCTTTTCATCTCTGCTTTGTTGAATATCTGGTTAAAGCACAATTCAGATGCCACTTTGTCTGTGAAGCTTTTCTTGATTTCCTCAGGATTATTAGCACTCTTTGCTCTTAAAATTTCTTTTTATATATTTTGTTTTTACTTGTGTGCTATACATATATCCCTGTAGAACATAAGTTCCATCAAATCAAAGACTTATTTTCTTTTGAGTGATGCAGAGAGTGCTTTGCAAATAGTCCTGTTCAACAGGTCTTTGTTTTGAATTGAAAGCTGAGAACGGTCTCACTTACATGCTAGATCAGTTATTTCCAAACTGTTTTGATTCTGCCACTATCATTGAAAGTTTTTTTGTGCTTTCTCAGTTTGTTTATTTACAAATGACCTACATGTATAGTTGTAATTATAATCATGTACATTCGAATACTTCTACAAAATCAAAATTTAAAAAGGGAAAGATATAGGTGAAATAATATTGGATCACAGATCTTTAGATAATTAAATTAAGCCTGGAATTGATGAAATCATCAATTGCATATACAGAGAGGAAAGGGCTCAGGACAGAATCTTGAGGGACAGCTGTAACTGGGGATGTGATGTCCAGCTATCCCGCTGGACATTTTGCTGTTTAGCAAAAGAAACTGAACAGTGGTTGGACAGATAGGAGGAGAACCAAGAGAGCAATTACCAAAACAACCTGGAGGGCATAGAGTAAGTATCTAGGAGAAGGTCTAGGTCAAAAGTATCAAATGATACAGAAAGGCCAAAAAAGAGAAAGATTAAAAAAAGGTCATCAGATCTGGTAACTTTGATAAGAGCAGTTCCAATTGAATGAAGAGTCAGGTACAAGGATATGCCTGTAAACCTTACAGACTTGTGGCACCCTCCATGGAGATAGGGAGGTTCACAAGAGGGGTAGGTTTTGAGTAGTAGAAGGAGGGTCGAGATGCTTGCTCAGCTATCATTGCCCTGGAGCATAGAGGTTGCTTCTGTCAAGTAGGGGAAAGGGGAAAGGGTAGGGTTTAAAATTTAACTATAAAGATATAGGCACTTTGGTCAAGTTAGGTTCTGTTTTTCCTGGCCCTCAGGTACCACACACATTGCAGCCCTTGAGTGACCACTTGAGAGCAGGCCAAATTAATGTGTGGTGGTGTGGTATTATGTAATTGTGTTGGAGACAAACCCATGTTTGATAGGGGTGGAGAGAGGTTGATCTACAGCCCAACTTCCCTCCTTCTGATTGGCTGGTCGTCAGTACCTTGAGATTTAGCTATGTCCCTCTTGGCATTGGCAGTAGCCTACCTAGATTATTAGAGAAGATACTTCAAATAATACAGATTTCAAAAAATACAAATTCAAATAAAAGTGATAGGTATGGTGCCATGAATTAATATTCTACAGGCAAAATCAGTCCAGAAGGAATGGGAATTTTCAGATGCCACAAAGAAAAAAAACCTGATGAAATAAAAAGATAAGCTATCTAAAGATGTCAGTGCATATGCATAGATAATTCACAAATCACTTTAGACTTTTTAAACAATAACATACCTATAGGACAGGACTACTGCTTACTTAGATAGGAGTGAACATATATTAAATCCCTACTATGTGAATTCAATTCAGTGAACATATATTAAATCCCTACTACGTGCCAAGCACTGTGCTAAATGCTGGGGATAAATTTAATAAAAGAAAGATAGTCCCTGCCCTCAAGCAGCTTACAATCTCTTAGAAGGAGATACACAAAAACGGGGGGAAGGGGGGGTACGCGGGGCTGGGGAGCGGTGACTGGGGTGTACGCAATGCAGGGACATGTTGTTCTGTGGAGTTGAAGAGCCAGGCAGAACGGATGCACAGTGAGGTGAGAGTGAAGAGAGAACTGAGGATGAAGAGGACGCAGAGCTTCTCACCTCTTTTTTGTTTTCTCTGACAGAAAGAATGATTTTGAACTCGAAAGGGTAGCACACATATGATTAATTAGCATATTGATACCGAAGATGAGTGAGCTCGTATTAAGAAAACTCCTAGTTCTCTTTGAATTTAAGTCACTTGACATATGAGGTTATTGGAAAAACCCTCAGCTATGATTGCAGAATTACAGCCTCTGTTCTTAGAAAGATTGTGAGGAGCAGGAGAGATATTGTAGCATTGATTGTCCAAAGTTTCAAAATGAAAACTAAAAACACAGAAAAAATTCTAATTGATCCTAACATTATCTTTGGAAAAATTCTAGAGTTTATCATTAAAGGGATGGTTTGTGAATGTGTACAAAAGGAAGCAGTAATCACTAAGAGCCAGTGAGGATTCATCAAGAAAAGCTTAAATTTTTGATAGGCTTATTATACCCAGTATTGGTATTATATTATAGATGTATTTATATAGATTAAAAAAAAAAACACTTGAAATTACTCTCAAAAAAGCGATTTTCCCAAGGCATTGGTCTTATTATGTCTATCTCCATCTCCGTCAGTCTGTCCGTGTCACACACACACCTGCCACCGCCACTCCTTGTTTGCTCCAAGATCAAATATAAATTCCTGTCCTGGCCCCTTTCTTACCTTTTCAGTTTTCTTATATATTACATCCATCCACACACTCTCTAGTCCAGTGATACTGTCTGCCTGCTATCCCTTCAGTGAGTCCTGTCTTCCTCATTATGGGGCCAAAGTATTTAGGCTTCAGCTTCAGTGTTTGTCCTTCCAATGAGTAGCCCAAATTGATTTTTTTAAGTGTTGACTGATTTGATATTCTTGCTGTCCTTTGGACAGCAAAAGTCTTCTCTAGCTCCATAATTCAGAAATGTCGATTCTACAGTGCTCTGCTTTCCTTATAGTCCAACTCTCACAACCAGGCATTGCTACTGGAAAAACCATAGCTTTGACAATATGGACCTTTGTTGGCAAGGTGATGTCTTTGCTTTTTAGTATGCTGTCCAGATTTGTTTTCCTTCCAAGGAGAAAGTGTCTGTTAATTTCATGCCTGCAGTTATCATCTGCAATGATTTTTGAGCCCAAGATTATATAATCTGACACTGCTTCCATTTCTTCCTGGTTGTAGGATCTTTAAAAATTTTATTTTCCTTAATAGTCTTCTCTTTATCCTCACCATTACCACCCAACACAGGCACACCTGTTTCTGACTTCTATCCTTGAATTTTCTTTGATCTGATTAGGCAGTACTGAAACTTAAAGGAACTTTGATGTGACTCCAGGAGACTCCAACTTTGGCCTTCCAATTAAGAATTTCAACTCTAGTAATTGAACTAGTCTGATACGTGAGATCTAAGAGGAAAAGTTTTGTTGTCAACCTAATGAGCCAGTTTAAACCAAAGACATTATGACCCTATAAATTTGCCACAGGAGTTTATCTGTCTTACTGAAGTCCTTACTTAGTTTCTTTGCTCTTTCATTTTGAGTTTATCCCTGGAACACTATTCATTTCACATCCTTACCCATACGATTAGCTCATCTTCTCTTCTAGTTTTCTTAATAGCAAGAAAAACAAGATTGGTATGATTCAGCTGTGCTAGCAATGTGTTCATTCCTTTGTCACCAGACATGGATCTTAAATGTAGGGTACCAATAATTAAGGTTTTTTGATGATAACCTAAAAATCATCCTGTCATTCTGTTCTCCCTTTCCTAGCACTTTGCTATTGCCCATTGCAGAGTTGAACAGAGGCCCCACAAAATTGAGGGCTTTCTTTTACTTCATTTTGTGTTTTTCTGTTCCGTGCCTCCCACACCCTCCTTAAACCCCCCTCCCCCCCAAAAAAAATCATTCACAGGTGGCTAACCTACTGGTGATATGCACATTTAGCTTGGTTGGTCCTTAGGAAACAGACTTGGTTTGTTGCTAAGATCATACAAATCGTTGCAGTGTGGTAGCACTTTCAGAAATGGTGCACCAATGGAATACCTTTCAAGAATCCAGACATCTTTAAGCATCCTATTTATTTTATTCCTTTTGAGGGTAGAACTAGGAAGGAAGGGTTGAAGTTGTAGACTACCAGAGTTAGGCTTTTTAGGGGGAAAAAAAACTTTCTAATAAGTCAAACATTTTTTAAACCCTTACTATGTGCTAAGCACCGAAGAAATAAAGAAAAGCAGAGATACGATCCCTCTCTTCAAAAGCTTGTGTTTTAAATAACAGAATTATCCCTAAGTTGGATGAACTGCTTTGGGCGATAATGAGGTTTACTTTGACTAAAGGGAGAGTATACAAAGTTAAGTTCTTGTGCCACTATGGGTTGAACCAGGTGACCTTGGAAGCCCCTTCCTACCCGGCCAAATTGTGACCCAACTGATGTGCTCAGTCTAACCTTGAGCTCTGCATTTTGCAGCAGCCATGGTGAAAATCTTTGTAGTTTAGATAACAGTCTGACTATAATAGGCAGTGGAAATTTGATAACACGTGAAATTGAGGTTCTCAGATCTTGATACTTGAAATAATTATGTATGTTTTGAGGAATGCCTTACTAATGCCTAACTCTGGGTAACCTTGTCTGATCATTTACCTTCTTTTCTCCTGCTCCTACTTAATAAGTCCTCTTGATGAATGTCACAAAACCTTGATGCATGAATTCACGATAAATCAGACTAACATTTTTCTTCTGGGCCCTTGGTACTACGAAGAGATAATAATTTAATTTTTATATTAGTCAACAAGCATTTATTAAGTACCTACTATGTGGCAAGTACTGGGCTATGCAGTAGCCATATATAAAGAAAGACAAACAATAATATGAACTCAATATCAGATTACTACATAGAAACTTCTGTTCTCCTCAAATAGCTAATCATACTTACTGTCTCCTCTCTCATCTGAAGGTTACTGCCCCCCTTGTATTTAATAAATGCTTGTCAAGTTGACTGCATTTGAGTTGAGTTCTCTCAGTGATATTCCTTTATACCTTGAAACCTTCTGTCTGTTGGGGGATGATATTATTCTCATTCTACAGAGGAAGTAACTGAGTCCAAGAGAGGGTAAGTGACTGGCTCCTAGTCACATAGATCACAAAAGCATGTTGTCTAAGCCAGAATTGAAGCTCAGCCTCTTTGAATCTAGGTACTGCATTCTTTCCACTGCAGGACTGTGCCTCAGATCTTTCCTGACCTTAGATTTCCCTCAGATTTTGTTTTTATTTTCCTGTTTATTCAGTAATCATTTATTAAGTGCCCCATGTATGCTAAGTAAGCATTTATTTTAGTTTATATTATAGTTACTTCCCAATGTAGATTATGTATTTCTCTGAGGACAGGCATATTGTTATATTCTTCTTTAAAACTCCCACAGTGAAAGCAGTAACAGCTTAGCTGTAACAACAGGGAATTTTGTACACACTAGGCATTTAATAGTATTTTTTAAATTGATTTTGGTTTTAACTGATGAAAAGAACATATTTTAAGCAAACTATAGACTGGGATTTTCAGGTTCATTGGGTGGTTTTTGTTTGTTTTTTCTCTGAATATTTTTATACTTTTTTTGTCATGTACATACAACAAAGTTTAAAGCCACCCATTATAATCCATTTAAAAAATTAATATCTGTCAGCCTTTCAACATTTCTATGGGAGTTAAATGGTTTTGTGAGCCTTTTTTCTTTTTTTCAGGTATGAAAAATTTATTGTATAAGGTATTATTGTTTTTTACTGTGCATATATAAGTTCATACCATACATACATACTCATCATTCTACTCCCAAATTAGAAGCAAGATTGCAATTTTATGGTCCTTGGCTTTTATTGCTAAAGAAATACCCTCAATGGTTCTTATCGGTAGGATCACTGGATGTTATCAGGAGCAGCACTTAATTGGACTTTGTTTCTAGAAACCATGACAAGTAGCAGTTTATCATATTGGAGCGCAGCGTTGCCTTGGAAACTGGTGCAAAAAAGACCTTAGGAACCAATAGAAACCAAAAAAGAGGTATTGAACAGGATAAGCGGTAGCTTTAGGAGGAAGACAAAATTAGAAGCACTTGGCAGTTGTATCCACTGAGCCTAGAGGCTCGCAGATTCGGCTGGTGAAAGTGTAATGATTTGGTTAATGAATTAGAATGAACATATGTCTTGGAAACTCTCTTATTCCCAGTTACACAGAAATTCATGTGGTTTTTTCTCACATTCAGAGCATACATGTATTTCTCCCTCATGTTGACACAGTGAAAATGGAAAGTCTTTAGGAACCTTCAGAGAAAAGAAAAAATGATGTCCATTTCTTTGGCTGTATTAGAGTCACTGGTCAGAACTTAGTCTGTAGCTGCATATGGGTAGATTTTTTTTCCATGTAGAAGTTTTTTACTCTTATATATACATATATATATATATATATTTTACAAAATTTATTGCACAAGTTCACAGATGTGGAACAGTTGTTTTTAATATATCAAATTGCCATTTCAGAATAACTGATTAATCATATTACTCTTTTCCTCTGCCAGTCTTTTTTGGTAAATGACCTTATAACTGAAGTAGATCATGTTTTATTAACTCCTCTTCCCTTTTCCTTTTCAAAAACTTCAAATTCAGTTCCAAACAGAACCCCTTTTTTCTGTTAAGTTGCTAAATTTATCAATGGACTTATTTGATTAATATACTTAATATAATGTAAAACATTAGCTTTCCCATATATTATCTTTTCTTTTTGGTGAGGTTGTCGGGGTTAAGTGACTTGCCCAGGGTCACACAGCTAGTAAGTGTCAAGTATCTGAGGTCAGATTTGAACTCAGATCCTCCTGACTCCAAGGCCAGAGCTCTATCCACTCCCCCACCTAGCTGCCCGTCCCATACATTATCTTAATTGTTGATCATAGCAACTGAGAAACTGCATAGAGAGGAGAATATTATTATTCCCATTTTATAGATGTTTACTAGAATTCTCCCAGGCCACACAGCTTGTAAGTAAAACAGTCAGAAGGATAACTGAGGTCTTTGGACTGCCAGTCTGCTGATTTTTTTCACTACACTCTGCTGTCTGTTTAACTTAATTGAAAAATCATTTATAAATCATGTATTTGGATTTCAAAATGCATTATCATGTCATTGTTTCTTCCCTGGATCTTTGCAGCTTGCTTTTTCTTTCCAGCCTCCAAGACAGTGCTGAGTGCTGCTGAAGCTCAATGATAATACTGTATGTAGAGCCTGTGTGCTTCTTATTCCAGATAATCAGAAAAGAAAACACCAGGCTGTCAGATTTAGAAGGATTTACTTGATTATATTTCTCTTTGGAATTCTGGGACTTCATTTGTAATTCTTGACTTATTTCATCCAATGGTATGTTGATGGTGGCTCAAATTTTTCCACACATGTTCCGGAATTTCTTGTGTCTCTCTAATATTAGTTAATAAACTGGCTTTGGAATGGAAAAAATTTTAAAGTTTTTTATAGGTCACATTCTGAGAAGTTACAGTACAGAAATGTTGACAGCTTCCCTCTGATGTTTGCAAATTCCACACTATTGCCCCAGCCCGAGACTCTGAGATCAGTTTCTTCCCTATTGCCAGGGGTGCTCTGCAACAGCAGCAGTCCTATTGGGACCATGGCCCCAGCTCCTGGGCCCCACCTCCCTAATATGAGTGGGTAGTTACGGGTATTTGGGACTAGTTGATGATTAGATAGATAGATCCTTTATTGAATGGTTATTATGTGCCAGGCATTGTACCAAGTACTTGTAATAAAATTACAAAAAAAGCCTTTACTTTCTAATGGAGGAAAGCAGCTTGTAAAAGAGATTTGGATTGCAGGAATAATGGGAGCAAGGAACCATCCACGATCAGGTGGAAAAGTGGAGAGTTGTTTATGGAGCCTGGACAGAAGTGAGCATGCTGGGCCTGAGCCCTTACTGAAGTGGAGGCTCGTAGGAGAGGGAGCAGATTAAATACTGTAGAGGTTGTGTGGAAGGAGTTTGAGGTGGGGATTAGTCCCATTAATCACTTCAGAGGAAAGATTGAGAAAGAGGGTTTTAGACACTTAGAGCATTATATATTGAAACAGACATAAGTTCTAATTTTAGTTAATTTTTTTATTGCCTTTTCTTGTAGGGGAATGCATTTCCTCAAAGGAAAAAAAAATTATTTGGGGAGCCATGAGAGGCAGTACCTTTTGTTACATTAGCAATTTTGACAGAAAATAAATCGTAGCCTATTTTTACATCTCTACAGAGGCAGGAAGGCAAGGGATGAGATTCTTGGCCTTGATTATTCTTCTGTGTTGTTTTTTTTTTTTTTTCCTTTCTCAGTGTTCTTTCCTTAGGATAGTATGCATTTAGAATGTGTTCTCTGTCATCAGAATTTTCTCTAATTCTTTCTATCTAGATCTATCTGTGCTTTGTATGTTTTCCCTATATGACCTGTTTCTTAGTTTCCAAGTTTGGAGATTTTTATCAGTTATAGCTGATTTAAAAAAACAAACAAACAAACATGTAAGAGGATAGCCATAGGTAAAAATACAACAGAAACTACTAGACCATTTATTCGGTTTTGCCATTCTGGGATAGAGAAATTCCAAAGAAGTGTCAGTTTCCTCATCTGGTAAGTGAGGGAATTGGTGTAACTTCAGAAGCCTGTTCCACTTCCAAGCCTATGGTCCTTTGAAATGCCAGTAGGCACAGACTCAGCTGTTGTATGTTCGTCCATATCGGTGACCCAGTTTCTCCAAAGTCAGAGTCCAAGCTCTGGCACATCATACCAATTGGAAAGGCTTTTCTTCTAGACCCACGACAGACGTTTGTGTCTCTCAGCTGAAGAAAGCACAGTTAAATGGAGGTGGGCTCATCACGAGCTTGGCTGTAGGTGGATGAACTCTGTGGTGCCATCAGTTCTTATGAGTGGGTATAGTAAACCATGGAAAAGTGGAGGAGTTCTCATCACGATGAAATCACAGACCTTGAAATGAGAAGTGTGCTTCTGATCTGCCAACTTAGGATATTGGTCTAATATTGTGGGGAAATAGTACTGGCTGCTTTGGGCATCTGTGATCACAAGTGAGTTTCCTTGGTGTAGATAACAGGTGGTCCTGACCAAGACTGAACTGAGAACTTTGAGGTGGCCTGGAATATAAACAGACTAGCATGCCTTTGGGGTAATCTCACTCAACTGCCTCCCAGGTAGGATTCACTTTATGTTGGAAAGAACAAACCGTGAATTTAAAGTAAGAAAACTTGGGTACAGCTTCTAGCTTGGCTACTTGGTGTCTCTAGCCATAGTCAAATCATTGAACCCCATTGAGCCTCAGTTTCCTTATCTATATACAAGGCAGTTAGATTAGATCAAGGGTTGTCCTGATTCTTGGTATTGCATAAACATAGGCTTTCTGACCGTATGAGCTGACCTTACCTCTGTAATCTCTAGCCTTTCTTTTTTCCTTAGCTAGTTTTCTCAGTTTGTACTTGCTTCCAGTCTTGACTCTTTCTGGCCTCCACTGGCTTTCTGTGACCTACGATCATACCAACAGTATCTGGACACTGACACAGGGATGGTCAGGATAGGTGAGTTTTGAAATGAAACTTGAAAAATAGGTTCGAAAGAGGTGATCTGGCCTTATGATCATTGCCTGGACTTTTGGCAGGTAGGGTGAGGAGAGAGGCAAAGAGAAGAAAACCTTGTCTAGGATTAAAATATATTTGGCAGATTTTAAAAACACAAGGAGCAAGTTTTTTTTGTTTTTGTTTTTGTTTTTTTGTCTTGGCTGTCAGGCTTTCCTGCCCCCACAGCATCTGGTTGTCAGACCTGGCTCTCACTTCATTTAAAACAAATCTTATATACTTCAGTCATCTTTCTGCCAGCGGGCTCAGACCCATCATTCTCTTGGCCGAGAAGGGTTGAGAGTAGTAGTATTGCATTTCCAGGCCACTCCAAGTCAATGCCATTTAGTGAATCAGTTATCACACGTTTGGACCTTGTCGTAAGTATTGTCTGCATCAGAGACAGCTGCACCCTGCAAGTCAGATGCTGCCTGCAAACTTGTAAGTGGGCTAGAACCAGTTTAAAATGGTATTGGCAACTGTTTAACGAAACAAACAAAAATACAACATAGATAATGTTAATTTATGCTTTTCTAAGTCAATTTGCTGCTAGCAGGTCTTTTTATTTGAGTTGGACACCACTCATCTTGATTATTTAGGTACAGATTTTGAACTTTCTAACTAAAGTATTAACATGATCTTCATGAATTAGTTCTGATCAAGATGGCTAACTGAACAGAGATAGACTGCCCAGTTCACATGGGAAAAAACCAGAATGAATAATGATCAAGATATACAAAAGACACCATAGTCATGGGCTCTTCCAAGTCAGCAGCACAAAAAGATTCGTGGACAATAGGAAAGGAGATGCCAGAGAAGCTAATGTCATGCCAACAAACTAGCTTGTTGGACAACCAGAGTTGAGGCAGAAATATGCAGCTGGTGATGCATTAGTTAGAGTGCTGGACTTGGAGTCAGAATGATCTGAATTCAAATCTGGTCTCAGACACTTAATAGCATTGTGATCAGGAGCAAGTACCTTAACCTCTGTTTGCTTCAGTTTCCTCAACGGTAAATAGGGATAATAGCACCTACATCACAGGGTTTATGTGAAGATCTTCTTGACTCCATTTGGAGTTTTCTTGGCAAAGATAGTAGAGTGGTTTGCTGTTTCCTTCTCTCACTCATTTTACAGATGAGGAACTGAGGGAGACAGGGTTAAGTGACTTACTCAGAGACACACAGTAAATGTCTGAGGCTGGATTTGAATTTAGGAAGATGAATCTTCCTTACTCCAGGCCCAGGGCTCTACCCACTGCCCCACCAAGATGCCCTTTCATGTAATAAGCACTATATATAATTGCTTATTCTCTTCTCTTTCCTCTTACCCTTTGTGTTGTGAGACAACAAGAGCAGAGGACCTGCTGAGAAAGCTTCAAGGTTGTCAAAAACCCCTAGGGTGAGAACATTGGAAGCTCTAGGGATTAGGAGTGGCCACTGCCATTTGACAAGCGTGGCCTGGGGTCTTAGAGGTTCCCACCACTGTTCTGAGATGCCTCAGAGAGGGCCTTGAGCATCTGGAGCGCTGAACCTCAAAGATATATGAGGCGGTCTAACTACAGGAGGTGGAGATCTTTGCATCAACCCAGGTGAACCTGGCTGATATGAAACAAGACTGACCATCCCACCCAAAATGGCAGCACAAAGTGGAGCTTGGCTTGACCTGAAGCCCCAAGTCAGTGACTAAAACTGGAGAGTTGATTAAACCAAAGAAGACACTGACCAGTGTTAAAAAAAAATCATTGACAATCCCAAGATCCCCAAAGAGGAGAGAGTGACTTAATAACCGCAAGCAGAGGCTCAGAGGACAGAAATGGATTTTCTGTGAGTACAACCTGAATCCATAGAAGAAATGAAGCAAGAGATCTTCTTTCACTGAGGAGCTGCCTCAGCTTTCTTCTCAACGAAATTTTGATGTAAGGCTAGATGCTGTGACCTTCTCTAGGTCCAGGCAGCTGGGAAGGAGTAGAGTCAGCATTTGAACGTTGGTTTTCTGACTAAATTTTGTGTGCTTTCCTTAGTACTACAATGCTTAGGTACTTAGTAACAAGTTTCTCAGTGTAGAAAATAGAAGTGACATGTTACAGGTATGAAAAAAGGATTTTTCTTTTAAATGAGTTCCTTTGATATACTCCTTCCATGTACAGCTCATTTCAAGGTTGGCACAACTCATAAGGCTTTGTGATCTTAAGTAATTTTAAAAGTAATTTCACTAAATTGCCGTATCAAGAAATCTTTTCTTCCCCTAGGAGACTGATACATCCTATTTTGACATTATCTGTATTTTGGAGGGAAAGTACACATCCTAAAACCAATTGTTCTTCATAGTTATGGATAAGGTTAGAAAAAATGAGTTGTGTTTATTTTTAATTTAAGTAGATGAGTGAGGAAGAAAGTTACCAGAAGTGGATGTGTCAGTAAATATGTTTGTAAACATCATTGAAAGCCAGTATAATTACTGTCTATAACATTTTGTATGGCTTAGTTTCTGTATGGTCTTTTTAGATGCAACTTTAAATACCTTTAAAAACAGTGGTTTGGTTTTTTTTTTGGTAAGAATGGAAGCTGTTAATTTTTAAAATTGAATTGCTAAAAAGCTCTTTTCAAATTATTGGATGAATTTAGCAGCAGAGGGCTTTGGGGAAAGAGGTATGGGGGGTTGGGAGAAAGGATTTTGTCATGAATCCTGGGGACTTGGTATGATGTCATTGGATCAGCCAGCCCACAAGCTCCGTGTGCTTGTAGGTGGTGTTAGAGCTCCAGGATTGTTGAGAGGGGAGAGGCAGCAGTGGAGATGTCACTCACAAACGAGCAGCCAGCTCCTCTCACGGCTTACAGCCAGCTGTGCAAAGGCAAGACCCCAGAGCGCTGTTCAGAATCTTCCCACTGCATGGAATCCCCAAATGATTTCAGCAAAGCTGGATATGAATGGCAGAGGACGGAGGGCAAATTACAGGAGATCGGGCTGAATGTGAATTCTGGCGGGCAGCTGCAAGAAGGGCTTGGGAAGAATGCCGGCTTCCCGGACCAAGGCAGGCTATGTTTCTTTGAAGGGAAGCTAGACAAAGAGCTGAACAGGGAGACTGAAGTGCAGAGTGAGAAATGCTCAGCAGCCCCTGGACACCTGGAGAGCTGGTCTTTGATCTCAGAAAACTTCCCTCCCTCTAAGGGGAACCTGACCAACCAGAAAACCTCCAGGTTCACCGTGGGGGAAGCAGAGGGGTCAGAGGCAGAAAATGGATCTGGGACCAAGAATCAGCCAGGTGGCAAACCTCCGGAGACTAGTGGCCTGGACCAGTACATTAAAGAAGAGGAGACTAGTGTTTGGAACCCCAACTTCAACCCAGTACAACAGGATACTTTGGGGTCAGGAGAGATGACTCCAGGTAGGAAAGAGGCTAATGCCACCTCCCAGGACTGCTTTGTGATTGGGGTAGTGAATGACAGTTATGGGCTCAGTGGTTATTCATCCTTGACTGCAGCCTCGGCCCTAGCAAGTTCACAGACTGCCATTCCATACCCACCAACTACCATGGTAGAGCTAGCGCAGGATGAGTTGAAAGTGAGTTCTTCTAGCAGTGGCTATGATGAAAAGGTCTCTTCAGTGGACCTGGAGAAACCGAGTTATGCTGAAGGAACTGTCCTTAACCGGGCCTCCCAACAGAGAAAGGCAGTCCGTCGGGCCATGTCTGAATGTTCCCACCTTTCTGTACCCCCTGCCCTCAACCTAGCTGACAAGTACCCCGAGCTTCCTGGTCAGGAGGACCGTTCTCCGACCCTTCTATCTCCCAACATCAACCCTGTACTGAGCCCCACACCAAGGACACTTGGAACCTCCTCCATGAAGCGCTCCATGACTGTGGCTGAGGAGCAGACAACTATGCACAGGTCGAGCCTTGGGGAACCACCCAACCAGATCAGTAAGGAGTTATTTCCATTAATCCAAGAGGAAGTACCAGCTAAGAAAGAAGAGCTGATCCAGCCCATTAACAAAAGCTCTGTCAAGAAAGAACTGGTCAGCAAACTGGAGCAGATCCCTGAGGTGAGCATCAGGGAAAAGGGACAAGAAGGAGCTGAGGAGAGGAGTGCTACAGGGTCCCCAGACTGCCATGGAGGAGAGAAAGAGCCCAGGCAGATCACCCCGCAGGGGAAGAAAGAAATCGAGGTCATCTCCACACAGCACGCTCCATCTTTTCAGTGCAGAGAGGAACCACGTGATGGTATGTTGCTAAATTTTACCTCCATGGGGAACCAGCAGATAGCCGTGAGGACTGAGCTGACAGATTGCAGGGGGAGAGGAGGGGCTGGTGGCTGAGCCAGCCTCTGAAAACTGTGGTAGTTTTCGTTTGAATATTCCAAACAAAGGGCAGGAGGATTGAATTCATTTCTTTTGGAAGATCTTGAGGAATTAAGGGGGAAAGGACTAGGAAATCATTTTGGCTGTTTAGCCTAAATACTTTGCAGATGGTATTAAGGACAAATGCCTGAAGGTTTTAGAGAGCTGAATAATTAGGTTCAGGGATTGTGTGAGAGTATAGTCTAACCCTCTCCTTGACCTCCACATCCTTTACTTTTCTCTATCTCCTCCCTTCCCCTCTGCCTTTTTGGCCAGAATCAAAATATTCCTGCCTACTAAAAGATCGAATTCCACCTGATTGTCTTTCTTACTTGAGAATTTGTGTCTCTGTTGGAATACACAATGTGTTATCAGCTGCCCTCCTCCCATTTACTAGCCCAGCCTGGATGTAAACTGTTTTCAGCTGCACTTTGGAGAACATTTTACTTTTGTTCAGGGTGAAAAGGAGCTTTAAAAGCTGGGTTGCTTTGTATTCCTTTCCTGGTTCTCATTGCCAACTCAGTCTTGTCCCTTGTTTTCTCCTTTTATGTATGTTTGCAGGGTGAAAAGGAGGAAGGGGAGAAGGAGAGAGGCTTTGGAGATGATAAACAACTAACCATTGCAGGCTGTGTAGCCTGTCCCCTCTGTTTCCCTCCCTCTCTGATCACCCTACTGGTCCTATTGTTAGCTGTCCAAATAAGCCTGTTTTTCCTTGTATCCTGTTTGCGTACAAAGGGGCATGATTCATAAGCCTAGTTGACTGGGATTTAAAATGTGAGAAGACCTCTGTATATGTGTGTTTTCTTTGTTTAGAAATAATGGCCCCTTTCCTGGGGATCTGGTTTCTTTTCTCCGTTTTCTCCCCACCCCCACTTCATTTTTATGAAATTTCTCCATCTTCTGCTCCTAAAATACATATAGGTAAGGGAAGTTATGGAAAAGGAAAAATTGATTAAAAAGAGAATGTCAGATGTTTTGTGTAGCAGTGGTTTCCTAAGAGAGTGCTTAATTGCCGCTTTGTAATTTTTCCTCCTGCTTCTGGAGCCTAAGAGCCTTGATGTGTATTATTGACTTGTATTATTGCATGACTGAATTAAAAGCTTTTTGAGGACAGGAATTACTTGCTGTCTCTTCACCCTGAGATTCTTACTAGCGTGTCATCCAGCTAATAGATATTCAATATAAATTAGAAAGTTAGGATGAGTATTTTTTTCTTCCTAAATAAAGAATGTGGCAAATTATCTTTCTTCATTCTGGTGAATGGTCATCTTAAAGCTATCAGTAGTTTTTGGTTGTAAAAACTGGGTACCATAAGGCTCAGGCTATTCAAGCATCTTTAATGACTTTGTGAAGGTAGTTTGAATTTCAGACTTAAATACTTTTCTTAGAAAAGCATCAAATTTGTAGTCAGAGGAGCTACTGTAATACTGTCTCTGTTATTACTTACATGACCACGGGCAAGTCACAACCTCCCTGTGGACCTCATTATTGGTAAAATGAGGGGGGTTGGACTAGATGGCCTTTAAGGTCTGATTCAGTTCTAAATCTAGGATGTTGTAGAATATTAGTGACATCCAAGGGCCAACTGGAATTCTTAATCAAAGAATTCTTCTAGAATTTGGAAAGTATATTACGTGACTTTTAAGAATCTCAAAATTACAGGTATGTTCCACAGGGGAAGATTGCTGGATTTTAATCTCAGATTTGTCACTGTGTAACCTTGAGAAAGTTACTGGAAGGAAGCAAGGAAAGAAAGAAATAAATGAGGAAATAGTCTTTTATTAAGTGCTATCAGCCAGGCACTGTGCTAAGTGCTTTCAAAATATCACCTCACTTTATCCTTATAACAACCCTTCAGAAGTAGGGGCTATTATTATCCCCATTTTACAATTGAGGAAACTGAGGCAGAGGCAACTTGCCCAGGCTCACATAGCTATTAAGAATCTAGGCTAAATTTGAACTGAGGTCTTTATGACCAGGGACAAAGGTACCTAGTTGGAAGTTTCCTATATTAGGCCCCTAATGTGCAAAATAAGAGTGTTAGACACAATTATTGACAAGAGTTCTCTCCATCTACCTTTAACCTTCTCTAATTCTTTTCCTTCTCCCGATTACTCAAATTATTCAAAGTTGCTGTTACTCCTTTTAAATGATCTCTGATGCCTCAGAAAATAATTACTCAAATTATTGAAAGTTGCTGTTATTCCTTTTAAATGGTCTCTGATGCCTCAGAAAAGATTCTGAAATATTTCCTGGATTTTTCTTCTACCTTATCCCTCCTTCCCTTCATTTTTTCCCTTTTCACACAACTAAACTTTATGTGGAAAGTAAGAAACAGATACCAATTAGTTTTTTTTTTCCAATGCCAGATTTCTCTTTGGAAATTTCCATAAAGCATCAGTGTTGGGGGATGGGGGTAGGGGGGCAAGACAAACCTGAACATTTCCTGAACATTTTAGAAGATATGAACCAATATACCTGAGTCCTTGTCATAATGTGCTGTTTTACCAGTAGTTGATTAGTATACAGCCATATTGCCCTTTATTCAAGTATACCCTTAATGATGCGTTACAATTAGAAAGCTCTTAATAAATGTTTGAATACATTTACAACAGGTAAATTAGGGGCAGCTGTTGGGTTTACAAAGGATTCATCATTGGATTCTTTTATCTGATCCATTTAAAAGGGTATGGCTCCCTGGACTAATATTTACCTTTTATGACCTTTAAAAAGCACACTTGCTGTGTAAATTAAGCTAGTTAGTACTCTAGTAGCATTTCTGGTAGTATGTCAGGTTTATTAAAGGCTTTCCAGTTGTATTTTCTATTTAGTCTGCGCAACAAATTCATAAGTAGGTCAGTGCTCTTTCCATGGAAGAATAGGCACTAAAATTCCCTTCCAGCTTCAAATCTATCATCCTAAGTAGGTTGTGACTTCCCAGGGTATAACAGCAAATCAGTGTCAGGATTCAGTTTAGAATTCAGAACTTAGAAGTTAGTCTCTAGGAACCATCTATATTCCCTTTCATCTTCCTAAAGATTTTCAGCCAGGTCTGAGAAATTTGAGCTATAGAAATTGGGGTAGGAGTACATTTATTTATTTAAGCGTATTTTAGCTCATCCCTATCCTATTTAAATTAAAATAGAAAGAAAAGGTTTCCAAAATTTCTTCAGTCATGAGGAAGACATCATCTGCTTATTGCCTAAAAGAACAACTAGCTATTGTTGGGACTGGTGAGAGGGATTCAGGAACTGAAAAGTGCCTAGGCAACAGGGATTGTATTGAAAGCATTTCTGTTGAAGAATTGCACCTAAAAAACTGTCTAAAATGTTTACCAGAATTTCCTACAAGAAAATACTTGAAAAGAGGGTTTTGTTCTGTGTGAAATGTGTCTTGTAGCAGGTAAGTATCATAAATTTCAATGTTGGCCATATGTGATATGCAGGGAAATAAAAGATAACAAAATCAGAACCTTTTCTGAATATTCAACTTAATATTTTAATTTAAATTTCTTGTCTGGGAGCAGCATGGCCTATGGTCGGAAGAGTATTTTATATAGTCATATGTTTGTGGGTCTAGTCTTTCTTGATATTATTATTGTTGTTATTCTTCATCAGTTAATACAGATCTTCCTAGTTTTCTGTTCTGTCATTTCTTATGGCCTAGTGGTATTCCCTTACATTTGTATGCCATAATTTATTCAGTCATTCCCCAATTAATGAGGTACCATCTTAGCTTCCGGTTGTTTTTCACTACAATACAAAAAGAATGGCTGTACTACATATTTTTGTACTTACGGGTCCATTTCTTCCTTCTTTGGTTTCCTTAGAGTATAGACCCAAGTCTCTATCTTTTTACTGGCTGTGTCTCTTGCCTGGAATAACCTCATACCTCACTTCCACTTCTTGAAATCCCAGGTGTTATTCAGGATTCCACTTGTGCCACCCTCTACATGAAACCTTTTCTCATTCTCCTAGGTGCATGTGCCCCCAAGGTGACCTTGGAGCTGTTTTGTATATTTTTTGTGTTTTGCATGTTGTCTCCCTTGTTAGGATGTAGGCTCCTTGAAGGCAGCAATTGTTTCACTTTTGGTTTAGTGCTCCTACAACCCAACACAGTGTTTGGCACATAGTAGGTCCTTAATAAATGCATATTGGTTGGTTGATTGAGGGAGGACTTGAAAATGGATCCTGAAGCTCTGAATAGCATTGAGACAAATGAATAGGGAACAGAAAACAATACCAGCAGATATACAGATGAAGTAAAATCCAAGATATTTGTAAGAGGAGCAGACAGAATGATGGTGAGTATTCTTACCTGGCTGAGCCAAAAGTTTCAATGCATAGCACATAGCTACAATTCATTAAAGATTGTAGGTGGTAATGAGGTTGGAAAGATAGGTTGAGACCAGATTGAAGTCTTGAATATTAGATTGAGGAGTTTCGATTTCATTTTATAGATGGTGAGAGAAGGGGAACTGTCATAAAATCTTAACAGAGAGATGAGTTAATTTCAACTGACAAAGTGTGTGACATCTGTTGGGTAAAGCCATGTAAAGAAAGGATGTGTGTTCTGAGTACAGTTGTAAGTGATTGGAAGACTGGCTTGGCTAAGAAGATAAAGGAGACTGACTGAAATGTTCAGCAAAAGAAGGAATATATTCAAAGGACTGTGAGGAATTTGTATTGGCAAATGGTGCGTGTGAGAGCATAGAAGGGAAAGATAGGATGGGGTGATCTTGGTGACAGTGTTATTGATCTGCCTAAGGGTGCAGAGGGTGCTACATGATTCTTACATGAGAAAGATACTGATTTTTCTCAAAATACCAGGTGATCAGAGGTAGTGTGATACAGTTGGAAACAAAGAGCCCTCATGTCAATTTTATTCCTGTTCTTTTATACCTGGCATTATAAACAAGCTACTTGATTTTTCTGGACCTCAGTTTTCTCATCTGTAAAATGAAAAAATTACATTATTCAGAGGTTCTGAACCTGGGGTCTGTGAACTTAAATCCTATAGATTTTAATTATGCATTTAAAAACATGATTCTGAGAAGAGGTCTCTAGGCTTCACTTGGCTTTCTAATCATTCCATTATACAAAAAGAAAAAGCCAAAAATCCTTGACTTAGTTAATCAGTAAGATCCCCTTATAGTATTGGATGGAAAGTTTGGGGACTGGGTGAGTATAACAAATAAAAACTTGCATTACCACCGCTTCCTTAAAATTCTTACATCTAAGGGCAGCTGGGTTGTGCAGTGGATAAAGCACCGGCCCTGAAGTCAGGAGGATCTGAGTTCAAATTTGGCCTCAGACGAAACACTTGGCACTTAATAGCTGTGTGACCCTGGGCAAGTCACTTAACCCCAAATGCCTCCCCCTTCTCCCCCCCCAATAAAATTCTTACATCTAAGCAGCCAGCTACTGATACTTTGGTGTTAAATGTAGGGCTTAGTAAATATAGATTAACTTCATATTATAAAGAGACTAATTTCCCACCTTCTCATAAGTGTGGTGAACAAAGAGGACATAGTTGTTTGCGGTATGCAGATAGAATTGTCTCCTGTATAACTGTAAGGGATTTGTTGGATAAATGTAGGTCAAAGGATGAGAATGAAAAGTTTTGAAAAGAACGGCCAAATATGTAAGTATATAAATTGAAACAACTCAGGTTTCTTTGCCTACCTACCAAATTGGAAGAGATGAAGGGGGAAAAAAACTGTCAGTGTTAGGTGGCCTTTGACAAACCAGGCACATTAGAATCCTGCTGGAAAACAACCTGGAATTTGTCAGAAAAATGACTACAATGTTCATGCTTTTTGACCCAAGAATCCCACTCCTGTCTAGACACCCCAATGTGTCAAAGACGAAGTCCATTATATACCAGAATATTCTTACTAGAACTTTTTTTTTTTTGGTAGCAAAGCACGAGAAACAAAATAGAGGCTCATAGATTGGGGAATGGCTGCATAAATACAGTGTGAATATACTGGAGTATTTATGATTCATGGTATCATGTGGTCATAGATTTAGAGTCAGAAGAGACTTTAGAGGTCATTGAGCCCCATGTCTTTCATTTTAGAGATGAGCATATTAAGGGCTAGAGAACAAGTACCTTGGCCATAGCCAAGGCTCAGAGTAGACCATCAGATTCTACACCCTGCACGATCCCTTTCCACTACATCACTGGCTCTATTGCATCATAAGAACCGATGAATATGGTGAATTCAGGGAAACATGGGAAGGTTTTTTTTTATGAGCTTATGCTTAGCAAAGTAAACAGTACCACTTCATAAATATAGACAATAACAATAGTGCAAATGGAAAGGACACTCAAAGTGAGCTAAGTTCTTAGTAATTGTAATAACTAATCTTGGTCCTGAAGGATGATGATGAACTCTAGCTTCCTTTTCTTGGCAGTGAGGCAGGGAACTATTGGGCCATAATATTTCATAAAGTTTTCGATTTCAGTTATAGCATCAATTGTTTTGCTTGTTTTTCTTTGGTTTAAAAAAAAATCTCATTTCTGGGGGTAAAATTATATCCAGAGATTATGATATAAAACCAAAAGGCATTAATAAATATTTTACAATGATGACGACTCATGGCTAGGCCTAGAAATAGACAATAGGGATAAGTTTCTATGTTCCCATCCTGCTCTGACAGTTTTACTTCTCTCCTTCTACTGTCTTCATCTTCTGGCATTTATGGAGGGACAAATGGCTCTAATTGAGAGGCAGCATCTTTTTTTAGTGGAAAGAAGACTAAACTTGGAGTCAAGAGAGCCCTTTGATCCTCCTCTAGGTACCTAGTGGCTAGAAGTAACTGTGGGCAAGTCACTTAACCCTCTCTGAAACTCAGTTTACTCATTTGTAAAAGAAGGATGAAAATACTTTTACCACTTTGCTTATAGGATAGGTATAAGGACCAAATTTAAAAAATATGTATAAAGCACTTTGCATACTTTAGAGTGTGCAAATGTCAGTATTAACAGTTCTAGTTTTGCTTCTTTATCATACATGGCTATACTCTGGTATTCGTGGAGGTGACATGGCACTGGCTTCATCCTGAGTTGAGGCAGGAGATGAGGGAATAATTGAGGCATAAATGGATAACAAGGATGTAAGTGCTTCTAAAATTGACCAAATTTGCTTGGAATTTTCTAAAACTGCTCATTTTCTACCAATCTACAAGGAAAATGGTAGAGAAATAATAAATATTCCGGTTTTTCATTGAGTATGCATTGAATGTCTTTGGTTGTGTTGTTAGGGTAAAGAGGGGACTTTGTGTCCATTGTCATGTTGTTATATTTAAAAATGTGATCCCCGTTTTTCTGATGCTTACAGTTGTATTCTAAGAGGTTAATTAGAGGTGCAGTTAACCTCGTAGAGAATATAGAGATATTATCAACATGATAGGATGTAAGGACAAAGGCACTGTCCTTAAGGGGGATTGGGAAAGGCTTCTTGCTGATGGTGGAAATCAGGAGAAGTTCCCTCTATCTTCATTTTGATTGGGAATTCCTCTCTCTATACATCCGTTATTTTCCCCATTAAGTAATTGCTTAATTTCACAAGTCAAATAGGGATGCTTTGGAGCACATTGGTCTATATCCCAAATTCTAGACATCTCTTTGGTGACTTGAGGGGAAAACCAGAAATTTGTTAGCTATATAGCTTGCTTGCCTATCCTTACCATGCCCTGAGTTAAAAAAGGTCGTAATGAAGAAACGTTAAAATGACTACTACCTGCAATGTATTGTGCTAGGTAGAGATATAAGGATAAATATGGTCCTTGCTGTCAACAAACTTAGAGACTTCTTAGAATAATTAAATTACTTGTTGGAAAATTATTTTCTCAAATTACCTAGGAATTGGGGATCTTGTACATCCTTGAAAAAGATTTCCACGGCAGGATGAGGGCTACCATCTGATTTGTTAACTTCAAATTTTAATTTGCCTCATTGCATTCAGCACACACAGAGTAAATTTCCACTAGTTGTGCCTGGCTCCGTTGAATTAAAAAAATAGAATTTCTTCTCATCTGTATACAACATATTGATTATGTATTTACTGGGTATAGGGTATTGTAGTAAGCTCTTGGAGACAAAAGAAGAAAAGATTTTGCCTGCAAGTAGCTTATGTTCTAGTTGTTGAATGAAGACATTGGTAAAAGGAAACTGACAGGGGCAGCTAGGTGGCATAGTGGATAGGCCCTGGAGTTAGGAGGACCTGAGTTCAAATCTAGCCTCAGACACATAACACTCACTATCTGGGCAAGTCACTTAACCCCAATTGTCTCACTAAAAAAAATAAGAAAAAATACAAGGTAATAATTTCAGTGCAGTGTGAGTGCTATAGACAAATGCTGTAGGAGTTCAAGGGATTTGTTTCCTTTAATAAAGTCTGCTTTATGAGCATGACTAAAAGAATCTTTTTCTTTTCCTCTTTTTTTTTGTCACTTTCATTTTTATTGATGTTTGGTTTTTGGATTACATATATTAATAGATTCTACCATTTTGTGAGGTATCTTATAAGAAAGTACAACAAACAAAACTAATTACACGGTGACCTCATCAGAAACTATATTCCGTATCTATAGCATACCCTACTTCTCTATTTAAAAAAAACAAAACATTAAGAATCTATTTTCTTTAGGTTCTAATCCCTACCCAGTGGAAAAATGCGTGAAATCAACTACTAATTGGAGCAAAAGTAAAGAGAAAAGCAAAGTAAAGCAATTCTGAGATTCTACCTCTTAGGTTTTTTTTTTTTTTAATTAGTTCTTTATAATTAAAAAAAAGACATTTGTATCAGAGAAGCTTGGTGCAAAGATTTTTTTCTTAGTTGTTTCCCATTTAATCTTAGCTTTATTAGATTTGCTTTGACTAAAACTTTAAAATTTTATGTAATCCAAATTATCCATTTTATTTTTTATGATTTTCTGTATTGTTGGGTTGTGAACTTTTCTCCTGTCCATTGATCTTATTTAATACATAATTTTTTTCCATGTTTTTGTAATTTGTGATGTGCCTGATTATCTCTAAGTCAGGTTTCCCTTTGGAACTTATCTTTGTATAAGGTGTGAGAAGTTCATCAAAATCTATTTTTTCTATACTGCTATCCCATTTCCCATCATTCTCATTTTTCTCTTATTATTTTTCTTGAGATTTTTTGACCTTTTCCCCATATGAATTTCATTATTATTTTTCTAGTTATTAAGATAATCCTTTCATTGTTTTAATTGGCATGGCATTTAAATAAGTTAATTAATGTAAATAGTAATATTCACCTTTATTACATTGGTATCCATGAGTAATTAATATTTTTCAGTTATTTAGGCCTGTCTTTTGGCTTTTTGGTGAGGCAGTCAGGGGTCAGTACCTCATCTAGGGTCACACAGCTGTGAAGTGTCAAGTGTCTGAGATCTGATTTGAACTCAGGTCTTTTAAAACTTAGCTAGACTTGAATGACAGAAGTATGCTCTGAAGTCTTTCCCCTTTTATTGGGCCCTTTGGAACATATGTGGCCTTTTGGATTTTAGGGTTGCATCTGTGAAATCATGAAACATAGGAGGAGAGATAGTTCTATCTTATTATCTCCAGAGCTGTTACCCACATGCAATAATCTGACATTCTTAAACCCAGTCATAAGCATCCCCTAACTGTCCTTATCCAGCAGCCTGGAATATGTTCCTGAACACTAAAGGATCCTTACAGAGTTGTAACACTTTTCATTGTGGCATTGTGTTCTTTACACTTCTGGCAAGGTTGTGTCCTTAGGTTACCTTTTAAGGAGATTGTCATAGGGCTTGGAATAATTAACCTTATTCAACCAGGCCCCAGAACTAATGAAGATTTGGCAGTTTTCAGTGCTTATGTCCATAATGAGTGCTTTTGTGCTGCATTTTGTGTTAGAAAGTAAATAACCTTTTAATTAAAAAAAGAATTAAGGAATATTTACTGCTGAGCTGCTTTTGTTTGCAGATGGGTCATTAATTGAATAAAATCAAGGGACCATTAGCCACCTTTAATTGCCCCACAAGCATTGGATAATACAGAATTTAAACCTTATGAGGGCCTTTCAATTCTTTACCATTCTCTGTTCTTGAAATCTCTTACCCTCTTGTGCTTTACCTGCTCTTCTCTTGCCAAAACTCAGCCCTGGATTACTCTTACCACCTCTTCATCTGCTTCTTCCTCTCCTACGCTATGAATGAAGGTGGAGGAAATCTCACAGTCGCTCTGAATGGATACTTCACAAATTTATGCTATCTGAACTCATCTGGGCCCTCACTGAAGCAAAGCAGTCCTTTTCTTCTTTCCTAGTTGATTCTCTTTATCACCCCTCTCAGAAAGCATGCTAGAAATTTGCGTGCAGAGGCGTGTGCGTGCGCACGCGCGCACACACACACACACACACATTCTTTTACTCATTCCCTTTCTCTTCTGAGGACCTTCCCTTTTACTTCATTGAGAAAAATTAAAACCATTTTCCTCTTCATCTCAGAATTCCTTGACATCTCCCATTCTGCTTTTCTCCAGTTTCAGATAAAAAGTTGGCCTTTTTCCTTGTCAAGGCAACCCCTCTGTATGAGCACTCAAACCTATCCCCCTCCTGATTTCCCCAGCAGATTGAATACTCAATCATCCCTCCTTTTGAAATCTTTAATGCTCCCTGTCAACTAGTTCTTTCCCTACTGCCTCAAAACATTCTATCCTTAAAAAACCTTCACTAGACTGAACCATCCCCTCATGCGGTTGTCTTATAATTTTCCGTTTCTCAGCTAAACTCCCTAAGAGTTGTCTCTACTCACTATTTCCACTTCTCTCCTCTTCTCTTCATAATCTGGCTTCCAGCTACATCATTCTCTCCAAAATTATCAATGATCTCTAATTTAGCAAATCTGATGGTCTTTTCTCAGTCTTAATCCTTTTGAACCTGTCTGCTACATTTGACATAATTGACCACTCTCTTCTCCTCCATACTCTTTGCTTTCTAGGTTTTCATGACAAGAATTTCACTATTCTCCTCTTACCGATCTTGCTACTACTTTTCATTGTCCTTTTCTGGCCTATCCACGTCATTTCTCTCACCTTGGGTGTTACTAAGCTTCTGACTTGGGCCCTCTTCTCTCTCCCTCTTTAGAAGCTTCATCAGGTCTCATGAATATGAGCTATAATCTGTATGCATTTGACTTCCAGATGTATATATTCATGTCCTAGTCTCTCTCCTGGGCTTCAGTCCTGTATCACCAGTTGTGTAATGGAAATTTTACACTGCACACCACAGAGACATCTTAAACTTGTCTAAACTTGGCTGCACTCTTTCAAACTTTCCTACATCTTTGAAGGCACCACCATCCTTCTAGTGTACAGATTTGCAATCTTAGCATTATCCTAGACTTCTCACTCTCTATTACTCCATGTATCCAGTCAGTTGCCAAAACTTCTTTTCCCTACCATCTTGTCAACCACCATGTTATCATCTCTTGCATCCTACCCCTTTTCCCCAGTCATGTAGCTGCTACCTTATCTCAGGCTCTCCTCACCTCTTGCCTAGATTACTGCAATAGCTTCCTTATTAATCTTTCCACCTCAAGTCTCTGACTCCTCTTGTCCATCCTCCACTTCTCTGCCAAAATCATTAAGCTCAGATCTTACTGTAACAACCATATTCTGTCAACTCCATTGGCTTCCTATTGCCTTTAGGATGAAAAATTGGACATTATTCCCACTCCTGGACTCTGTGATCCAAGCAAACAGGGCTTGTCTCTGTTCCTTACTCATGACACTCCAGCCTTTGTACCGTCTACAATGCCTGGGAGTCTCCCTCCTTACTTCTTCCTCATGGGTTCTTTCTCTTCTTTTCACGCAGCTTAGTCTTCGGGTCTCTCCCCACTCCCACCCCCACCTCCCCTACCCCCAGTGGTAATGTTCTGTCTCTGAAATTACTATTTCGTATGTATTTATGTTCCTTGTAAGTAGGGAATGTTTCATTCTATGTACTTGCATGGTCGGCACCTAGCAAAATACTAGGCGTTTGGCAACTGATTACTAAATACTTGGTTGATTTGATGATTCATCAACTGGTTTGAAATAATTGGGCTACTTTTCTGGGTGAAAATCCACAAGGCAGGCAAAATCTGGTCCCCAGAAGCCTGAAGACTTTCCAAACGCTGCCTTGTTTGTGCCTCCCTAGAAACAACATTCATTTCCCCAGAAAGAACCTTCTTATTTCTCCTGCCCTAACGCCATTGATTTACATTGCCTTTGATTCTGTTTCGCTCTGTGAATGTCCCTGAGCAAAGATGTTCCATCCAGTAGCCTAGGTCCTGTTTCTGCTGGATCATCTCTTCAAGTAGAACTTTGAGTGAGAAGTCTGTTGCCTCCTATGCTGTTGGATCTGAAGAATGTTAGGGACAGAGATGAGATGAGCTCTGAGAGAATGAATTGATTTGAGCTGTACTGGAAAAAAGTACCTTTTTAAGGCAGGAGCCTCCATTCCTTGCATAAATGCAGAGCCCCTGAGTTCACTATTGGCTGTGAATGAGCTACGTCATCAGTCTCTTGGTTTGTTCAAATAAAAGTTAACTTTGCTGCCGATAAAGCTGAAATGCTAAGCAGTTTACATTGTATAGAACTAGATTCTTTGTAAGGTCATTTTGGGATCTCCTTGAGATTGCATGGCTATCAGGTATTCTCTGCAGCAATATGTTGGTTTCTCTTTTCAAAATCTGTTCACTTTTGGACTCCAAAACTTAGTAGCTAGAAGACACCCATGTATCCTCATCTATAAAATAGGGAGACTAATACTGCTTAACTCATAACCCTGTGGGAAAAATATGTTGTAAACCATAAAGCTTTGTAAAAGTGTGAACTTTCGTTATAGTTTGAGCACTTGACTGAGAGACCTGTTTCTCTTTATTTTTCTTTGTCTTACTACGTAGCTTTCAGTTATCAGGAAGAAAGTGCTTTATTGAACTTTAGACACTAGAGAAATGTGAATTGTTCTTCTTTCTGTTCTTAAACTCTGGGAAAATAAATCAGTACTCAGTTCTATCTTTTCAGAATGTTTGGAAGTTTTAACTAATGAAAATCAGCTTGTAGTCCCTCCTCCTACTCCCAGCTCCCCTCCACCTTACCTCATATTTATTATGGGTACATTTTATATAACATTTATGTCCTGCCTGTGATATATACTGATTGTATTAACTTAAGAAAGTCACTTATCCTGTCAGTGCTCCAGCCAACTGTCTAATGATTCAACAAGCATTTATTAAGTGTTTGCTAAAACAATAAGTTACAGAGAAGATACCAGCCTTCATTGGAAGAGGGTGTTTCCTCATTTGGGAGTTTCCTGTACACAGAAACACATGTAGTAAATTCTTGATAAATGTTTTATTTATATCTAACACTCCATTTTATATTTGTTTACATATGTACATTTCTTCTTCCCCTGTTCCTCCAGTTGAATGAATTATGATTCAGTCACTAATTCTCATTCTCCTATTGGGTGATTTGTTCTGATTCATTCTTGGTAGGTCCTACCACATGAGACATGCTTCAAAGTAGGATTCTAAAGATGGGGATGGTGTTTTCAGTGCTTAGCATATTGCCTAGCACATAGGAAGTGCTTAATCAATGTTATCTAAGGACCAACTGAGTCGAGCTGGGAGAGGCTCTTCTCACAATTGATTATGAAAAATGATTTTTTTAACCCCATCAATTCATGGATATTGTTGATAAAATAATAAAATTCTTGAGTTGGAATGGACTTTATTGACCATCTAATTTAATCCCCCATAAGTGATATTCAAGCTTTTGAAGCATTCTAATGAGAGATTATACTATCTCCTGAAGCAGCCCATTCCACTTTTCAGAAATATCTAGTTCTGGCTAATAGGGAATATTATCTTTTTTCAAGCCTGAATTTGCCTCTCTGCAACTTTCACCTACTCCTCCTAGTTCTGCCCTGTGAGGAGAAACAAAATACATTATTGTCTTTACTATATGATGATCCTTCTTTTTAAATAGAATTTAAAAATTTTTTTCCCCAGTTATATATGAAAACAGTTTTCAACATTCACTTCCAAATTCCCTTCATCCTTCCGTTCCCACTCTCTGAAATGATATGCAATCTGATATAGGTTATACATGTGTAATCATGTAAAACGTGTTTCCATATTAGTCATTTTATGGAAGAAAACTTGAACCAGAAATAAAAGAATAAAGAAAAAAGGAAAGTGAAAATAGTATACTTCAGTCTTTCATTAATTCAGACTCCATCCGTTCTTTGGTGGTAGATGGCATTTTTCATCATGAGACCCTAGGGATTGTCTTGGATCATTATCTTGCTGACAATAAATGCTTCACATTTGTTCATCAAACAGTATTGCTGTTACTGTGTACAGTGTTCTCCTGGTGCTCCTCACTTTACTCTGTATCAGTTCATGCCAGTCTTTCCAGGTTTTTCTGAAACCATCTTGCTTATCATTTCTAATAGCAAAATAGTATTTCATTACAGTCATAGAACACAACTTATTCAACCATTCCCAATTGATGGACATCCCCTCAATTTCCTTTTCTTAGCCTCCACAAAAAGAGCTACTATAAATATTTTTGTATGTGTGGATCCTTTTCCCTTTTTCATGATTTCTTTAGGATACAGACCTAGTAGTGTTATTGTTGGATTAAAGGGTATGCACAGTTTGGTTGTCCTTTGGGCATAGTTCCAAATTGCTCTCCAGAATGGTTGGATTAGTTCATAACTCCACCAACAGTGCATTAGTGTCCCGGTTTTCCAACATCCCCACCAACATTTGTCATCTTTCTTTCCTGTCATATTAGCCAATCTGATAGCTGTGAGGTGGTACCTCAGAGTTTTTTAATATGTCTTTCTCTAATCAGTAGTGATTTAGAGCATTTTTTATATGACACTTGATGGCTTTGATTTCTTTGTCTGAAAACTGCCTATTCATATCCTTTGACTATTTGTCAATTGTGGAATGACTTGTGCTCTTATGAATTTGACTCAGTTCTCTATATGATTGAGAAGTGAGGCCTTTGTCAGAGATACTTGCTGTAAAACTTTTTTTTCTCTGCTTTCTGCTTTCCTTTTTTTTTTTAATTTTTAATTGTTAGGCAGTTGGGGTTAAGTGACTTGCCCAGGGTCACACAGCTAATAAGTGTCAAGTGTTTGGTCTGAGGCTGGATTTGAACTCAGGTCCTCGTGACTCCAGGGCCAGTGCTCTATCCACTGCACCACCTAGCTGCCCCTCTGCTTTCCTTCTAATCGGTTGTATTGGTTTTGTTTGTGCAGAGCCTTTTAAATTTAATATAATCAAAATTATCTGTTTTGTTGCTCTCAATCTCTTGTTTGGTATTAAGTTCTTCTCTCATAGATCTGACAGGTAGACTATTCCATGCTCCTCTGATTTGCTTATGGCATTAACCTTTATGTCTAAATCATGTACCCATTTTGACTTTACTTAGGTGTATATGGTGTGAGATAGTGGTCTATACTTAGTTTCTGCCATACTGTTTTCCAGTTTTCCCAGCAGTTTTTGTCAGATAATGAGTTCTTATTCCAGCAGTTTGGATCTTTGGGTTTATCACAGACTGAATTACTATGGTCATTTACTACAATGTATTGTGTATTCTCATCTATTCCATTTATCCACTACTCTATTTCATAGCCAGTACTAGATTGTTTTAATGATTACCACTTTTTATTACAGTTTGAGATCTGGTACAGCTAGGCCACCTTCTTTTGCATTTTTTTTCAGTGTTCCCTTGATATTTTTGACTTTTTGTTCTTCCAGATGAATTGTGTTATGTTTTCTAGCTCTATAAAATAATTTTTGGTAGTTTGACTGGCATGACACTGAATAAGTACATTAATTTAGGTAAAATTGTAATTTTTATTATATTGACTTAGCCTACCCATGAACAGTTAATTTTTTTCCAGTTGTTCAGATCTGACTTTATTTATATGAAAAGTGTTTTGTAATTGTGTTCGTGTAGTTCCAGGATTTGCATTGGCAGGTAGGCTCTCAAGTATTTTGTATTGTCTATAATTGTTTTAATTGAAATTTCCCTTTCTGTTTCTTGCTGCTGGACCTCATAATATTTAAAATTGCTGATGATTTGTTATTTTATATTCTGTAACTTTGCTAAAGTTGTTAATTATTTCAAGTAATTTTTTTAGTTGATTCTCTAAGTATACCATCTTATCATTGGCAAAGGGTGATAGTTTTGTTTCCTCTTTGCCTATTCTAATTCCTTCAATTTCTTTTTCTTCTCTTATTGTTATAGCTAGCAAATCTAATACAATATAGGATAATAATGGAGATAATGGGCATCCTTGTTTCACCCTTAATCGTATTGGGAGGGCTTCTATCTCCATTACAGATAATGCCTGCTGATGGTTTTAGTTAGATGTTACTGATCATTTTAAGGAAAGCACCATTTATTCCTATGCTCTCTAGTATTTTTAATAGGAATGGGTGTTGTATTTTGTCAAAGGCTTTTTCTGCTTCTGTTGAGATAATCATATAATTTTTGTTGGTTTCATTATTGATGTGGTCAACTATGCTGATAGTTTTCCTAATATTGAACTAGCCCTGCATTCCTGATAGAAATCCTACCTGGTCATAGTGTATAACCTTTGTGATATATTGCTGTAATCTTTTTGCTAGTATTTTATTTAAATTTTTTTGCATCAATATTCATTAAGGAAATTGGGCTGTAGTTTTTTTTCTCTGTTTTGTTCTTCGTGATTAAGATATTGGCACCATATTAGTGTCCTAAGAGAATTTGGTAGAACTCCCTCAGCTTCCTTTTTCTTCTTTTACACATAGTTGAGTTGGATACTGTATCAGTGGAAATAGTACCTATTCCCATAAAACCATAGATCCTTGAAGAGATTAAGAAGTAGTCATATTAAAGATGACTGATAAAGTCAATAGTTATATGACCAAGTGTCTTCCAGTATTTAGGGTTTAGGGAGTTAGTAAGAGGAACCAGCATAGTACTTCTGCCTGCTAGTAATTGACTAATTATTTCATAACCACCTGAAAAAATTCATTGAAGGAATCCCAATATTGCAGGCATGAAGGAAGCATAACATAGAATGACTCTAGAAAAAAATACCATAGTAGTTATCCATGTGTTCATTTTTCACTGGGCAAGTTTCCATTATATGGAACTTCTTTCATTCCTAAATTTGTTGGTTTGATTCACAAAATAGTACTTCTAGTGCTATACTTGCTAAGCAAACAGTATATATGAGTTGCCATTTGGCAGCTCAAGTTAGTAATGCAGTATGTTTATATAGAGCTTCTTTCTGAAACCTCAAAGAATTTTTAAAGTGATGTCTACTTTTTATTCACAACAGCCCCATTACCAAAAAGGAGCACAGATAATCAATGCCATTTTATGGTTGAAAACTGAGATTTACAGATTTGACTTATATGGGCCTACTTAAGTGTGGGATTCAGTTAGGACTTGATCTAGGATTCATCTTTATTCTTCTTTCCAATGAATAATTATTCATTTTCTCTTTCTTCCACTCCTGCCTCCATTAAACAGAAAGCAACCCCCTCCCTCCAAATACCAATCATGAAGCAAAACTAGATTTCCCTATCCAAAAATGCATCTCATTCAGCATTATGAAGGATTTATCTTTTAGTAAAAGGGTCTAAACACTAGACTTTTTGCATTTTTGCATTTGGATATGGGCTATCTTACTACATTTCCTATTTTAGAAATACTTCTTTGGAAAAGGTGCAGAAAGGGTCTCTCTTACACCCCACTTCCTCACCCTCATCACTTGCTGTTACATTTACATTGTGTAACATTCTATGGGTGCTTATTTAAATGATGAAAAATCAATTATTGAAAGCCAGTATGAGCAGAATTAGAAGATAAAATGAGGGATCATTCTATGTGAGAAGGGGCATGTGTGAATGTAAAAGATTACATGTGCCTTTGTCATTTTCCTTTTCTTTCTATCTAAAGTGGTCCTAAAAGGTTGAAATGTAAGAAATACTTTACTTTGGGCTACTGAATAGCCTCAAGGTCTGTTCACTTCAGTATTTTTTCTGAGAAATGCATCAAGGAATGATTTGAAAAAGAATAGGGTTGGGGCAGCTAGGTGGTACAGTGGATAGAGCACAGGCCCTAGAGTCAGGAGGACTTGAATTAAAATCTGACCTCAGACATTTAGTAGCTTTGTGACCCTGGGCAAGTCACTTAACCCTGATTGCTGCCTCCTCCTCTTCTCTTTCTCTCACCTCCCCCTCCAAAAAAAAAAACAAGAAAAGAAAAGAAAAGAAAGAAAAAGAGTAGGGTTGCCTTCCATGAGGTTGACCTTAAAAAGATTGAGTATTGGGGCCCCTAGGTGGTATAGTGGATAGAGCACTAGTTCTGGAGTCAGGAGGACTGAGTTCACATCTGGCCTTAGACATATCACTCACTAGCTGTGTGACTCTGGGCAAGTTACTTAACTCCAATTGCCTCAAAAAAAAAAAAAAAAAAAGATTGAGTATTTCCTAAACCTTCTTGTATGCATGTGTATTTGTACATTTGACCCAAATACTATAAGTAACATTTCCTTTTACTTGCTGCTGAACTTTTCCTTTCACTTGTCAAAGGGTGATTCTTAGGTCCAGTATAATTGGACTTGATAAGCAAATTCATGTTGATCTTATTTATAATTTTCATGATTTTATCAACATGAATCAAATTTTTGCTTGTCTTGGTCTTCGATGAAGAACCTTGTTTTGTTTAGTACACCTTCATATTGTAGCCCTTTCACATACTTGAAGTTTCTCTTCCTTGGGCCATCTCTGTTCTTTCACTGCCCCTGTACCACTATGTGACCTTGGGAAAGTTCTTTAATCCATTTGGGCTTTAGTTTCCTTAGATCTAAAATAAGGGAAATGGAGTTGATTACCACTAAAGTAATACAATCCTAATTAGTCTGAATCTGTCTTTAAATTCAATAAATAGAGTGCTTAAGTCAGTTATATGGTATTTTTTTTTCAATGCCTCTGCCTGAAACCTTAATGCACTTTTAAATACACTTATTAGTTCCAATTAGATGCTGGGGATACAAAAATAAAAGTAGAACAGTTCTTTCCTTAAAAGAATTACATTCTATTGAGGGTTGGGGGAATTATAACATATACACAGATAAGTGTTGTAGATATGTATCAGTGCAAGAAACATGTTTTAAGCGTCTTAGGAGGAAAGAAGTTTTTTAAATGGTCACCTCAGAGATTGTGAGAGGCTTGGGGAAGAATGAAAGGATCATCATGTTGTACTGAGGGCCTTTTTGAAATTAGATAACACATTTGTAGTGAACCCAATCAGCACAGTTGTCTGATTTCATCACTCTTCAGTAGCATGCGACTAGTCATAGAGAAGGAGAATAGTAGGGGTACTCTGGTTTGGGATATGGCAAGGTTTGAGGGGTGATTGGACAAGGCTGTCGCTTGTTTCAAATGCAGTTTGTACCGCTATCCAGTATGTTTTTTTTTTTTTTGTTCTTTACCGTTTGGACATTAGTAGTATATTTTGTCAATATCTCCAGCCAATAGAATGCAATCTCTCCGAGGGCCTTTTTTTCAACTTATAACTGATGATAGATTGGAGTCTAGAAATCTAGTAGCTTGGGTTCTCCATAAATTTTGTTAAATTCAGATAGAGTTACTGGATGTGTATGTGTGTGTATGTGTGTGTGGTTTATGTGTTTTCAGAGAGAGAACGTTAACTCACAGAGTGTCAGTAGAATTTATACAGTTTAATGGTTTTAAAATTGTTTTGCTTGTTTACTAATGGTGACATCCAGGGGCCAGATTAGAATTCTCAAACCGAAATTGCTTTTGTCATAAATGCAAGGGACCTAATAGTTGTGAGGTATAATGGGAAGAGCCCTACGCTGGAAAGCAATGTCCTTTTGCCCAGTGTTTAGTTTAGTAGTGGTTGTTGAATTGAGTCAGTGGAAACCTAATGTTCCAGTCCTCCCTCTGTTAATTGGCTGTATGATCTTGAAGAGCAAATAGTTTGCCTCTGTAGGCCAGTGTTTTTTCCATCTGTGAAGTGAGAGAGTTAATTTAGACTAATCATAAGGTCCTTTTCAGCTATTATTTATATATAATGTATACATTAATACATGTCCTGTATATTTTTCTTGAATACATGGGACTCATAATTTAAGATAAGATTAGAAATATTTTGGTTCATATTTCAGAAATAAAGTCTAATCACAGCATCTCAGAGTTAGAAGAAACTGTTGGAGGCATTTAGGCCTCCTTGTACCTCAACCAGAATCCCTTTTACAACCTCCTCATAAGCAGTCAGGGAATATCTGCTTGGATACTACAGTGAAGGGAACGAACATCTCCAGAGGCACTTTATAAAACCTCTTTTAGATACCACTTCATATTTGGTTAGTTTTTACCCTTATTTTGAGTTGATATCTCTTTCTGCAGCTTCCTGTTTCTCACAGTTCTGTTCTCTTCGGCTAAGCAAAACAAATTTAAACGTTTACTCTTGATACATTCCTATCTTCACTAAGTCTTTTCTTCAGACTTACCATCGCCAGTTTCTTTGGTTGAGTCTCATATGGTTTCCATTTCATCACTGTTGATTCAATGCTATCTCAATTCCATATCCATCAGGGAACTTATTGGTTACTGTGACTAAAAAATATAAATATCTGGGCCTCAACCTTGTGGTTTTAACTTATCTCTGAATTTAGCAAGACTAGTGTGTGACCAGGTTTATGGTGCACAGGCCCTTGGAGCTTACCAAAATTTAGGCTCCACCAGTATGTCCTTTGAGAATCCAAAGGCCCTTTCATGTCATGATGATGATATTTAATGCATTCATTCGCTTGTGTTCCTTTTGATCCTTTGTAAGGCAGTGGCCTTCATATGACTATGAAGTTGTTCCTAAATTTTAGAACTTGTTATCATTTGATATGTTTTCAAGAAGAACCTGGTGTGTCCAGTAAGGTGAGGGGAAAGGAATAGGGGAGACTAATTTAGCTTCATGCACTAGTCTGAGAGATAAGATTCTTTCAATTTCAGTTCAGGCATATGTCTTGGTTGCATAAGAAAGATCTTTAGCTATGTCTTAAAAAACACAAAAAGTGATTATATGGCATAGGACCTGTTACTTTTCTTTGGTGAGGCAAGGGGCAACCTTTTTGTTTTCATGGTGAATGAAACATGTTTTTGTAACTCCCAGTGTATACCTCAAAAGAGATCATTGTCCACTTCTTGGATTGTTGAAATGGACAAATTTAGCTGAGGTAAAGTTAAAAAAAAAAAAAGCCTTGTTGGAAGGAAAGTAACATAAAACATGGAAGAGTTAAGTTTATTAATTTCTAATACCATCAGTCATATAACAAATTTAATCAAATGATTAATTTGTTTTCCATTAAGAGGGGGGAAAGCCCTAGATCTCAGTGAAGAGTATGCATGTGTACACTCTTTCTCACACTGTAGAAAGATCTATGTATTAACATCCTGCCAAATGGTAACCTAATTACTTCTGCCATCTTATATGACCCTAAGGTTGACCTTGTCTTTACTAGTTTTATGTGAACATTGAACTGTTCATGACACAATTGTTTTTGCCATTATAATGTACAACCAGGTGTTTATTAATACTTAAGCATTATCCATAGGTGCCACTTAAAGGGCCAAGGAGAAACTGAGAAAAGAAGGGTTCATTGAGCAGGTGACAGCTCCTAGCAGCTCATTTCTGGCTCTGTACTGGTCCTTTGATAACCCACATTTGGGAGAAGGATCAGGGAAACAGGAGAAATTCCCAAAGCTTTAAAGAGCTGGACATTAGATCTCTTAGGAGCTGGGTTCTTGAGCACTGTACCATCCTGAGTAATGAATACCCTGTTATATAAATATCAAAAAGTTCTTAGGACTTAATCTAAAGTGGGACCTTTGCAGGCCCCGTGTGTTACAGTGATGTTTCTTCAAGAAATACAGGATATCCTCCTCACAGGGCTACTGTTAAGTACATCTTTAGGGCTTTTGCTTTGTTCTTTGGCATGGGCTTCCTGTGGCTTTTTTTTTTTTTTTATGAGTTTCGATGCCCCTATTGGGAATCTAGGTCACTTCTAGAACTGGGACAGGTTAATTTTACATCCTACTGTGAAATAGTGATTTTATAAGGCAGTGGTATACTGGATAAATGACTGGCTTTCCTCCCATCTCTTTCGTAGCTTTCACTCTAGAAGATAGGTTCTAATAGAAGAGGCCCTTGTGTATCATGGAGCCAGCAGTTTGGTGGCAAACTTTCCTTTTGGCCTCCAGGGAAGGGGAACCAAACAGCAAGGGCCATTTCCATCAATTGGTCATTTGTGTAAAACCAAGTCAGGTTATATTCTCCCCCCCGGAAAGGCGTGCTCATCTCCGGTATCTAAAACTGGCTCCCTTCACAATGGAAAGAACTCAGTCTTCTCAGCTTTAGGCAGCAGAATCCCTTTGGTTTTTCAGAACAAAATGTTAGTGGTCTGCCTCTATTGCACCTCAAAGCACAATTCAGTAGAGAAATGGGTTAAATAGGCATTTGTTTAAACTTTTTTCCCTTTCTGAACAGCCAAACCAGATGAAGTTCAGCCCTCTGCCAATTTGAATGGAAATGATATCACTGCTCCTCCAAACAAGGAGCTCCCCCCAAGCCCCGAGAAGAAAACAAAGGTAGGTGCAAGAATTTTCTGGTGTATTTTTGTTCTACAAGTTTCTTCTTTTTCAATATATGATATTTTCTTTTGCTATTCTGACCACAGATTTAAGTTCTGTTTTCTGAACTTCTGAGGTGAGTTTTGGGGAAGTTTCTTAAAAAGAATTACAAAATTGATATCACTGAGATGCTTAAAAAATCCTAGGCATGCTCTCCCCTTCCTTTTACAACGTTTACCTTTCCATTTTTATTCTTATTATTCTGAATTTCTTTTCAAACACTCTATACTCTTCAGAGAATATTGATCTTATTCTTTATGAAGAGAACTGCCTATTTTTAAAGTAATTTTGAAAGATTCAGTTGACTTTTTAGGTGGGTCATAGTTGGGTTTAGTCATTGAAAAGTTTAAAAACTTCAGTAGGGACATTGACACAATCATTGCATGGATAAATCTAATAGGAGTTTGTTTCAGCAGCATCATTACCTGCTGAAGGATGTAATTCAGAAATTAAATCTAAAATGTGGCTTTTAGTAAATTTTAAGTATCAACCATGGAAATCCTAAAATGTATGCTAAATTTATTGCACTTCAAGATAGTTTTCCCATTTTCTTATCTGCATTCTAGTTTTATTTCATTTGTTGAATTCAGAAAACAGAATGTTAATTTTCATTTTGCTCTAGGAATCATTTCCTATATATCCTCATTGCTTGCAATTTAATTTTGAAATATGCTCTTTATGCTTTTTTAAAGAAACTTTTGTTTTTCTTCTGTGTGTGTGCGTGTATATCATTGGATGCTTGTCTTAAAACAAAAAACAAACAAACAATAAAAAACAACGAACCTAAAGCCATCAACCACTACTCCATCTGCAAAGACTGCTACACCGAAAACCAAATCAGTGCCCACTCCCACCCCCAAGCGGTCCGTTTCCACCACTCCTGGTGGCCCAAGCAAAAAGCCCATGAGCCCTGCTCCAGGCCTAGCGCCAGCTGCCCCACCCAAACGACCTGCTGCTGCCACTGCTGCCGCCCGGTCCACTTCCTTAATCTCAAGAGATGGAAAACCAAAGGTAAGTAATCACCCAGGGACTTGATATGGGGAAGCCCCCAGTGACACCCCCCCCCCCCCCCAAATCAGCCAGTCAGTTCCAGCAGTTCTGTAGAAACATCAGAGTAGTAATAAGACAAAGAGTCAACCTGCATCTATGGTTGGTATGCTTAGATTTGGAAGACAGAAGGTAAAAACAGAGTGGTTTTCTAATCACTTTGGGAGCAATTTAGAGCCACCATCAAACTGAGATATCTTTCCTGATATGGTTTCTGGTCTCTGTCCAACTTTGAACTTTTTATTGTCTGTATACCTTTGATGGTGAAAGCTCTCACAGCACATTCACTGCCTAGCTAAAGCTATGACAGACGCATCCTTTCTTTCATATATGCGTTCATATCCAATGATGGCTTTGCATTTCATGATTTCATTTGCTGTTCCTTAACACTTAAGTACCCACATTCTGCACTGACCGTATTGTATAGTGGTGAATAGAAGGCAGTACTTTGTATGGTCCTTCTAATCTTCAGAAATTAGGGGGCTCCATCAAGGTGTGAAAAAGGGAAAAAAAATCTACAAATCTCAAAAAGCCTTCTTAGTTGTAGGATCTCTCCATCAGGTTCCGTAAACCTATTAATAGACGGGAAACTCTCCTTGTTAGCAGGATAATTGTTTGGTTTTGCCCTGTTGTTTCTCAGTTTTATTATACTTCCTTTGTTAGAGTTAAGCTAGTTATTGTTTCCAATAATTTTTGTTTTGTTTTGTATTTCTACCAATTTGGAGAACTATAACAATACGTTCCATTACATTATTTGTTTTATCAGTTTAAGGGAGGTTATGTGATGTAGTGGAGAGAATGGTGGGATGCTGTCAAAAGGCCTAAATTCTCTTCTCCGCCACTCATTTGCCGTATGATTTTTGTCCTGGCCATTTAATGCCTCTGAAACTGTTCAAAGTTCCCAGTGTTGGTGAACATTCTTGGCATTGGTGAGCTCTAAAGAATTCTCTTCCTCTTCTATAAACACTTCTCTCAAAACTGTGGAATGCCTTTTTGTTGTGGCAGCTAGGGAATGCTTGGGCTTGAAGTTAGAAAGATCTGAGTTCTGATTCAGCCTCAGGCTCTTAGGACAGTGTGACCTGGGCAGGTTCCTGCAGCATCCATTTCCACATCTGTAAACTCTACTTTCTGTTGAGGATAAAATGAGATAATATTTGTAAAAGCACTTTGAAACCTTACATTGCCCTAAAAATACTAGCTATCATTTTCATCATAAGACCACCAATAATAATAATAATGATAAATAATTATTGTTGTTTATCATTATTCTATTTGAATTCCCCAGTGTTTATTTCCTTCTGAGCACAAACAAAAAAGAAGCTGTGTGCTCTGGATTTGTTGTTTCCCTTATGAATGTATTGTCCTTTGGAAATAGTAACATTATTTACACCCCTTATTCCCTTTTCCCTTTTTTGCTTTTCATTCAGTCAAAGTATTTTTCATTTTAGGGGAAATCACAGTAATAAAACATGACATAAGTAAGTTTAAGGATTTTTTCCTTGCATTTTTCCTTTGAAATGGAAGTTCACAACTGTTACTTCAGTTATGTTCATTCTCTTTGTAGGAGGTGTTGATCAAACCATCTGCTTGCCCTTTTTCTATGATTTCAGATACTATCAAGAAATTTCCTCATGGTCTTTTCTTTCAAAGTGATTTCCCATTCCTTCTTAATCTGTCTTCTTGTGTGACTGAATGGATCTAATGTAGCCATGCGGATGAACATCTGCCTAGAAATCAAATAGCGTGACCCTAATGAAATAAAATAAAACCTTCATACTCCTTTATTTCCTTCAGTGCTGAACTTTCTTTCCCTCATTTCACTACTCCATCATCCTATTTTTTTTTTGCTAGCTTCTAAAATTTTCGTTGGTTTTTGCCCCTAATATCTTTAGCCTATGAGGAGACAAATGCTGCCTAAAACAAAGGAAACAGAATTTACAGAAAATATTATAAATAAAAAAGAGACAATATTCCCAGCAATTCATACCACAATAAATTCAAAATGTATAAATGACCTGAAAATTGGTAACATAAATAATTAGAAGACATATAGAACTTATACTTTTTACGACCATAGTTAGGGGGTGAATTCTTAAACTCAGGTTAGATATGATTGCAAAAGACAAAGCAGACAACTTTGAAAACATGAAATTGAAAAACTGTTGCGTGAACAAAATTAGTGCAATTGGATTAAAAGGGTGTGACTGGGAGAAAAATCATTGTATCAAAGATCTTTGACAAGGGTCTTCTATGCAAGATATATAGGGAACTAACATAAATATCTAGGACCAGAGGCTTTTACCCAATAGATGAATAGTCAAAGAATGCAAACAATTCTCAAAATTATTGCAGACTGCTAACACATATGTGAAATAATGCTCCATTTTACTCATAATAGCAGTGCAATCAAAACCACCCTGAAATCTTAACCTCACACCTAGTAAGTTGGAAAAGATGATAAAAAGATAGCATTAGTCAATGTTGGAGGGATTGTGGAAAGACCTATAGACTAATACATTTTTAATGGATCTTTTAATTCATCTAACCATTTTGGAAAGCAATTTGGAATCATGTGAAGAGAATGACTCAGATGTCCCCTCCTGGGCATATGCTCTAGAGAGGTTATTGACAAAAAGTAAGGCTCTTTCTATGTGCAAATATTTATAGCAATATTTTTTATAATAATCAAAAATAGAAATGAAGTAGATGCTCACTTATTTGAGAATGATTAAATAAATTGTGGCACATGAGATTAAATGCAATATTAATGTGTTTCAAGAAAAAAATGTGATGCATTGGAAGAGTTCTATGAACTGATACAAAATAAAGCAGAACTAGTAGATATATACACACACACACACAGTCATATGTATATAAAATGATTACAACAATGTAAATGAAAAGAACAATTGAAAGTGAATTATAATGATCAAGCTTGGCTCTGAAGAAGAGATAAGAGAAGACTCCTACTTCTTTGATTACGTAGAGAAGGTCAGACTTTGAACTTTTTGTTTCATTCTTTCTTATAAGCAGTAGCTCTGTGGGAAGAGTTGGGGAAAAGGACACAATGGGAAATGCAGTTAATGTAAAAAGAATAAAATATGTCTTTTAAAATATAAAAGAGAGCTTGATCAGTTTTTTTTTCCCTTGGAGAGAGCCCTATGTGGGATTGTTTGGAAAGACTGAAGTAGGATCATGAACCTTGGTTTTGCTTTGTTTTCCATTGGTTCAAACTAGGTTTTGAAGTTGATTCACCTCCTTATCATGGTCAAACTATTTAACTTTACAGTGCTTCAGTTTTATCCTTTGACTTGACTTAAAATATTTTCAAACTGTGGAACTTTTTTTTAAATACTTTGCGATTTTCTTTTTAAAATCAATGCCTTTTGTTTTTGCATCATTTATTCTTTTAAATCTATCCCTGCTGCCATCCTATAAAGCAATCATCTCTTCTAACAGTGATTAAAAAAGGAAGAGAAAAACACAGTTCAGCGAAACCAACTGTATCTGTCAGTATGTGCACAATTCCACACCCATAGCTTCCCACTTCAGAAATGAAGGGGGGCAGGTACTTTTTTTTTTTTCCATTTGTTTTCCAGGTCCTAATTTGTCCATTATAATAATAAGAGAATCCATTTTGTTTCATTCTACTTACATTATTTTTATTGTTTTCTGGGTCTTGCTTATTTCATCATACTTTAGTTCGTATGAGTTTTCTCATGTTTCTCTGAATATTTAATATTTATTTTTTCTTAAGGAGCAATAATATTTCATCACATTTGTTTAAGATGGTTTGTTTAATAATTTCCCAATTGGTAGATATCTACTTTGTCTCCAGTGTCTTGTTATACCTTGGGATATATGCCTACTACTAGGATGTCTGTGTTAAGGGTTTGGACATTTTAGTTGCCATTAACATAATTTCAAATTGCTCTTTAGAATAGTTGAAATAATTCATAGTTATAGTTTTACCAAGAGTGTATTAGTGTAAAGACATGGAGCCATCCTTATTTCCACTAATAAATTGTTACTTCAGGTCCCTAGTCCATGATTCACCTAGTCTACTCCTAAGTTTCTGGTTTCTTTGAAAATTTGCTATGTGACTGTGAACTTTATCCATGCTTCTTTGTTACCAGGCTTTGGATGCAAAGAGCCCTGAGAAACGAACCCCACCATCCAAATCTCCCGCAGCCACTACTAAACCTGCCTCAAAGAGCACCCCAACCACCCCACGAGTCACCGTGGCTGTTTCTCCCATGACACCTGGTCCAGCCAGTAGGAACACTTCTTCCTCTCCTCCTAAGAAACCTTCCTGTAAGCCTCATCCAGTATTTTAGACCTTTGGGCCCTTTCCAGTGGTGCATTTGGGACAAGCCATTGGGTAGCCTAACAAGGTAGTTAAGATTAGGGACAGTTACAATGTACCTTCAGGAAACCAAAGACTGGGCAAAACAGCCCAGGAGCAGGTAGGTGGCCACTCATCTTAATGTTAACCTACCACAAAAGGCTATTCACTTGTGGAACTTGGCTCAAAACAAAAATTTCTGGATACGAACACTTATTAAGGATATTTGTAGGTGGTAGCTCATTTGCCTCTTTAACAGATGGACTTTTTGACAGGTCATCCTGGAAATTAAGCTACTAAAATTCCTACTTATTTGTGTAGTGGGCCTATTAACCCATTCAAAATAGTCATTGGTTCATTAAGTCATGGTGACTGACTCTGCTCATTTCACTGAATTCCTGTTTGTGCCAGTTGGAGCAAAACTAGCTGATCTAGTTTTCATATCTGTGAATACGTTTTCTAGCATTCACATCTGTGAATACCGTTCTTCACAGAAAAAATGAAGCTAGTAGTTTAAAGCTCAAGTAATCTCTCCCTTTCTCTCCCTCCCCACTGTCATTCTACTCCTCCTCTCCTATTCTGGATGTCCCAGGCCCTCTATTTTCTGTGAAAATGGCTTCTTTGAATGCAAGGTAAAATGGTGGGAGGAGAGAGGACAAGGTCAAGGCTTAGGTGGTCTGAATTGAATTTTGTGTTTGTAGAGTAGATAATAAGGCGGGAGTGTTCCTTTTGTCCAAGGAAAAATTTCTTGCTGGGGAATAAAGAGGAAGAAAACTGATAAAATCACTTTCAATTAAAATACTACTGAAGATGACTTTCCCACTTCATCTTTCAGGGGAGTTAGATAAACTCAATCAAAATTCAGTTGTCTAGAGGCCTTTTCCACAGCCTCCAGTGACTCTGTGATCCAATTGGAGTGTGTCCCTTATTCTGCAAAGGCTGTCAGGGCCCTAGTCAGAATCTCCTGGGCCCAAGCAGTGGCTTGATGTATATAGCTCTCTCAATGGCATTTGAGTAGGGATTGAGCCCGTTTCCTGTATTCTCTTGTAAGGAAAAATGAAACTGATAGTTAATAGCACTTACTGAGTACTTCGTGTGTGCAGTAAGGGTGCAGAAGGGTTGTAAAAGAAACACCCTGAAAAAGCGTTCCTGTTCTTAGGAATTGATGAAGGAGTTGAGTGAACCCAGCATGTAGTGCATATCCTTTGAATAACTGTCTGCATGTTTATGAGAAATTGGTCATTTCAAAAACTGAATCTTTACCAATGTGCTTTCACTTGTGTAGCTCTCAGAAACGAGTCAAAGCCAACAGACATCAAGAAGACTACTGCAAAATCCTCCCTAGGTAATGGCCTCTCTCATACCCCTTACTTCATAATCTTAAAGAATTATATTGATTCATATTGTCATTAGTGTCTCTTAAGCCTGAATTTCTTCTGTCTCATCTCATTTGTCGATCTTACTCTGACTTTTTTCCAGTGGACTTGAGTCGTCCAAAGAGTGCCCCTACCATCGCTCAGAAGACCACTAGCACCACATCTTCGGGGGGCCCTTCCTTGCCAGGGGCAGCTTCCAGCCGGGTCAAGCCCAAACCTGTCACCCTGAGGCCATCTACAACTCCCTCTGTGGACACCAAGAAGCCAGGAGTGCCTAAGGCAGCCCCAACTAAACCAAATCCTGCAGCACCACGGCCCAGCCGCCCATTAACTAGCATCTCTGTACCAGATCTTAAAAATGTTCGTTCTAAGATTGGCTCCACAGACAACATCAAACACCAGCCGGGTGGAGGCCGGGTACGTCCTTTGCTCTTGGGGTTTCCTCCTGGGGCAACCATGGGCAGTCTTTGCATAAGCATGCTCATCCCTGCCCTTCCTGCTTCTTCCAGCCACTGATCACTAGACTTGCCTCCTTCTTTGCAAGGATCTTGCTTCAGCTCACAGCTGCACTGAGAGCTATTCTCTATCAGTTCTGCCAGATAGAGAAAGAAAATGTTTTAATTATTGAGGAGGGTTGGGATTATCATAGAAAGGGAAAAAGGGAACCAGTTTATATCTCTGAGCTGGTCAGTCTGGCTGAATTACTCTGGATCCAAATTCCTGTGCTTGAATAAGATAGAAGATAAGAAACATGGTCAACTTTTGGTTGCCTTAAAGGATAGTGGGAATTTCTTTCCCACAAAAGAGATCAGTTTCTTGCCATTCCATCCTCCATCTTTTACGTTATCCTCAGTATCTGTGCCACACGACATTTCTGGAGAGAGAGGTTCAGCCTGAATGAAGCAAGAGTGGAAGTGCCCTCTGGTGAGCATTCCATAAACTGCCTGCACTCCTGAAAACAAAAGGGGAGCTGGAAGGGATGGGGTAATGTAGAAGAGGATCTCATTTCACCTACTGATACTTGAATTTGATTTCCAAAAGGACTTTTATTTTATTTGGAGGGGGGAAGGGGGGCAATCCAGTGCAGTTATTAAAGTCAGACAGTGACTCAGTGAGTGAAACATTGGAATCAAGAAAGCCTTCCTTAAGCTGTTATGGTAACAGGAAAAAGCAGTCCTGATCCCTTTAATTATTCGCTAGGCACAGAGACTGGGAAATCCTCAGCCCCTCTGGCAAAAGTTTATAATTCAGATTGGTAAAATAGGGAAAATTGAGTGCCTTTGATCTGAAGTTGTTATAAATGGAGGGGAAGGTTGCCAGAATAAAGGTCAGGCAGGCAGGGTGTTGTGAATTGATGGAGATTAGGGACTGGAGCAATACGTACCTTTGGTGCTGAATTCAGGCTAAGGACTTTGGGCACACTCAGGATTTAAGGCTGCTTGGAACCTCCAGGATTCCTCCAGAACAGTGGCAGTAAACACCGACTACTCTACTTCCCTCTTCTTGTTTGGTTTTTATTCCTTACAGCAGCAGGAGTCCTTGGTGGGCATGCTACAGTTTACTTTATTTTTCTTTCCCTAACAGCTTTGCTTGATCAAAAAAGGGCCCCAGTTTGACTGACAGTCAGGAAAGTTGTTGTGTCCTCTCCCTGTAGACCTTGGAGAGTTCCTGCTTAAGGATCATCTCTCCTACCTGAATATACAGGGCAAAGATGAAACAGGAATCGATCCTAGAAAATCTGTCAGAGTGCTATAGCTACCTCCTTCTGTAACTCTTTCATACCTTCAGAACATGGAATGGAGAGGAGGAGGAGGTAAAAGAGAAGAAGAAGGATATCTGCTGAATTTTCTCTAGTGCTTTATGGTTTACAAAGCACTTTTCCTTAAAACAACACTGGACATAATAATTTACTTTAAAGTTTGCAAAAACATTTTATGTACATATTTTATTTGAGCCTCTTAAAAACCCTGTGAGGAAGGTGCTATAAGCATTATGACCACTTTACAGATGAAGCACCTGAGGTTCAGATAGGGTAAATAGCTTGTCCATGGGCATATGGGTAGGAAGTACCCAAGTCAGGGTTCTAATCCCGATCTTCCTGGCTCCAGACTTCTCTCCCTGAACCGCTGTGTGGTGCTGCCATTGGTTTCAGCTCCTATGGACTCAGTATTTGCAGTGGAGGAATCAAAACAGAATCCATAGGAGAGTCTTATTTACTTACCGGAGGTCATGGGTAGGGGAAATGGGCTGGTCACAACCCTTTTTACCTGGGATAGTTACTAAAATAGAGTAACTTTGTGAATTAATGGGGATCTCTAAAGTTTGACTTTGCCTCAGTGCTCTACTTGGACATCCCCTTAATTGTTGTGGCCTAGGGCATGGGAATATCTCTTCCTTAGGAGTACAGGCATGTGTACCTGTTGTGGCTCTTGTTCTTTTCCATCCCTGGAATTCTTCGTTCCTTCCTTCCTGCCTTCCCTAAACTCTCCCTGCCTGTAGAAAGAAGACATCAATTGTGAAAGTTCCATTGATCTCCTGATCCAGTACTCCCAAGTTTGGGCCCTGGTGCTCTCAGTTTGAAATCACCCTCCATTTGTCTCCATCTAGGCCAAAGTAGAGAAAAAAACCGAGGCCATCGGTACAACACGAAAGCCTGAACCCAGTGCAGTCACTAAAACAACCACCACCTTTAAAGCAGCTGAAACAAAAGAGAGTGCACAAAAACAGCCCAATGGGAAAGTGAGTTTTGTTTGAGACTTTCACCTGTTGAGGATGGAGGCTCAGAACAACATCTCTTCCACTTTGAGCCACTTTTTCTTGTCTCAAATGATTATATTTCTTTCTTCTGTCTCCCTGGTCCCCTCTCTTTCTCTTTGTATTCCCTTCTCCGTTTTTGATGATTCTTCCTCAATGAGCCTGTCACGTGGAACTAAAAACACCTGTTTGCTCAGACTTCATCTGGGAATTTAGGGCAGCTAATAGGAAATACTTCTAACCTAGGAAGAATAACTTCTCAACCTAGAAAGAATAACTCCCAAAAAAGGCAGAAATCTGCTACTACCATGACAGTTTTCCATAGTCTCTACCCTACACTCAAAAAGACCTTTGTTCTTTTCACTCGAAATATTTCCCAAAATGACCAAAGGATGGGAGCTGTCTCTAATATTTCCCTGTACTCAGATGCATGAAAGAAAATACCCATTGACAAAATCGTGCTGCTCAAGCTGAGGTCGTTGTTCTGTTCTGCTGTTTCTTCTGGGTCCATAGGGTATAGTCAGAAACTGCCCAACTGTAGCAGGTGTATATCCAGGGAGTAAATACAACTGTTAATGGAGTAGTCATGTCTGAGAAGAAAAAAAAGTATTGCTTTATTCTTATAGTTTGAAAGCTATCAGCTGGGCATCCTAAGGATTTCCAAAGTCTGTTGAAAGAAAAAAATATTTGCAAAATTTAAGCTTCTCATTACTGTATAGCAGGTTAAAGATAAGATAAGCACCTTTAGCTTGTCTTCAGAATAATAAGTATGATTGTTTCTTTGATACTTAGAAGTTCCCCAGGTTCCTACATGTATCATGAAATTCCCCATTGGGATGGGGGAGTTAGAGAATGTGGATTTTTTGTAATGCCTACTATGTTTCAGAAATTGTGTCAAGTGCTTTAAAATTATCTCATTTGATCCTCACAACAGACTTGGGAGGTAGTGGTGTTATTATTCCCATTTTACAATTGAGGAAACTAAAGCAAGCAGAGATTAAGTGATTTACTGAGGGTCAGCCGGTAAGTGTTTGAGGCCACATTTGAACTAAGGTCTTCTTAACTCTGGATAAGTGTTTAATCCACTGTACCACCTGGCTACTCTTGCACGTAGTTAACTTCAAGTTCAGTCATCACAGTTGCACATAGGTGTTGGCAGCATGTTGCTTGATCCTTAGTGACTCAAATGAAGCCAGTGGTATTTTAAATGCCTAAAAGAGCCCTGGATTGATAATTCTTCTAGGAAGCACCTTGCATGCTAACCTTCAAAGTTAGGATCCTCTTGCTTGACAAATAGAATACCTCTTCCATTAATTATGGCTGCTAGAAGTAGTGTCTTGGGTGAGATAAGCAGTCATGGGTGTCACCTGCTTTGCGGCAATGATGGGATTTAGAGCAAGATGAAGACCTGTGAGAGTTGTTCAAGATTGTGCGATAGTGAATAGCAGGCACATTATTTGAACCCCGATTTTATGACTCCAAATCCAGTGTTGCCTTCGGTCAGTAATCCAGAACAGATAATCTCTGCCTAGTACATTGTCCAAGAATATTAGACTAGTAGATGATGAAGGCTGTAATTGTACCTTAAAGCTTCTAGATGTCACTTAGAGAAAATGTTGTTTTTCATTCAGCTTCTGTGTGGGAGAGGGTTACCAGCCATAGGCATGTAGCCCTGAAGTATTAAGGCTGGAAGACTTGGGGTCTAAGAGGAAAGAAAATGAATTTGTGATCTGTGGCTTAGTGCAAGTCTGCTGAATTGGGGAAAGGAACCTGGTGCCTGCTCTTCTCACCAATATGATGCTGGGAAATCCTTTAAAAATTTACCTGCTAAAAACTCGCAGAGTTGAGGCATAGGATTCTCTTTCAATAGAGAATATAAAGGGCACAAAACAAGGAACACAAGGTAGCTGAGGGGTGGGATTTTAATCCAGAGCTGGATGGAAACGTCAAGAAAAATGCTATCATGTGGTTGAAGAGGCATAGAGGCCAGAGACATTTTGTTGTTCTGCATGTGGAAGCCATTTATCATATATTAAGACTGAAGTCTATTCTCCAGCTTGTGTTTAAGGGTTCAAGGCAGATTTTAGATGCATCTATTTGAGTGTCATGGGCTTTGTGGACCATTTGCATTTATTGCTGAACAATGTCTCTTCCTGTTGGCATCAGATTTGTGTCCAATTAGCTGGTGCCCAGTGCTTCTCAGAGCAGCCAGGATCTGGAGCAGTGTTTTGAGCAAAGTGCTCAGCTATTGGATGGCAAAAAAAACCACTTTGAGACCTTTTTGTATGGGAGCCAGTTAGGTTTTGCAAATGAAGCACACCCATATAATGGCCAAGTTGGTGCATAGGGCATCTGGGGAGTAGGAAAGAAAGGAAGGGTAGGTCTGAGAATTCACTGGAGACCACTAAGGGGCTTTTTTTTTTTTTGCACAGGCTAAATGTGCTCACAAGGAGGTCTCCCAGTCCCATGAATCTGGGGGGAGGGGCGGCGTGCCAACAGTTGGGCCCGTGCTGAACTCCCTAACTCTGGGGACTAGAAAACAGTTGAGAAGCATTAAGCTTATCCCCATGAGCGTGTTTGCTTCTTTGTATTCTTGTTTGTTTACTGTTCTCCTAATTCTCTCCCTCCCTTTCTTCCCACCTCTTCAAACTCAACTCCTTGTTCCTCTGAGGTTGGGGTCAAGCTTTAACATGACTCTCTTTGCTTGTAAGTCACAATTGTCATATGTGGACTCCTTGTGTGCTGTGTGCCAGTTCTAACCAGTCGTCTCCCCTTGTGTTGTTTTTCCATTCTCTAACGCTCCAGGTCCAGATAGTCTCCAAAAAAGTGAACTACAGCCATGTTCAATCCAAGTGTGGTTCCAAGGACAATATTAAGCATGTCCCTGGAGGTGGGAATGTAAGTATGGGCTCTGGACAGTTTGTCTTTCTACTAACTCTTCTTAAGAGTGGCTTTCCTTGGTATCTGAGAATATCAGTCTGTGGTATTCTCTGTACTTAGGCTGAGTGCATCAAAATGGCAGAAGGAATCAGGTGGGGTCATTGGTAACAGGGAGGTAGTAATCACCTATTTCTTGTGAAAGGGTACCTCTACTTCCTTTGCCAAGAGCATAAGCACTAATAATACTTGAATTGCTATATGGAGAACATTTATGATTTGGCATGATTCTATTTGATGGAGAAAAGAAGAAGAATCCTGGAAGAAAATGAATGTTATGTGAACAGCTACTGATGTTAAAAACTGAACAGTTTACACAGCAAGGATATTGTGGTAGAGGAGCCTAATCCTTTCCGTATTTCTGTGTACCTGGCCTACTCTGCTTGAGTGGCAACGCAACCATTGAAATAGGCCTTAAAATATAATGTACATTGGGGTGGTGCTATCGAACAGGAAGAGCCGTAGGCGAAGGAGCTTTGCCCCACCCAGAGCGGCTGCTCTTCCCTTGTCTGTACTCCTCAGATGAGCTCGGTTTTGTGGTCATTTTCTGAGATTGGTCCCAAATGTTGTCATCTAGTCCTTCTATCAGGAATGCTCCTTCCCTTTGGGACTTCTACCCTGAGTCTTAGACTTGGCTAGATTCTTATTCTGGACAATAGCCAGGTAGAATGCCTGATTTGGCCCTGAGTGAGTTTTGTTTCCCTGCTGATGGCAATGATGATGTAGTTTAACCTGACTTTTACAACAGTTAAGATAGATTCTCTGCATTGGAGGCACATATCCACATCATAGTAAAGAGCCGCCTCTGACCATTGAACCCTAGAACCCACCATCCACTTCTGATGATTCATATTGGAACAATTGATCCTGACATAGGGAATTTTAAAAGCCTCTCTAAAGTTCCAGGCTCTAAACTAGGCCTGCACAACCTGAGGCTCCATCTAAAGAACTTAAAGGCCACCAGTGAATAACAAAGAGATAACAGACTCAAGGTGCTGAGTGCAACTTTCATTTTTGGACACACAAGCAACGTGATAATTTGTTTTGCTTGATTGTGCTAGTCTTTTTTTCTTATTTGGGCGGTGTTGGCTTGGGATCAGTGATAGGAGTTGCCTCCCCTCCAAAAAAAATCCTTGGAGATAATACTTCAGTGTTATATTTAACCATGCTGGTGATGGAAGGTAGGCTCTTTAGAGGAAAGAGGTAGACAGTGCTATTCTAAGAAGATAGTCATGGAGTACATAATTTGGATTTTCACAAAAGGAAATGAGATGGGAATGATGGATTTTTGCACCCTGGATTTCATGTAGTGTGAAGGCCAAGAAAACAGTTTTTTGGAGATTCCAGATATAACCCTGAGAGATTTCAATTGAAAATGAAGTATAGGAAGAAAATAAAATTGCCTCCACACACACACACACACACACACAGAGTGATATTTAGTGGAGGAGGAAGGGTAGATGCACAGTAATTCTTTTTGAGGGGGGGATGGGGAGATGGGTGGGGCAGTTGGGGTTAAGTGACTTGCCTGGAGTCACGCAGCTAGTGTGTGTTATTTGTCTGAGGCCAGATTTGAACTCAGGTCCACCTGACTCCAGGGCTGGTGCTGTATCCACTGTGCCACCTAGCTGCCCCCCTGCACAGTAATTCTAAGGTATCTAGAAGAGGGGCAGTAGCAATACTGGTGGGCAGCTTGGTGGCAGAGTGGATAGAGTGCCAGGTCTGGAATCAGGAAGACTCCTCAGACACTTAATAGCTGTGTGATTCTGGGTTAGTACTTTAACCCTGTTAAACCCTCAGTTTCCTCATCTGTAATATGACCTGGAGAAGGAAATGGCAAACCACTCCAGTATCTTTGCCAACAAAATCCCAAATAAGCTCATGGAGAGTTGAACATGAATGAAAATGACTGAAGAATGATAACGATAATGCTGGATATCTCAGATGTCAAAGGATCCTAGATTTAGAGATGAAAGAGACTTTGGGAGATCATGTAGTCCAGGGATTCTTAACCTGGAGTCCGTGGTGGTACATGAGTTGGGTTCAGGGGAGTGTTAAGATAAAAAGCGTATCTTTATAATAAAGATGTAAAAAGTTAATCTTTATTTTCACTAACCTTTGTTTTCCTTTGTAATCCTACATATTTTATTCATTTAAAAGCATTATTTTGAGAAGGAATCTATAAATTTTACCAAATTGACACACAAAAAAATTAAGAACTACAGTTCTAGGCCAAACCCCTTATTTTACACACCAGGGTGTGTGGGGGGGGATGGGGACGGGATGGGACTAAAGACGTATCTTAAAATGACAGCACAGGTTTATGTACATTTTAGGTCTCAATCACAGACACACACACACACACACACACACACACACACACACACACACACACA